>NW_020945237.1:1428599-1571074 GCF_900497805.2 Vombatus ursinus | reverse complement strand
GCGGCGGGGCGGGGCCGGGGGCGGGGCGCGGGCCTGGGGGCGGGGCCGGGGGCGGGGCGGTCGGTCCGAGGCGCGGCCCGGCGCCAGGCCCCTGCCCGCTAACGGCGGCGGCTCGCGCCGGCTCCTTGATGTGTCCGCGGCAGAGCAAGCAGGAGATTCACCGGCGCTCGGCGCGCCTGCGGAACACCAAGTACAAGTCGGCCCCGGCGGCCGAGAAGAAGGTGTCCACCAAGGGCAAGGGCCGCAGGCACATCTTCAAGCTGAAGAACGTGAGTGCGGCGGGCGGCGGGAGGGGGGGGCCGGCCAGGGGGAGGGGGAGGGGCGCCGGGAGGACCCGCGCGTCCCACTGCGCAGGTGCGTATAGAGGGCTGGTGGGCGTGATTCTGATGGAGACATCTGTGCATCCAGATAGTGTGTGTATGTGTATGTATGTGCATGTGTATATGTATATGTATCGATACCCACGCGCGTGTGTCTGTCGCGTGTGTGGTGTATCTGCGCACATGTGTGGGCTAGTGTATATATGTGCACATACTGTGCATGTGGAAGTAATAACATTTGGTTTATAGTATTATCTCGATATTGTTTATAATACGCAGTTTGTACCGATACAGTAATAAAAATAACATTATGCACACTATGCGGGCTGTGCTCCAGGCCCTGTGCAAAGCACTTTGCAAATAAGATATCATTTGATCCTGGAAACAACCCTGGGAGGTTGGTGCTAGGATTTCATCCCCATTTTACAGATGAGGAAGCTGAGGCTGAGAGAGCTCAAGTCACAACTATCACTTGGGCTCCCACTCACACAGCCTGGTTTGTTGACTGAGTGCTTTCTACAGACATTATATGTTTTCGTAGTAACCCCCAAACAGACTTGAACTCAAGCCCTGTTTCAAATTCATGAAGTCTAAATCAATTAGATATTCTTCTATAGTATGTTAGTAACTAGAAACAAAAGTAGCCACAAATTCCTCCTTGTCCCCATTGGTAGGGCAGTTATAGAGTGGATGGTGGCTTGTTAGTATGAAAACTCTCTCTTGTTTCCCTGAGTTAAGGTCAATTAAGCTCCCTCTTTTCCTTGACAGTAACTGAATTTTGCATTTTAGTGTCTAGGAGTTGCAAAATGTAGTGGAAAACTGTTTTACTTGGCTTTTGCCGTTTTATAAGTCATCTTCTACTTGCAGTATTAATGAACAGTGTCTTTTTTCTTTAAAAAAAAAAAAAAAAGCAAAACACAGAGGAGCGGCTAAGGTGGATAGAGTACCTGCCCTGGAGTCAGGAAGACCTGTGTTCAAATGTGGCCCCAGACGCTAACACTTACTAGCTGTGTGACTTGGGGCAAGTCACTTAACCCTAATTGCCTCACCAAAATTAAAAAAAAAAAACAATTCATATATTAAGTACTTGTCTCAACAAATACAAAAAGAATAATCTTCAGATAAAATCCCACAGTGCAGCTAGGAGGCACCATGGTACATAATGCACTGGGCCCAGAGTCAGGAAGACCTGAGTTCAAATGTGACTTGGATACTTACTAGCTGTTGGGCAAGTCTCTTAATTTCTGTCTGCCTCAGTTTCCTCAAATGGGGATAATAATAGCACCTCACTCCCAAGATTGTCGTGAGGATCAAGTGGGGTAATAATTTAAAGTACTTGGTACTGTGCCTCCATGTAGTAAATGCAGAACAGTTGTAGATCTGCTTTTGTAGGGGGTGAGGTTCCTTCTCTACCTTACAGCTCTACCAAAACCCCAACTTCTCAAACTCTGGTACTAGTTTCAGGGGCTTAAAAAATGTACTCAGCACCTCTCTAAAAAAAAACACAGTGATGGTTTTGGTTTTGTGTTTTTCTTTTAGCCCATCAAAGCTCCTGAAGCAGTTTCCACCATCATTACTGCAGAATCAATATTTCACAAGGTAAATATAAATTCTTTCTATATGAAGGCTTCAGTCTTTAGTTTAATGTGCTATTAAGACTGCTGTATTATCACGATCTGCATAGTTAGCTGTTTGAAGCTGGAATAATCTTTTTTTCTCTCATAAAATATCTTCATGATATAATGTTCCCTTTACCAAAAAGGTGATTCTGAGTTCAGGGGACCCCTCCCCAGACCTAGTGTTGAGAGGGAGCAGGAGAGGAGAAGTTTTCTGAGAAGATTTAGATATGGGGACGTATTTGTTAACTCTAGGAGACATTTGTGAGTGTTGACTTAAAAATGAAAGTGTATTTCAAGACTATGGAACAGATATAATACAGAAGGATGGTGACAGGTGGGCAGGAGAAGGAGCAAAGGAAGTGTCAGCCAGTCCAAAGGTGCACAGGGCCTCCTCCAGATGTTAGGCTGCTGCATCATCCACAAAAGTGGAGATAGTGAACAGACCAGAAGAGAGTTTTCAGGGCCTGTGGAGCGTGAAGAATCCCAGGCCTAGGGTCCTCAGTCTCATTTAACTGGGCGGCCTTGTTTCCTTACCAAGTCAGTAACAGAGCCAGGACTGGAGCTCAGTGCTCTTGTACCTTGCCAGGCCAGATTCCTTTGTGCCCTGCTTAGTGTCAGAGAAAAAGAAACCTGACACATGATGGACTGAGGCATGCTCACATTTTCTATTATTTTTCTTTTTTTTTTTTTTTTTTTTAAGGCAATTGGGGTTAAGTGACTTGCCCAGGGTCACACAGTTAGTAAGTGTCAAGTGTTTGGTCTGAGACCAGATTTGAACTCAGGTCCTCCTGACTTCAGGGCCAGTGATCTGTCCACTGCGCCACCTAGCTGCCCCTGTGCTCACATTTTCAGTTCTCACATGCTCCATTTTCACTTCCATTTCAGTGATGCATCTCATGTATATATACTTTTCCACCTTTACCTTTCTGAAAAAGGATATCAGTTGTTCCAGTAAAAATGGATTTTATGTCCTGATGTGAAATAAATGTTAATTAGCAAATTGTAAAAATAGTTAACTTTCCTTTCTGGGATACATTAACTTCCTGCTACTGACAAGAACTAATTAATTTTGTGTTTAGAGGAGCCTTGCATTAAGATCACTAAGACATGCCATTATAATGTTGCTCTAGTTTTAAACTGGTTGTTTGATAGTATCTGATCGATAAACACAAAAACACAAATTGAAGGTAGAACAGATCCCCAATAAAACTTCTGGCCAAAGTATGTTTCCTGTTTATTTTATTTTCAGTAGCCCTAGTGGAGAAGAATATGTTTTCTCAGGAGGTAATCACTGTTTCAGAATAATACGAAAAAGAACGCTGTGAGTCAGTGATATTAACAATCGCTAGCACATCTATAGAAGCTACTGTGTGCTGGCCTTTACAAATATTATCTCATTTAACCCTCACAATGACCCTGGGAGGTAGATGCTCTTGTTATCCCCATTTTTCAGATGAGAAAACTGAGACAGTCTAAGTGACTTGCTCAGGGTCACACGCCTAGTGAGTGTCTGAGGCTGGATTTGAATTTAGGTGTTCCTGTCTCTAGACCCAGTTCTCTACCCACTGCACCACCATTTGTTTCCAGAACAGTGGCCTCCTGCCTCAGCTGTCACTGACCATTTAGGAGCCTTAGAACTGGAAGTGCATAGTTTTCCCCTACCCAAACAGGGATTATGATACTGCACGGTGCAGTTGTGACACACAAATTGTGTAAAATGGAGGAAATTACTTTGAAAATTAAAAGATGCTCTACAGTACAAGTTCTTGTTGATAGTCATATTGTCTTGGCCATTGGAGTCTTCCTAGTTTGAGGGTGACATGCTGTACCAACACACTCTTGTTGACCAACCATAAGTAGGTTTGCGTAGTCTCAGAGTTGAGAGAGGCCTGGAGGTCATCTGAGTCTGTCATGTACACGACGAGGACTTGGGTCAGCTGCCACCCCATGCTGGAAAATGTCCAGCAAAGGGCAGACTTCCCCTGCCTCCAGAGCCATGGTTAAGGAACATTTGTCCTTCACCAAGTCCGAAGGGGCCTTGTTTGCCTGATTCTACAAGCAGGCCCTTCAGATATTTCAAGACCGCCATTAGCTTCTCACCATTGAGGTCAGAGCTATGTTCTGTTAATTTGTAACAGGATTATCCGTCTGATCTTTCCAGGGAGTATATTATCAGATTGGAGATGTTGTTTCTGTGGTTGATGAACAAGATGGGAAGACATACTATGCTCAGATAAGGGGCTTTATCCAGGACCAGTACTGCGAGAAGAGCGCGGCGCTGACGTGGCTCATCCCCACCATGGCCAGTCCCAAAGATCGGTTTGATCCGGCGTCTTATATCATAGGTGAGTCTGTCAATGGCCCGAGTGATTGAACTCGGTTCCCACGGGGTTCAGGAAGCTGACAACTGCACCCCCATTGTGCGCAGAGAGTGTGAAAGTCTGATTCACAGGAAGAAGAGTTAAGTATTTCATGGTTTTAGTTACACAGCAGCTACCGTGTTTAAAACACAGGTGTGCACGAGATTTCTCCAAGTAACATGAGCTGCAGTTTTATATTTTCCAAAACACTTACTATAAAGAAGATTTCCAGGACAATCCGTGGGAGAGCCGCAAGGATGCTGCTTTTTAGGGTCCCCCAGATTCATTCAGCTGACTGCTGCCTCCTCTTGTGTGAGAGGAATTTAGTCTGCCTTTCTTTGCCATTGTAAGTAACACTAGGGAACATCTGCTACACCATTGCCCAGAATGGCTCCCACGTACACCTTGGGACCTGGTGTCCCTATCAGCAGCAGTAAGCTAGGAATGAGGAATTTTGATTGTTATAGTGACCTCGTAATCATCTCTTTGTAAGTGTAACTTTCCTGGTTCTTACAGGACCAGAAGAGGATCTTCCAAGGAAGATGGAATATTTGGAATTTGTTTGTCATGCACCTTCAGAATATTTCAAGTCTCGATCCTCACCATTCCCCACTGTTCCCACTAGACCAGAGAAAGGGTACATATGGACTCACGTTGGGCCTACTCCTGCAATAACCATTAAGGAAACAGTTGCCAACAACATGTAATCTAGGATGGCTTTTTAAGACTCCATTTTCCTCTGTCCTCTGTGCACACCATTACAAGATGTCCAGCAGTGTACTTACTGAAATTGGAGGATAGCTGAAGAAATAACTTTTTAAAAAACCTTTTATTATTACCACATAGGTAAATGGTATCTTCTTAGCTTTTTCTTCACTCATTTTTAATCAGTCTTTTTTAAGAATTACTCTGAAGAGGTACCTGTATAGACTAGGGTAGAATAGGATAGGTGTCTCCTTTGCTGAGCTAGGATATCCTGCAGGGGAGGAAGCTTCTGATGGAGGTGGCCCCTGCCTTTCACAGGATAGATTCTTGCCATCAGTGTGATGATGCGGGTGCTGGCTTCTCATCCCAAAGTATTACTTAGTTGATACTTAGCCCTTGGACCCCAGTAAGTTTGAGTTTGACCAATGTCATAAAAACAAATACAAAACTATAAACGTTTTGTTATATTTAAAATAGTGACCCTGTGCCATGCCCCGTGAAATGAACATAACCATGTCTCACAGATTAAACAGGAAATCCTACGGTGACATACATTGAGTGTACATTACTGAATTGTAAATATGACCTAAAACTAATATGGTAGCTAGAATTAGAGTAGAAGGGCTTTGGGGGAGGAGTCTGGGCATACCAGATATTTCATAAAAAGCTTTCCAGCAAAGTTTGAGCTGATGCCTTTCTTTGCTTATTCCAGGCAACCTTGGATATTCCTAAAAGTGGCACAGGAGTGGTTAGGTTGGCTAGTTGTTGATGGTAGAAACGTTTGTAAAGGGTGACCACATTCCCTACCTCCTCCGTTTGTTCAAAGCTGCTTCTCATTACCAGATCAGACTAAAGGCTATTAGTGTACCATATGACCAAATCCTAATCCTTTAAAAAAGGATCTTAGAAATCTTTCTCGTTGATATGTTAGTTGGGTGAGAGCAAAGGGAGCTCAGCGCCAGCCTACAACAAGGGCCTTTCCTTTGGCTCTGATTGAAGCCGCCCACTTGTCAGGCAAAAGCTGTGAGTGACATTTCATTCCCCTGATTTTAACATATTCATCTGTCTTTCGTCCCTTTCCTGTACACACTCTGGCTTGTGTCCGGTAGAATTGGCTGTAGTTGAGTCTTAAAATTTATTTTAGCACTCTATGTCTTCCACAGGAGTGGTTGTGAGTCACTGTAAATGTCGTTGTAAATAACTGAGATACACTAATGCTTAAAACTTTTGGATTAAAATATATTTTTCAAGCTACTTTGTATTTATTTCATTTACATGTTTAATGCAGAGATTGCTAGATGAGCAAAATAGCAGTTTCCCAGCCCTCTCCCTTTAAGCCTTTCCTGACTTGGATCATCACAGAGTCGGTACAAGTCATAGGTGTTTTCCACTTCTGAACCCCCATTTCCAAACTCTGCCACTTGACCTCCAGCCACGGTTCTCATCCCCTTCCTGTCCTACCACATCTCCCTAGGCCATGCTCTGAGTGCCCCAGTTCCACAGCTCAGCTTTTGCTTTATCTCACTGGGAACCAGGCCTCCATGTCACTTCCCATCCATCTCAATCAGTCAAGCAAGGGCATTATTAAGTACCTACTATGTGCCAGGTCCCACGTGGGGATACAGATACGGAGAATGGAACAATCCCAACCTGAAAGGAGCTAATGTGATGTTGGGAAAAAAAACAAGTATCTATACAAATAAATACTGCATAAATATAGAATGAATACATACCTATACATACTAAGGTAACTGGATGAAGCTGTTATTAAGTACTTACTAGGTGCCAGGCACTATACTGAGTGTTGACAATAGAAATACAAACAGCAGCCCTTGCTCAAGGAGTTTCCATTCTAATGAAGGAAAATGGCCCATCATAAAAAAGGAGCTGAAATTCTGGGGGGTTAGAGGGGCAGAGAAGGTCATGCCCTGGGCCGTCATGGGCTGGTGCAGGGTGGAAAAAAGCATGATGCTAACACAAGGTAACTTGAGAGGGAGGGCATGAGCAGGTGGGGAGATTCCCAGAAGGCTAAGGGCAGAAGACGGGGGTTGATCTGCATCAATATTAAAGGAAGAGAGGGAGGCAAAGGAAGGAAAGCACCCCAAACATGAGGGATCACTCCTGCAAAGCAGCAGAGACCAGATGCAGGGTTGTGGGGGGAAGGAGGAAAGATGCCAGTTTGGTGGGGTTGCAGGATGTGGGAGGGAGAAGAATACCCAATGAGCCTGGAAAGAAGGGCGGGACCAGGTGGCAAAGGCCTCGAGAGCTCTGGGGTTGGTTGAGGGGAGTCACGTGGTCAGAACTGGACTTAGGGAGTATTCCTTTGCCAGGAGTGTATAGAATAGACTTGGGACAGGGAGAGTTAGGAAGCTGTTAGAATAATCTAGGTGATGAGGGCCTCCAAAAGGCGGGCACTGTAGGTGGAGAAAAGGGTTGGTTTCAAGAAAAGCTGTGCAGGCGAAAGCAAGATTTGGCAACTCATGAAATATTTGGGGTGAGGGAAAGTGAGGAGTCCAGAATAAGGCTGACGTTACAAACTTGCGGACCTTGAAAGGAGGGTGGCGCCTTGGACAGAAGTAGGGAAGTTTGCAGGAAGGGTGGATATATGGGGAAAGATGAGTTCAGTTTTGCACACGAGTTTTCATTGACTCCATAATAGCATTGATACAACTCTAATAGCATTTATACAGCTCTTGGAGGTTCGCCAAGCACTATGCGTGTTGTGTTACAACAAAGGACCCTAGGAGGTAGATGCTATCTATGTATCTGTGAGTCACCTGCTTAGTGGTGGTAATTAAACCCCAGATTGCTGATGAGTCGTAAGAGCGCAGAGTATAGGAGAGAATGTTGGGGCAACAGCCATAGCTACTGTGATCTGGATGATGAAGCTGTAAAGGAGCCTGAAAAGAAGCAGTCAGGTACAGGTCAGGAGCGGTGTCCCAGAAACCAGAGAAGAGCGTATCCAGGAGGAGGGGGTAGATAGCCGGTGGAAAAGGATGAGGACTGAGAAGATGCCACCAGATTGGGCAAAGAGATCTCCGGGAGAGAACGGGCTCGGTGGAGTGGTTGGAAGCCAGATTGCAGAGGAAGCCAAGGCAGAGAGTGTAGACTATTCTCACAGAGTCTGGCTGAGAAAGGGAGGAGAGATACAGGACGATAGCTAGAGGGGATGGGGAGGTCTAGTGAACATTGTTTCAAGCGTGGGGGAGTATTTTTGAAGGCAGGGAGAAAGGAACTAGGAGATAAGAAGTGGATTAGAATAAGCCAGATGATTGAGGAGGAGACTAGAGGGGATGAGATCAGGCACACACAGGGACGGGCCTGGGCAAACGGAAGGGTCTCCTCTACCATTAGATTGGGCGAAGGAAGAGATGAAGCAGGGTGAAACCAGGGCCCTGAGATGAAGAGAGGGAGAGAACATTCAAATGGCCTCAATGTTCTCAGTAAAGCAAGGGGCAAGGAGCAACTCAACGAAGGGAGGCGGGAACGAGAAGGAAGATGTGGGACCAAACTGCCTTCGAGCCCGCAGAACCACCTGCTGTCTCCAGGCTGTTAGCTCAACCTGGCCCGGAAGCAGGCCTCCAAGTTACTTCTTAGCCACTATTTCCAAACCATACCCTCGCTTCCCTGTGTGACTTGTCTTCCCCTGTTAGAATGTAAGCTCCTCGGGGCAGCTGGATGACACAGTGGATAGAGCCCCGGCCCTGGAGTCCAGAGGACCTGAGTTCAAGTGTGGCCTCAGACACTTAACACTCACTAGCTGTGTGACTCTGGGCAAGTCACTTAACCCCGATTGCTCACCCAAAAAAAAAAAAGTGAGCTTGAGGTCAGGGACTGTCTTACTGTCTTGTATCTCTAGTACTTAACCCAGGGCCTGGCCCATAATTAAATGTTAAGTAACTTCTTTATCCAGGACAGCTTAGAAAGTAACATAGGGAATTTATAATATACTTTTTTTTTAAAGGAAGCCAAACATAATAAAGATTTACAGTTTCATATATCTATTTCCCATTCTATTTTATACATATATATATACACCTATATACATATGTATACATATATTTATAAATATACACACATATATATATGTGCTATGCATATATATTTGTATGATGTAATTTTTTTAAAAAACTGTTCTTTTTGGGGGCAGCTAGGTGGTACGTGGATAGAGCACCGACCCTGAAGTCAGGAGGACCTGAGTTCAAATCCAGCCTCAGACCAAACACTTGACACTTACTAGCTGTGTGACCCTGGGCAAATCACTTAACCCCAATTGCCCAAAAAAAAGTTCTTTTTGGGAGGTAGACATTGAATGCAGAATAAAAAAATTTAATGTAAAATGTCATCATTTAATCATCATTCCAAATTTGAAATCAAATTCAAATTTGTTTTAAGCAAAGAGTGACTGGTAAAATGAAAAATGTAACATAAAATAGTTTTATTAAAATGTAATTTTTAAAGAAATAAACTTTTTGAGTATGTACTAATCCCTAGATTACATAAATGATATGCACCTACATTGTATCAAAATTAAGATGTGGAATAAAAAGCAGCTTGAGTTTGTAACCACAAAATGATCCCAATTTTAAAATTTGTTACAGAAACTACCTAGTTATTAAATTTGTCTAACCACATGGTTTTGATAATGTACTGCCTTAAGGAACCAAAACACCATCAGTCCTAAATGAGCATATTTCTAAATAGCCTCTTGCCATTTAACAAATGGCTTTTAGAAACTGGGCACTCAGATTCTCATGGCTAAATTTGCAGGTTAGTTACAGCAAAGTTGAAGTTAAACAGTTTTGCGATGGCTGGTTAGTATATAATACATACCAAGCCTTAATACCTGCTTTGGTCTATTCCCTGGATGTTTGGCAAACTCAATTTCTTCAGATGAGAAAACTCTCCTGAGGCTTCCATTGCTGATATGACTTGGTTGTCCAGAAACTCATTTTTTTAAAATGTTGTATTTGGAAAGAGTTTAGAAGTTGGCAATGATTGTAGGACTTTTTGAAGTCTCTGGATACCTTTGAAATATTATTCATTTTAATCAAATGTTATTAACCTGAACTCAGTTACCTCATCTATAAAATAGAGCTAATAATAGCACCTATTTCACAGGGTTATTGTGATGATCAAATAATATATGTTAAATACTTTGCAAACTTGAAAGTGCTATATAAATAAGCCATTATTATTTACCCACATAGGTTGGCCCCTGCAACTTATAGTCTTAGAGAGTGGCCTGAGAAACTCAGTTTAAGTAACATGCCCAGAGTCACACTGCTGTATTTGTCAGAGGCAAGACTTGAACCCAGATCTTCCAGTTTTCCTGACTCTTATGTCAGTGGTCTAACTTGTGCTTGGGATTTGAAATGTTAGACATTTTGAAACATACACATTAGTCCTTTCTCTTTGTAAAACATGAGCTGTTTTTGTCACCAGACTCCATTATAAACAAGGAAGTTTACTTACACAAACAAATTTTATTCTGAGTGTCTGAGAAAATAATCCTGACCCATCCAGGCTCATCGCAGTGAAAGGCTTTCAGGGCTGAGAAGAAGTTTCCCGCCCAGAAGCTTAGACCGCAATTCCATTTCAGTTGTGAAGGTCTGTTCTCTGAGAGCTGTGCAGACATGGAGAAAATGAGATGGACAAAACTTGAAACTTCATCACTGCCATGGTGCAGTCAAGAGTCACAGTGGGTCTTTTGCCAGACCCAGACTGGCTCCCAGAAGGTGGCGTTCCTAGCCCACCACCACTGTACCTGGAATACAAGCTGGTGCGGGCAGCATGGAAAAGGTTGCAGAGGGGAGGCTGAGAGCAGAGTGGCTGTGGGTCTCCAGTGTCTGGGTATGTGGCCAGCCCAATGTGGACAGCTCCGCACAATTTTTCTGCTGTGACTAGCTCAGATGAGACAGACACTGCCACTTGGAATAAAGTGTCCCCTGGGCTAAGAGAACTTTGAAAAGCAGAAATGATTCCACTGTACCCTAGTACTGTGCTTTTATGACTAATGATCTAGTAGCCTTCAACCCAAAGATCTCCTAGCACTTTATAAACACAATCATTAATGGATCATTAATCCTGACTGTCAATTTAATTCAGTTTGATAAGCAGTTTACTGTATATTTTAAACTGATGAGGAAAGAGAAAAATTTTTCAAAAGCATGGAGTTCCTACCACCTTTCTCTACTTACTCATTTTTAAAAATGGTGGTGTCTTTCTTTTTTTCTCCCCACTTATCTTTGTGTCTCTAGTGCTTAGCACAGTACCTGGTGCATAGTAAGCACTTAATAAATGCTTGTTTTCCGTGGCCTGCCCATCTACCTGCCCAATGTAATTTATAGTACAAGGATGACGTGAACTAAATGTAGCTATTCCCAAAGGTTCACCGTCCATAGTTGGTGACTGTCCTATCGAATTCTAGCACAGGGGAGGACAAGAATTCTGTTTCTTGGAGTATCTAATAGGAGGCAGGATGAAAAGGGCACAGGAGACATGGCTGTGTCACCGCCTGCCCCCACGTGGGTCGAGTGGCCTGCCCCCAGTGTGTCTGGGCCACAGTTTCCTCCTCTAGACAACAAGTGACTTGAACTAGATGATTACAGGTCAGTTCGATTCCACAAGTGCTTATTCAGTGTCTTCTGTGGGCCAGGCATGGTGCCCGGAGGTAGGGGCTCCTCCTGCCCGGACAGCCTGTGATAACAGGTGGAATGCTAAGTCAGAATGCCATCTTTCTGCGATGCTGGCAAAAACCAGCCAACCACTCAGCACACATTCAGCTGGCATTTATATAGAGCTTTCAAAGTTTGCAAAGTGCTTTTCAAAGATTGTCTCACGTTATTCTCACAACCACCCTGGGAGCTAGGTGCTATTATTATCCTCATTTCAACAAATGAGGAAACTGAGGCAGAGGGAGGTATCATATAGCTAGTAGGCGTCAGAGGTAGTATTTAAACTCAGGTCTTTCTGATTCCAAATCCAACACTCTGTCAGCTGCCTTTATTAAGTGCCTGCTATGTGCCAGGCACAGTGCTAGGCTCTAAGGATACAAACACAAAAATGAAACAGTCCCTGCCCTCAGTGTCGGGGAGAGGGGAGATGACAACATGCATACATAGAAGCATACACAGATCGATCTTCCCTCACTGGACAAGCGCACAGGAACAGGTGGTCTCTCCCTGTGGAGTGACATCTTGGGATCTGTGTCACCAAAATAGAGAGCTGTGATAAGATGTCCATCTGGAAGGCAGGAAAGGGTTAATATTGCAGCTCTTCCCTGCTGTGGGCACCAGTTTCAGGGCAGTGGTTGGTTCGAATCTTAGCTGGAAAGATCACCAGACCAGATTGTTCATTAGTCAAATTAGTTAATGGGCACTGAGCGTGATGTGGCTATTGTATCTGCCCTCATCAGTCTGGCTGGATCCTTGCCCCCCACTGTCCTCACTGCTCCAAAAGCATCCCTGCTAAAGCTATGTTCCCAAGAATGCAAATGACCCCTCCCATTATTAGTCAAGGACACAGGAGGAGGCAGGTTTCCTTACTAGATCCTTTGCATTAATTCTTTTGCCGCCTATAACTGGCATACTAATTGGTTTTCCATTTTTTCTTCCAAAGACTAATTTTTCCAGTTGGGTATTTTCTTTAGGATGAGGGTCAAAGCCAGGATACAAACCTGGAGGTGATGGATTTCCTGGACCATTCCCACAGTTTTAGGAAGGGCCGGGGGCAGGAGGAGACAGCTTTTGAGGAGCTCTACATGCAAACACAAAATATGTATGTTTGTATGTTCAAGCCTCCTGGTTAGTCCTTCTGCACTGGTAACCATCAGGTAAGGGAGGCTGGCAATTACTGAAGACTGAAGAAGACAGCCATTAGAGAGAGCTGAAGAACAGCTTTTCTTAGGCTCATTCGTTATACCCATCTAGAGGTGATGAACAGAAACAGTGGGTGTAAGGAAAGGCTTTCCAACTCCCCTGGTTAGGTCTGATGCACCACGAACTTCCGAAGTGTAGGATGAGTCCACGTTCGAGGAAAAGCACACAAGTTTATACACCACATGTAAATGACCTTGACATGTAAATGCCCCACCTTATGTAAAGGCAGCTCACAGACACCCATGCCTTTTATAAGGGTCTAGTTCTGAAAGGTCAACAGAAGGGCTTCCCAGGGAATGGCTGAACGAATTGTGGTATATGAATGTAATGGAATACTATTGTGCTTTAAGAAATGAGCAAGCAGACTTCAGAAAAACCTGGAAAGACTTACATGAACTGATGCTGAGTGAAGTGAGCAGAACCAGGAGAACATTGTACATGGTACCAGCAACATGTTGTGTGATGACTGACTTTGATAGACTTAGCTCTTCTCAGCAACGCAAGGATCTAAGACAACTCCAAAAGACTCACGATGGAAAATGCTGTCCACATCCAGAGAAAAAACTATGGAGGTTGACTACAGATCGAAGCATACTATTTGCTTTCACTTTTTTTTTTGTTTCTTCTTTCTTGTGGTTCCTCCCATCAGTTCTAATTCTTCTTTACACCATGACTAATGCAAAACTATGTTTAATAAGAATGTGTGTATAGAGCCTATATCAGATTGTATGCCATCTTGGGGAGGGGGGAGGGGTGGGAGGGGGAGAAAATTAAAAACTCAAAAGCTTATGGAAGTGAATGTTGAAAACAAAAAATAAATAAAATTTTTTTAAAAAGGGCTTTCCAGCACCGTGCTACATTCCCAGAAGATTTCAAGTCTTTCTTTATCCCTGCCAGCCCCAATTTCTCTAATTCCAAAGGTGATTTGGGGGTAGGGAAGAAGAGCCTTAAGAAATAATCTATGGAATACTACTGAGATATAAGAAATGATGATTTAGAAAAACACGGAAAGATTTGGACCTATGAAGGAAGATGCTATCCACTTCCAGAGAAAGAAAATATGTGGAATACAAAAATATGTATAGTATGGTCTTACATATATGTATATGTGTCTATAGATATAGATGCAGATATATGTGTATATGTGTAAACACAACATATATTTGTGTTTAATTGTAGCCTTCTCTAGTGCAGGGTTGGGAGGGAGGGAGATATGAAATAAAATAAAATAGAAAGTGCACAGCAGAGAACAAAAGAAAACTTAGAAGGAAGCACAAAAGCTGGAAAGTTTTGAAAACAAGGTATAGCATTGATTACATAGGTTATCAAAAACATTAACAGTTTGAAATAGAAATTTATTGTTTTATATTGAATTCTCTGTGTTCTGCTATGTACGTGGAAATTTTTTCTTTTCTCATTTTGCATTTAAGCTTAAAATTAAAAAAAAAAGAATCTACCATAATGGGTCACCTTTAAGAGAAATAATGAGACAGTAGTACTCTACTTACTCTTTCTTTAATTATGTCAAAGCAATTTATTCTCGCTTGTTCCCAAATGCAGGATAACCTGAAAAGTAGATGCGTAAGTATTAAATAGATTGTAAAAATCAGAAGAAAAAAAAAAACAACCATTTCCCTAATATTTTATTCCACTGGATTACTGAAAAGGAAAAAGAAACCAAAACTCACATGCACCTTGTTTCTGAATGACCTTTGGCTTTTAAGAACATTTAAAAAAATTATAATTGTCTTCCCCATATCAATTCACCTCAAACCAACAAAGCATTTATTCCTTACTTAAAAAAAAATAATAGTTAACATTTTTATTGTGCTTACTATGTGCACTCTTCTAAGCACTTTACAAATATTATCTCAATGAAACCTCACAATAACCTGTGAGGTAGATGCTCTTATTATCTCCATTTTACAGATAAAACAACTGAGGCAAACAGAGGTTAAATGACTTGCCCAGGATCACAGAACTTGGTCCCAGAAATCTACAAGCAGTGCTGTGAAAGGCAGGAGAAATGTGCTGGTGAGGGAATGTGCACTACCCAGGAGGGGTGTGTTTTTTTGCCTGAATTTATGTGAATGGGAAGGAGAGACTTGGGGTGGTGGACCCTTGGTACTGAATTAAATCCCATAATCAGACTCTCAGGAAAACTGTGGAGAGGAATCACAGAAGCAATAATGGCCTTTCAGAGCTGAAAGTTTACCCCCCTCTCCTGTTTCTGTCCCATCCCATCTTGTCTGCATCTCCTCCAACAAGCACCCAAGGGCTGTCTGCTGTCCAGGGTCACAGGAAGAAAGCAATTAGAGAGACCGGCAGACTCATGCTAAAGTGTGAGTGACTCATGAGGTTATTCTTCCCAGAGAAAGGTAGGAGGAGCCCTGAGAGAGGGTAATACTACTACTACTACTACAAATAATAATAATAATAGCAATTGTGTAACACTTTAAGTTTTGCAAAGCACTTTACAAATATCTCATTTTATCCTCACAACAACACTGAGAAGGCAGACAAGGGTTAAGTGACTTGCCTGGGTCACACAGCTGGGAAATGTCTGAAGTTGAATTTGAATTCAGATCTCCCTGATGCCAGGCACAGCAATGTATCCTCTGCGCCACCCGGCTGCCTCTAGTAAAAATGGCAGAGCATGTTGAGCTTTTATTCAACTCCAGACTTATTTCTTTTTTTTTTTTGGCATCAAAATATTTTTTTAAATTTAAAAAAATTTTTAAATAAATTTACTTAGTAATTTTAGTTTTCAACATTTACTTCCACAAGATTTTGAGTTCCAAATTTTCACCCCATCTCATCCCTCCGCCCACCCCAAGATGGCATGCATTCTGAAAACCCCTTCCCCTAGTTTGCTTTCCCTGCTATCTCTCCCCTCCTTTTCTTATCCCCTTCCCCTTCTATTTTTCTGTAGGGCAGGTTAGATTTCTATACCCCATTTCCTGTATTTCTTATTTCCCAGTTGTATGTGAAAACATTTTTTTTAAACATGTGTTTTTAAAACTTTGGGTTCCAAATTTTCTCCCTTCCTCCCTCCCCACCCACCCTCACTGAAAAGGCAAGCAACTCAATATAGGTTATACATGTGCAGTTATGCAAAACACTTCCATAGCAGACATGCTGTGAAAAACTAACTCTATTTCCCTTAATCCTATCCCACCCCCCCATTTATTCTATTCTTTCTTTTGACCCTGTCCTTCCTCAGAAGTATTGGCTTCTGATCACCCCCTTTCCCAATCTGCCCTCCTCTCTATCATCCCCCTACTCTTTTGTCCCCTTCCCCCCCTATTTTCCTGTAGGGTAAGACAGATTTCCATACCCAATTGAGTGTGTATGTTATTCTCTCCTTAAGTCAAATCCTATGAGAATAAAATTCACTCATTCCCTCTCACCTACCCCATTTCCCCTCCACTGTAAGAGCCTTTTCTTTTCTGTTTTTTCTTTGTGAGATAATTTACCCCATTCTATCTCTCCCTTTATCCTTCTAGTATAATCCTCTCTCACCCCTTAATTTTATTCTCCAGATACGACCCCTTCATCTTCAACTCACCCTGTGTCCTCTATCTATCTATCTATATCTATATCTATCTATCTACATATATATACATACATATAATTTTTTACCTCCAACTACCTTAATACTGACAAAGGTCTCATGAGTTACAAATATTATCTTTCCATGCAGGAATGTAAACAGTTCAACCTTAATAAGTCTGTTATGATTTTCTCTTTCCTGTTTACCTCTTCATGTTCCACTTGAGTCTTGTATTGGAAAGTCAAATTTTCTATTCAGCTCTGGTCTTTTCATCAAGAATGCTTGAAAGTCCTCTATGTCACTGAATGACCATTTTTTCCACTGCAGGATTATACTCAGTTTTGCTGGGTAGGTGATGCTTGGTTATAATCCTATCTCCTTTGCCCTCTGGAATATTATATTCCATGCCCTGAGGTCCCTTAATGTAGAACCTGCTAAATCTTGTGTTTTCCTGATTGTGTTTCCACAATACTTGAATTGTTTCTTTCTGGCTGCTTATAATATTTTCTCCTTGACCTGGGAACTCTGGAATTTGGCTACAATATTCCTAGGAGTTTTCCTTTGGGGATCTCTTTCAGGAGGAGACCGATGGATTCTTTCCATTTCTATTTTGCCCTCTGGTTCTAAAATATCAGGGCAGTTTTCCTTGATCATTTCTTGAAAGATGATGTCTAGGCTCTTTTTTTGAACATGGCTTTCAGATAGTCCAATAATCTTTAAATTCTCTCTCCTGGATCTATTTTCCAGGTCAGTTGTTTTTCCAATGAGATATTTCACATTGTTTTCTAATTTTTCATTCTTTTGGATTTGTTTTACAGTGTCTTGATTTCTCATAAAGTCACTAGCTTCCAATTGCTCTAATTTTTAAAGAAGTATTTTCTTCAGTAATCTTTTGGACTTCCTTTTCCATGTGGCCAATTTTGCTTTCTAGGGCATTCTTCTCCTCATTGGCTTTTTGGACCTCTTTAGTCGTTTGGGTTAAGCTATTTTTTAAGGTGTTATTTTCTTCAGTATTTTTTTGGGTCTCCTTTAGCAAGACTTGTTTTTCATGATTTTCTTGCATGACTCTCAGTTTTTCCTCTACTTCTCTTACTTGCTTCTCAAAATCCCTTTTGAGCTCTTCCAAGGCCTAGGACTGATTCATATTTTTCTTGGAAGTTTTGGATGTAGGAGCTTTGACTTTGTTTTCTTCTTCTGGTTGTATGTTTTGATCTTCTTTGTCACTGAAGTAAGATAATATAGTCTGGCTCTTTTTTGCGCTGCTTACTCATGATCCTGGACAATTACTTGAGTTTTAAACTCTTTGTTAAGGTAAAAGTCTGCTTCCAATGTGGAGAACGTACTGTCCCAAGCTTCGGGGTACAGCTGTTTTCAGAGGTACTTCTGTGGACCTGTAAATTCTCAGTTCTTCCAAGATGGTATGATAAGGGGTGGGGTATTTCCTCTCCACCTTCACAACAAGCTCCACCATGCCAGCGCTCCTCCTTGCCCCAGGACCCCTGCCTCAGAACTGTGACCCTGATCCAAGCACCGTTAAAGCAAGAGATTCCTGCCTCAGCACTGGCAAAGAGATCCCTGAAATCCCCCTCTGATCATCCACTAGATTCCCCCTCAGTCTGTGGGCCAGAAGCTCAGGAGACAGCTGCTGCCCCAGAGGCTGCGTTCCAGACTCACGGCTCCTTCTCTCACCGCAATCACAGACTTTTCCCACTGACCTTCTAAGTTGTCTTTGGCGTTCGAGGGTTGAGAAGTCTGGAAACCGCCACGCTTCCCGCGATTCAACTCCAGACTTATTTCATCGGACAATATGCTTCACACAGAAAAGGCATGAGTCTGAGAGAACATCCTGGAGTCCCTCACATCACCCTGAGCTAGTAAGAGTCTTCTCAGCTGCCTCAGCTGGGCAGAGCTCTGGAAACCCGTGCTAATATCTGTAGAGCAGGCAAGATGGAACTGCTCAAACAACAATGCCAGGAGACAAATGTCTTTCTATTACACCTTTTTTTTTTTTGGTTAAAAAAATGAGTTGATTGGGGGCAGCTAGGTGGTGCAGTGGATAGAGCACCAGTCCTGAAGTCAGGAGGGCCTGAGTTCAAATCCTGCCTCAGACCAGACACTTGACACTAGCTATGTGACCCTGGGCAAGTCACTTAACCCTAATTGCCTAAAAATTAAAAAAAAAAATGAGTTGATGAAAAAAAAAAGATTGATGCTAGAACTAAAATAATAGTAGAAAAACAGAGGTCTCAGACTGTGACCCAGTCCATAAACATTACTGGACACCTGGTACACAGAGAGAAAATCTTTTTTTTTTTTTAATACAGGGTCATTAAGTCATAGAGGAAAAAATTAAGTAAGCGTCACATATGAAGAAAGAGTAAAGTTAACATATGCATTTTTTGTCTTAGAGAAAGCAGACATGTACACATCACATTTACTTAAAATTAAGGCCATGCTACATGTACATATATTCAACAAAAACTAAATATACACACTTTGGTTCCTTATCATGGTCAGAGATTATATCACCTTCCTGCCACAGTTTACACAATAAAATTGGAAACAACCACCATAAAACAACAAAAAGAACACCTTGGAATTATAATGACCAAGTTTGGACCTAAAGAAAAGTTATGAGAAGACACCTCTCCTCGGCATCTTTTCAGAGGTGGGGGACGACGGGTATGGCATACTGCATGTTATAATGACTTTTTCCATATGATAGTTTTCTTGAACCTTTTTTCTTTCTCCTTTTTTATTCTTTGTTATAAGGAATGACTTTCTGGGAGTGGTAGACAGTAGAATACAATGGGAAATGTAGGTGGTATTTAACCCAAAAGATATCAAGAAACATGTATTTTTAAAAATACCAAAAACGAATAAAGTTTATCTGAAATTGGGCAAATCTTGAACTTCTAGTCATTGATTAAAATGAAGCATTAGAAGATGCAGAAATTCTTAGTAGAACAGCTCAGAAAATAAGACTGAGTAGATCAGGCTGGATATGACAAAGGTTGAAATTGCCTAGCCCAGAGGATTTTCTTCCTTTTCTTCCTCTGCTCCCTTCCTGAGAATGGGTTCTTTCTATGTCTGGTTACTACAATGGAGGACAATTAGTTCCCAAAAGATAACAAAGACCTTTTACTACATAGAAAGTTCCTCAGTTTATCTGTTCTCACGTTTTTGCTGACTTCTCAGAAACTGGCACAAACTAAGAGATATTTTAAAAAATAAATTTGGACTCGACAAACAACCACATACAAAGAACAACAGAAAAGAGGATGGTAGATGAAACTGCAAATTTCCATTAGGTACAGCTTATTGCTGGCTTTAAAAAAAAAAAGTAAATATCGATTTCAGCACATTAGTTCTAACCTCATCCAGACCCTCTTTAATGCTAGTGCCTTCTCTCTGTAGATTACCTCCAGTTGGGTTTTTCAATAGTGGCTATTCAACACGGCTATTTTCCTGCAGTCTCCACCATTAGACTGTGAGCTCTCTGAGGGCAAGGCCTTTCATTGTGTCCTCAGACACAAAGGAATGGTGTCTGGAACATAGTAAGTGCTTAATAAATGCTTGGGGACTATATTTCCCTCTGAGTAAATGAAACTATTTTCCTTAAAGGTCATTAACTTGCAGCTGCTTTGGTTACAACATTTTAAAATGTTCAAATGTATAGTTAATGCATATTGACCCAAATTTTTCACTTTAATCCTCCCAACGTGATTTGTCTAAGAGCAAAAACAGTTATAACACAGGGCATTTGTATGTTCCTAGCCTGCCAAGATGATTTTAGAGCCAGAAGAGACACTTGTAAAAATGAGTGCTAAGTCAATTTCCATTTCGTCCTCAAAATTCCTAAATGGAAAAAAAAAATATGTGCAGGTTTTTGGCCAAGGCTTCCAAATTTTCTCAAATTTTACAATGATGTTACTACTAAGATGTTTTATTACACGTCTAATGGAGGGATAGGGGAAGTTTTCCACGTGGGAATTTTCTACCTCAAATCACACCCATACTCTCTGATGATAGAAGGAAGGAAGCAGGGAAGGAAAGGAAAGGAAAGGAAAAAGGAAAGGAAAGGAAAGAAGCATTCAGGCATTCAGTGCTTTCAAATATTATCTCATTTGATCCTCAAAACAATCCTGGGAGGTAGGTGCTATTATTAAATCCGTTTTACAAATAAGGAAACTGAGACAAACAGAGGATAAGTGCTTTGCCCAGGGCACACTGCTAAGACTGAGACCAAGTTTGATTTCAAATCTTCCTGACTCCAGGCCCAGTGCTCTATCCACTGTACTACCTAGCTAATTCTCTAATAAAAATAACCTGCTTTCATGTATAGCCTCTAAGCTTGTAGAAGGATATATATGTACTTATATATGTATTTGTGTACATACATACACACATATATATCCCATCTGAGCTTCACAGTAATTGTAGGAGATGTCAGACCCGTTTTACAGATGAGGAAACAGACTCGGAGAAATGAAATGATTTGCTCAAGGTCGCATAGCTCTATCAGCCGTTCGCCAAACCTCAGGCTGTTGCTCCAGCCTCTAAGCCAGGCTCTCCCTTCCCTGCCTTCCTTACTTTCCCACCTCCACCCTTCCTCCCAGGGTCTTTTCCTGATTCCTCCTGAAAGGGACGCCCCTCCAGTCCAGACTCCTGCAGTCATCCCCGCTGCATTCGACTTCCCTCTTTCCCTTCTTCCCTTACCTCAGGGGTGCTGTCTGGTTTGTAAGGGTTCCGCATGTACTTGTGGAAGCTCTCGTTCAGGGCCCCGGGAGCTCAGGATGCGAGAGCTGTGGGCCGACAGGCTCGAAGCCCCTGGGACCCTGGGACGCAGCTCATCCCGCAGGCCGGACATCAGCCCTGGGGTCCCGCCACAGCATCCCTCCAGTTGCCAGGGCTTATTATCTCCTCCTCCTCCTCTCCAGGCCGGGCAGGAGGAGCCACCCTCTCCCTGGAGTCCCCAGGTGTCCCTTGTTGCCTTTCGGGAGGGGCCACAGAAGGAAGATAAAACCCTGGCGCTGCCATCCAGCCAGTCCAGTCCACCAGATGCCAACCGGAAGCCCCACTTTCCTTCTCTATCTGGTTTCTGAGAGTCTTTTTTGGCCTTCACATTAAACAATCTTATACATTGTTGCAACACAAACGCTCGAGTCCCAACTGATGGTCCACGTTTCTTAAGCAACTTTTTTTTTTTTTTTTTGTGAGGCAATTGGGGTTAAGTGACTCACGCCCAAAGTCATACAACATATAGAGCACAGGGCCTGGAGTCGAGAGGACCTGAGATTATATCTGGCCTCAGACCAGACACTTGACACTTACTAGCTGTGTGACCCTAGGCAAGTCACTTAACCCCAATTGCCTAAAAAAAAAAAAGTCAGTGTTATATGTCTAAGGCCGCATTTGAACTCAGGTCCTCCTGACTCCAGGGCGGGATCCACTACGCCACCTACCTAGCTGCCCCTCTAAGCCACCCTCTTTACAATAAAACAATTCTCACAATCTCCAACATGTATCACTATGCTAATCTTTCATCAAATTCCATCACTGTCACTGCTACTCTGTCAGACACGTCAACAGAAACACCTTCTAAGTTATTGTAATACTCTAGTAAAATTTAACACTGAATATAACCTCAAATATATTCAGAATTCAAGAGGTTTGCATGTTTTTCAAGTATTCCTCCCTCCTACAGGGGAAAATATATATATATATATATATATATGTATATAAAATTGTGCAAAAGGAAAGCTATAAAATAAGGTAAATTCTGTAAATAAGAAAAAAATGTTTATTTACTTGACCTGTGTTTTTCATCATCACCATAAAAATAAAGCATATTTAATATACTCCAATTCAGTTATATTCACCAAGAATTTACTGTATCTAAAAACATTGTACCATGTACTTTGTAGAATAAAAAGGAAATGAAAGATTTGGTTTCTAAAGACAAATTTAGAAGTACAAGCCATTGGCTCATCAGTAGAATCCTTGGCTTTCAAGACTTTATGTAGCATACTCTCCTTTTATACAAAAAAAATAATTGTGCCCCCTCCCACTTCACATAAAGCAAATTACACAAATAATTTTAGTAGCTTGTATTTTATTCAAATAAAATTAAGATTTATTAAAATTTCAAATTGTAAGAAATAAAACAAATCACATAATATAAAATACAGCTTAATATGGATAAATACAAAATCTCATATTTATAACAAAGTAACTGTTATTTCAATGGGTAGACTTTTTTGGTAACCACATTTCTGAAAACATGATGTCACTGATTATATTGTTACTCATAATTCTTTTTCAATTGCTAATTGAGATTTTTTTTTTCCAAACAGCTGAAGCAGGAAAACTCATTAACAATGTTAAAATTTCCACCATTCTGCTTAATAAAAACTAGAGAGCTGGGTTGTTTTTTTTTTCCACCCAAAACCCAATCATAAAATTGAGATTCAAATGCTTGGTTAAATGTGCTATCATAAGACAAGCTTATTAATCACGTTTGCTCATATGGAGTAAAGTCAAATGTGTTGTATTTCATGGTGGCAAATAGTTTCCTTATCTATTCATATTTAGAAACATCTAGGTCTTAAAATTAAATTGCTTCCGGTCAAATGACTAATGAATAAGTCATTACTTTCTTCTATTTTATTTGTAGGCAAGTTTTTTTTTTTAAATGGGAAACATTAAAATTCATAAATTGATTATCCATCTTTTTCATAAATGCAACCATATCTTTCTGGATCAAAGTATGAATTTGTGGACCCTGCACTGAATTATTTAGAGTAGTTGTCTTTTCAAAAATATCTAGCAATTATACAAGTAATTTATTATAAAATTAATTTACTTCACCTTTTATTATCACTAAGAGAAATGGTTAGTTTCTTCTCGTAGATCAAATCTTTTGAAGTACTTTGAGCTAAGAAAGGCAGCATGCAAGCAATAGTATAGAAGAGTTCTGCTTTCAGACTTTCACACTGTTTTGATAAGAGCCTTCCTTTTACTGGGCCGTTTCTTTGTTTTGTTTTTTACAAAACTGATTACTCTTGTTGTAACAACTTGAAAAACTACATAGTTCCTCACTCATATTTTTTGATACAAGCTGTTAAAGAAAAAAATTAATACTTTCATTTTTAGGTTTATCTACCAGAAACAACTTTGTTTAACATTAATTTAATATCCAAGATTTCCGGCTTTGAAAGAGAGAGATGGCCAAATTCTTGCCTTCCCCCAATTCCAATGTTCTCCAATATGACTTTGCCCTAAGATGATTTCAGTTAACATTTATAGAAATAACCAACACACAATTTGTTGTTGTTCAGTCGTTTTCAGTTGTGTCTGACTCTGTGATCCCATTTGAGGTTTTCTTGGCAAAGATACTGGAATGGTTTCCCATTTCCTTCTCCAGCTCATTTTACAAATGAGGAACTGAGGCAAACAGAGTTAAGCGACTTTCCCAGGGTCACATAGCTAGTAAATATTTGAGGCCAGATTTGAACTCAGGAACATCAATCAGCCTTCCTGACTCCAGGCCCAGCCTTCCATCCACTTCACCACTGCCCCATATTGTACTAAACACACAATAAATAAATGTTTATTGATTGAATAATGGAATACATTGCTGCACTTTAAGGAATAACAAATAGGAATTCAGTCACATGAGGAGTCTTATATAAAGTGATACAATGAATAAAACAGACAAAAATAATATGCACAATGACAACAATAAAGGCATTAAGAAATACAATGAACAAATACACTGGGTCAAATACAACGGACAATATTGGTGTTATATTATCAAACTTAAAGCAACATATCCTTCCTTTTTGTTAAAAATTGGCAGACTTTCCAAACAAAAAGTGACATATAATATTATTTAGCATTAATCTTATTTGACTTATATTTTGAGGGAACATATTTTTTTTAGATGGGTTTGGATATTTGTTGGGAATCATCTGTTGTGTTCAATCAAGATGTATCCATTTTTTCTTACTAAAAAAATTGTGTTTCCCTTGGGCAAATAACAACAAATATATAATCCTTTCTTTCTCTCCAAAGACTGCTAAGCTCCTATTTTTTCTTCTGGGAAGGTTCAAGATCCTCTAAGACCATGGAACTATACCAGATGAGATAAGAACTAAAGACATAGGAAAATGATACATTTCAGGCTCTCTTCTGCGGTTCTAATCTGCAAGGAAGGGGAGGCATCTCTTAGACCGTCCTCCATCAATGTATTCCCTGAGTGCACCTCTACTTAGGTAATCGTATTCTTCTGCAATTTGAAAATCTACATTGGGGCTCTCTACTGAGGCATTTTACTACAGTTCTGTGCCTTGATTTTGAAAGCACCTAGCATAGAGCTTCCTGCAGGCACTTAATAAATGTTTATCAACTTACTAATAGAAATCAATTTTGTGTTATCCCTATAGTATTTAAACTCTAATCCAAAGTTCCTTTTCTCTTCCAATCTTCACTTAGTACATATAGGAACAACTGCTTATCTTTATTTTTCTGATTTCATTATTCAGATTCAGTAGAAAAACTACTTTTTCTGGTTATCAAGTAAATATATAAGTACTCTAATGAATCCTAAAATGAGATATAGTTATTCTATATAAATAAAAAGTAAAAATACAAGTATAAAGTATCAGTAAAATATAAATGAAAAGAATAAAGGATAAATAATAACAAAAGTACAAAGTAAAAGTATAAACAAAAAAACTAAGTATAAATCAATATAGGTAAAGACTTCAAGTCGTTATCAGGTATTATTGATTATTACAAAGCAACTCTGGTGACATTAACATACTGTTCTATTGTGGGACATAAAGAGCTTAACATATTACTATATTAATAATATTACTATATTACTATATTAAGTTATGAGCAGAATTAGGTAAAAGAACATTAAATGTTACACCAAGGAAACATCCTAGCAAATCTTAACTCCAGAGAGGACTTCAGAAAGCTTGAGAGAATGAGAGATAAGAATGGGAGTAAAGAGTTCAGTGTCCTTTCGAATAACATAGAAACACACAACTAAACAGTAAAGATATAGTTTAGAAACATTTTGATAAGTAGGACAATGGGCAGATTGGTGTCAACCCACCACAACCCCTTCAATGGTTGTTGATGGATGAGTGGCACAGATTGTAGGGGTGGGGACAATGCTTGGCATCATGAGAAATGATCTTGATGTACAAAGAAAAAGCATCAATATAATTTATTTTAAAAGTACAAAAATTTAAAAATCTTAAAAAAAACAACTAGGATAGGGATAACTTGAAGAAGTGCTCGGATGAAGTCTCCTGGACATGGAGAGTATAATTATATACAGGTTTCTTTTGCTTTTGGAGGTTTTCTGGATGGATAACTTGTTAGGGAAATCCTTCTAACCAATAATTATTTTTCGACTTGTGTTCTACTGGGAAAAAAAAATGTTGGTCTCTGGAAATAAAAGAGAATCATATCTAAGAACGTAGCAACCCTTATGTTGCACACTTAAAAGAAAATTTTTGGGGAAACCATTAGCAATAATAACAGCCATTCCTCGATAGACAAATGGTCAAAGGATATGAACAGACAGTTCTCCAGGGAAGCGATTCAAGATATCAACAGTCACATGAAAAGATACTTCAAATAACTAATAATCAGAAAAAGTCAAATAAAAACAGCTCTGAGGTTTCACCTTTCATCTTTCAGACTGGCAAAGATGATTAATAATAATAAAAAAAAAGTGATGGGGAGTGACAATTGTTGGACAGGCTGTGGCAGACAAGGTACATGAAGGCAAGCTGGTGGAGATGTGAACTAGTCCAGTCACCCCGGAGAGCGATGCCCTAGTCATTAAACTATGACTATCCTTTGACCTAAACCCTACCACTAGGCTTAGGTGCCAAAGAGATCAAAGGAAAAGGACTATTGTGTACAAATGTAGATTAAGGAATAGTGTTGTCAAAAAAACAAAAAAGTGGGCTGTTGAAACATTAAAATGCACAGAAGAGACCAGAAGTAAGTTCAGAAGAAAACAGAGACAAGCAGGGTACCTTTAAAAGTACGTTGCATTTAATATATATGTATGTGCATTTTTAAAAGCAAGTAACACTTATTGGACATTTATAATTTCATATGTAATCCTTTTTCTCTGTTCTATTGTGTACATGGAAATTTTTTTTTTTTTGGTGCTTAAGTTGAGAATAAAATAAAATTCAAAACAATCAGCATACTTAAAAAGTACAAAATGAAAACTGATAGCATTTACGTAGTGCTTTCCAGGTTTGCAAAGCTATATGTATATATGTATGTATGTATGTGTGTGTGTGTATATACCTATATAAATTATCTCATTCAATCCTCACAACCACCCTGTGGGGGAGGTAAGGAATTTGAGTCTCCAAGAGGCTGAGTGACTCAGTGACTTCAGGTCACACGGCCAGCGTCTGAGGCAGGATCCACAGTAGGGGCTTGCTGACTCCAGTAACATTCTATCCACTGCACCACCCACATGTTACAGAACTAGGTGTTTTGCAGTGAATGGAGCTATGGGAAGGCCGCTAACATTTAGTTATGTAACGATGAGCAGGTCCCTTCCACTCCAGAGTCTGACTCTTCTCACCCATTAAATGAGCTGACTCGGTGAGCCACTGCATCCATCCCCTGGAGCCTCGGATTTGATGGTGAGGCATAGCCAGAAAAGGTCCCGATAAATCATGGGAGGGCCCAAGAGTCAGGAGTGAAACTGAAGACTCTGGTTCTTCAAACTCAGGTGAATTATGTCTCTCAACCCCAGAAATCCCTCAGATTTCTAAGGTATAAAATTTCCTAAGGTGTGCCAGCAGGCTCCACCCACGTCTACCTGGCCCTCAGCTGAAGGAAGGTAAGCGGCATAGATTGACAACCCGACACTCGACTGTGTCTCATCTGATTTTTTATTTTTGTTTATAGTATTCAATGCTTTGGAAACCACTTTCCACACATCCTCTGCTCTGTACCTTTGACCAGATACTCTCTTTTGATTGGCACTCCTATGAGGGAGCCCCCTTCATTTGTGCAGATCCCCTAAAGCTGCTTGGGGCATTGAGACTAAGTGATTGGTGTGCCCAGGGTCCCACAGCTAGGATGAGGTCAGAGGCTTTCCTGACCCCAAGGCATGTCCTGTGCCCACTTGCTAAACTTTCACTCTGTGTAGGATCATTACTATCCCCATTTATAAAGATGAGAAAACCGAGGTCCAGAAAGCTCAAGGGATTGGGTCTTTGGTCACTTGGCGAGCACACTGAGTCTCTCTGGACTACACGTCTGGCTCTCCCCCCCATAAGGTCTCGCTGCTCTCTCAGCTGGGACTCACAACTTGGAGCTTTAGAAAAGTTGGTTTAAGTTTTTCACCCCCTCAAACCACTTTAGCACAGCACACCCAAGATAATTTTAAAATTTTTTTAATACTTTCCATTTTCTTGAACTCACCCAACTTTTTACAGACAGTACAATTTGTGAAAAACATTCTTGAACGGGAATTCAGAATAGCACAGAAAACTAAGCCACAAACACTGACGCCTTCTTTGAGCAATGGATGATTCCTCCAATGGGAATCGACAACAGTCAGCAGTAAACGGAAGATGCTGATGCTACCGAGCTTCGTCCTTCAAAGCTTCAGGATCCCTGGTGCCCCTAGGACAGGCATCTCCTCCAGGAACTCCCCAGTGGCCAGCGAGCCCTGGGGATGAGCCTCTGCAGACTCCCCTGGCCCTTGGCCTCCAATGCCAGGACTACATGCAAAGCTTCCCTAGCTTGTTCTTCTCTGGCACTGCCTTCAATGACGAGGGTCATCTGCATGCTAAGATGAGGCCCTGGTCTCCTTAAACGAGGTAGAAGTGGGAAGAGGTACAGAAAAGCCGTGGCTGGGCTCATGCCTCATCCCCTCAGGCAGTGGTGATGACAGGGCAAGCAGGCAGTAAAAACAGAGGAGGTGCAGACAGCAGTCTGCATGCTTCCTTCCTCCATGAAAAAACGATGGTGATTTTCCTACTCCTGAATGCTGTATTTTTGTTTCTTTAGCTTTCTTCCTTAACTAGTATGTGGCGATGCTAGATTCAATATTTTAACAGATGTAGAAAAAAATGTCTTTTATAGGTCAAACAGAAATCATTAAATATATTAGTAAATATTGAAAATTCTACCATTACACAGTTCCAATGGATATAAATTATGTGAAAGTGCCACTTCATTATCATGAAAAGAACTTATCATCTGATGTGTGTGTAAGACGATGTCATTTATTTCCAAAATAGTCCTCTAAATAATGGAGTTGGTAGGGAGCAAAACAATGAACATATTTTCATGAGACAAGTGAAGGTGTTGCTATCAGTGATTTCCAAAAAACACACATAACTACAAATTCTAATGTCTCTTCAGACAAAGGGACAAATAGTTAGATACATCATTCATCCAATATTATTTCATTAAGTGCTTAATATTGGTTTAAAGGAAACAAAATACAGAATGCAATTTTAGAAATAAATTATTCTTCCATATTAAATAGCAAGTAATTCTGGTCACTAACCTGAATATTAACAAATTTGCATTATCTTAACTTAATTTGTTAAGTTAAAGAGAAATTTACAGATACCATTTAAAAAATGTCAGTGCAGTGGCATACCACTTCTAGATTAAAAAAGAAAATGAAACAGTAAAAGTTTACTTTTATGCTAAAGTTACTTTTTGGCCTGGTCGGAAAGCTGATCCACTTTGACTTTTCCTCTTCTTTGGATTTTGAAAGTTATCATAGCTATGGGGAAAAAATATAATTAATACTTTTCTAACTTTATATTATAATAATATTACCACTGATAAAACTAGTAACTATGTACAGAGTCAGTGCTACATTTTAAAAGCTAGAGGTATGAAGTTCTAGCCACAGTTTCAAGTGAGAAGGCAGATAGAAAGGATTTATTTTTATGAAAATTATCAAGTATTTCAGAATTAGATTTTTCTGGAAGCTCTTGTTCTTCTTTTTAGGACTTACAAACAATTAAGAGAAAATAACTTAATTCAAAATAACCCAATTTCACGCCACAGGAAAGAATGATTAAAAACCCCATTTCTGATAACTGGTGACTTTAGAGTCTGACTCTTCCTATATTGTTTTCTATATACATGGATACACTAGGTTCATTTTTTTCTGAATTGGTCTGAAAATATAAATATTAATGGTGATTTCTGAAATAAACTGATTATATAAAGCATTTCAAATGATTAACATTAACATTAGAAATATTAATATCTAAGTTTATAAATCAAAAGTTACCACTTACAGATCAGCAAAATTCTTCCAGTCATCTGGACTAATGGATGGTCTTGTGTTACTGAGGGCAGTAATTAAATGAGCCTGGCTAATGGCTAATGCATTCTTAATTGGTCCTGATTGAGCAACAGTAACATCCTCCTTGAATTAAAAAAAAATAAGACAATGACAAAAAGCTAAATTAGTGACACAAATATTTCCAAGAGGTTACTTCTACTTATGAATTTCTTCAAAAGACTATATATTCATACACTTCAAAATCTCATAGAATATTGGAATTATAATAGACTTTGGAGATCACTTCAATTCCCTTATTTTGTACATGAGAAAGTTCCTCTCTCTTAAAATTATATAAAAAATACTTTGAAAAATATATGTGCAAGGAGTTAAGTTCATGATTGATTTGGTTATTCCTTCATTCATGTGACTATCGCCATTAGCAATGAAACTATGGGAAAGAAATTATTTGTGAACCAAGAAACGATGCTCTACTCTTCTGTACAAAAGAAAGTAAAATTGAAGCACAAATTCAATATGAATTATAGACTATAAAAGCCATACTCCATTTTGGCTCCTGTATCTCTCTTTGATGGCACTGATTTCTGCCTTCATCTGATCTCTCTGCTCCTGTGTGAGCTCTTGAAAACCTTCTTGAGACGACATCCTGAACATCGGGGGGTGTGAAAGCACCTGATCTCTCCCAGTTACTCCGGCAAAATCATGAGATGTGGAACTAGGTCCTGACAGGCACTGAGAGCTCTGTAGAAGTATTTGTGAGATGAGGGGAAAAAAAAAGAAAAGGTGTAAACAATTCTTGAAGTTTATGACATCTTTCAAGAAAAAAAAAATTTCTAACCTAAGTCAAGCTGAGTATTTTCACAAACTGTACAGTGTAACTAAGCATGTTTAAAAATAATTCCTTGTTATATAGAAAGACCAGAGCTTTATCTTGTACGGGTCTTTACTATGTAGTCAGTTCATGGGGGACAGACCTCCACTTTATCACAAAGTCTTTCATAACTTAACCCCTGGGTTATATTAGAGTACAAATAGACCCACATTACCCAAGTTTAAACTTTACAGAGAATAGCTATGGTAAAGTTCATGTATAGTCCTATAGAGTAAACAAAACAAACAAACAACAAAAAAACCCCAGAAGAATGACAATGCTTCAATTCAATGCTTCTAATCTTACTGGTAATAAAAACAGGTCACATTTTCAAGGTTTACATTCTCACGTAAAATGTTACTGGCAGTACAAAATGTTTTGAGTACCATTATCTGCCAAGAAATTGTGTCCAACTGACTTCTCTCTGGGGGAAGTGCTAAGTCAGTGCTGTTCTAATTGAATTTAAAAAACATGTTTTCTTAACATTTAATCTAAAATCATTTTCATTCTTTTTAGTAGAAAAAAGGGTACTTTATCCTTCCTTCTGATACTTGGCCTAAAAATATTATAGAAAGGTAGAACTTTCTGACATTATCCTGAGTTGTTCAATGATTCTACACTAAAAAAGATGTTAAGCTAACAATCAGTATTTAAGGAAATTATTTTTCAGGAAAATTTTTTAAAAAGTTGAGGAGAAATAAAGTACAAATCAATACAATAGAGTGTGTTTAGACCATACACACACACAAAAAATTGAGACATAAAAAAGTCAAAATAATTGAGTCTTAAGGACCCAATTAAATTGGCCTCTTATTTAAGATTCATATCACAAGGAATGCCAATTAATCAAACAGAATTTTTCCTTTCTAATCACTTGATGCTTTACAAAAAGAGGTGCATCAATTTACTTGTCCCTCTTATTCTTGCTTTTGTATATCTCTGGCTGCTCAATGGACAAGGGACTTCATTTTTACTTTAAATCTAACTTTTTACATTGTTCATATCATTCTGAAGAATCCCCAGAAGAGATTATTTGCCTTTCACTTAGTTATCTTTGTATCTATTTTTACAAAAAACTGTCTTAGATCCAAAGTTCAAAGAGAACAAGGCCGTAGATAACAACACTGATTCTACTCTGTTTTTTTAAGCAAACCCTCAGGGGACTAAATGAAGAATGATTTGCAAATGTTGATGTTATTTAGACAAAGTCTAAGTTAGTGTTCCATGACCATTCCTAGTTACCTAAGGAAATAAATATGTAGGAAACCACAGCTTAAACACTGTCCACCTAGTAGCTTGACTCTTATCCAGAGAAGGCTTGTCTTCACAAGAAGTGAAAATGACTAACTAGCACAAAATCAATCAATGAATCCAAACCCAATCACCCAAGCGCATGACTAGCTATGCGGGGGTGAAGGCAGCCCTCCTCCACAGAGGAGTGGGTCAGTGAGAAGAGATCAATAAGCCAACTTCTCACAGACTGTGGCCTCATATTCTGGAAGCATCTAGTACTTGGAGAAGTCTGTGAGTTCAGTTATGGGGGAGGCCACATTTAAACCTGCACTTTTAGGAAAAAGGATGGCTCCACGAGGTACCAGTTCAGAAGAAGTTCCATTTCCTAGCTCTGATTCATAAGAGCTTCCAAAGTACAGCCGATACATGTTGAATTTCGATTCTTCGGGAAGCAGATCAGACATCTCGAGGGAAACGAGAGACTGTTCTAGGCCACACTCTCCATCTCCAGCTGAATCGTCAGAGCCACTGCTGTGATTAAGGAGAACCATTGAAGACAGACTGAGGTCACTGTCAGAACTGGAACCAACATCCTAAAAATGCACAAAACAAGAAAGCCTGGTAACGATTTAAATAATCCTCATTTGTAAAATAACCACCAGTGTAGATATTATGATAGAACAATTAAAATTCAAAAAAATCAAGGCATTTCATATGCTTTCATATTATTTTCCCCCTGATTCTCTAATACATTTGGGGCATGGGGAAATAAAAAGACAGACTACATACTTAAGAGACTTAACCATCTCCCCAACAAGCACGTGGTAAAGCTTGTAGGCAGTTATCTTGATTTTTAATGTTTAATGGCTCAGTTAATTATTCTACTTTTTTGTTATAATGGAATGAAAACTGCACACCTGGGACTTCTGTGGGGACAGGTGTGGGGGCTTCCACTATGTGTTAACAAACCAATTTATTCACCAATCTATTATTTATAAACCAATTTATTAAGGGCCCAACATGGCTCAGACACTGAGTGAAGCTATGAACACAAAAGGGCGACACCAGTCCTATCCTTAACGAGCTTAAATGCTATTGGGGATACAACACGAGTGTTCTGATACATACGAGAAAAGTTGAACTGCACTTTGTAGGGTGGGTAGGAGAAATCACATCTGGGGCTATCAAGAAAATGCTCTTGATGGTAACAGCACTTCAGTTTAAGCCTTAGAGGGAGCCTTGGCACAGCATTCAAAGGACGGCACCGAGGTGCGAAAGGGAGTGTCACGTGTGGGGGGGAAATGTAAGGATATGCTGGGAAATCATCCTGGAAAAAACTAGACTATGAAGGGCTTTTAATGTCAAATAGAAGAATTTGTATTTTATGCTAACAGCCATGGGGAGCCATCGGAGCTTCTTGAGAATGGGAAAGATGGCTGAAATTACAGCATGAAAAAAAAATGAACTTAAGTTCACAAGAATAAGATTGTTTTATGCAGAAATTTTCCCAAATAGGACATTCTCCCATAAATTACTTATGCAGTTTTATTACAGTTAATGAAGGTTATCCTTTCAATAATTAAAATCATGTCACAATAACTATAAAAATAACTGTCGATATAAAACGCCGTGCTAGCTATGTCTCTCCAGCAACCTTACTTGTGACAAGCCTGCCACCCGCCTGCTATGGATGGCTTCAAGTTGAGCATTGTAGAGCAGAGCTTTCAGATCCGCGCCTGTAAAGGAGCCAGTCACTGATGCTAAATGCTCAAGGTCTACATCATCTGTCAGAGGCAGAGAACCACTAAGGACTTTTAAAATTTCAAGACGAGATATCTGAAGGGAAAAATATAAGGTAATATGAGAAAAGAGAAAATTAACTATTGTCCTAAGCATATTTTTCTTTATCCACTTCCTATTTTTCTTGACACTATCTAGTTACAAATTATAGTACACCCCAATGTCCCAAGAATTCAAACTGTAGGTGACCCAAAGAGCTTAAGAAAGACACATGGTGGGTATTAAATAAATGTTGTGACATCCTGGGAAACAGCATAGCACAACTGAAAGAGTATTGGTTTGTGAATAAGAGGTCCTGGGTTTGAATCACAGCTCTGCTACTTTCTGTGTGTCCTTGACAAGTGACTTAACCTCTCGGCCTCAGTTTCCTCATCTATAACATGAGAAGGCTACACCTGATTCCCTCTAAGGCCCTTCCAGATCGAAATCTAGGCTCCTAGGAATAATGATGTGTAAGAAGTGGCATAGAAGAGATCACCCAAAAAAGGATAATTGGAAAAGGAGGTGGGACAAGTGCTGAACTGAACATTTATGGCCTAGAGGGAGTCTTCCAGTGCACTGGGTAGTGATCTGGACAGCTGGGGATATTTACAGGAGCCTAGATTCCTCATTGAGAGTGCAAATCTTAAAATGTGAACTTCCTTTTTTAAATTCATTTTTAAGAACTGTCAGAAAGTTTTATTAAAAAAATTACTTTCTATAAAGTCTACTTCCCTTGCTAACCTTTCTCAAAATGTAAAGGAAAGGTATAGATAGGAAAATGAATGAAAATCATAAGTGCTTCTCATGCATAAATTTCTTTTCTTGAGGAATTGGGCAAATGTCAAATTTATAGTCCTATGTTTACCAAGAGTGATTCAAAAGGACATCGAATATCATACAAGCCACACCAACATGAACTAACCAAAAATGAACTGAGTAATTTGTTCATATCTTTATAATCTTTAGTTTTAAAATGCTACAAGAGCTATATGGTCTTTCTTAAAAGGTCCAAGGTCTTTTAATTTGGTACCTGTCAATTAGGGCAGCTAGATGATGTGGTGGATAGGGTGCCAGGCCTGAAGTCAGGAGGACCCGAGTCCAAATCCAGCTTCAGACACTGGCTAGATGGGTGACCAAGTCAGTTAACCCTGTTTGCCTCAGTTTCCTCATATGTAAAATGAGTTGGAGAAGGAAATGGCAACCCACACCAGTATCTTTGCCAAGAAAACCCCAAATGGAATCATGAAGATTCGGACACAACTGAAAATGACACAACAACACTAGTTAATTAAGAATGTGAACTCTTAGGATGGCACATGGATAAAAGAATCTGAATCTAGGAGTAAAAACCTACTCTGGAATCTACACATATTAATTCTAACTGGCCAACAATTCCAGGGTTTTTAGCTTCTGGAGGAAATGGTGGGGTAGAGACTTCACATCTTCTTCAGAATACTTTTACTTTTAGGACAGCTAGATGGCGCAGTGGATAGAACACCAGCCCTGGAGTCAGGAGGACCTGAGTTCAAATCCAGCCTTAGATACTTGACACTTACTAGCTGTGTGACCCTGGGCAAGTCACTTAACCTCACTGCCTAGACAAAGGGGAGAAAAATACTCTTACTCTGTGAGTAAAACAGGAGCACAAAAGTTCTAAGGAATTCTTGTTGTTCAGTCGTGTCTGACCCTTCATGACCCCATCTGGAGTTTTCTTGGCCAAGACACTGGAGTGTTAGCCATTTCCTCCTCCAGTGGATCCATTCTGTCTGGCGGTCAGCAGTGAAGTGACTTGCCGAGGGTTACACAGTGAGGAAGTGTCCAAGGCTGTATTTGAACTCGGGTCTTCCTAACTCCAGGCCCAGCACTCTAACCATGAAGTGACTGGCTGCCTCTTGGAGTAGAGTTCTAAGCTGCCTTAGACATTTAGTTGCCTCTTAAGTTCTTAGTTGCCTTCTAAGGTCTAGGGCTGATAGTAAGAAAAATAGTCCTCTTAACCAACTGCAAGACTACTGTTGTTATCTGATGGAAATAAAACTCACAAGGGAACACTATAGATTGCTGGTGTGGGACCATAAGTAAGAGATTATTACCTCGTCAGGGGGAGGACAGTATACACATTTGTCTAGTCGACCAGGCCTTAGCAGGGCAGGGTCAATCAAATCAGGGCGACTAGTAGCAGCCAATACATAAACACCTGAAGGAAGAAAAGAAAAAAATTCTCATTACGATCTGGTAACTTTCTTGCATGTGAAAAAAAGAAATTTGAGCACTGACAACGGTTACCCTCTAAGCCTTCGACTCCATCTAACTGAGTTAGTAACTGGTTAACAACGCGGTCAGTGACGCCTGTATTATCGTGACCTCGTCGAGGAGCAATGGATTCAAATTCATCAAAGAAAAGAATGCAAGGCTTGGCGGCCTGTGCCCTGGAAGAAACACACAGTTATGATCATCATCAGTTTTGAGAAAGTAAAAGTACTTTTTGTGGTAGATAAGAAATGGAAATAAAGCTGATGCCTATTGATCAAGGAATGGCTAAACAAACTGTGGTACATGAATGCGATGGAATATGACTGTGCTGTAAGAAATGATGACCAGGATGATTCAGAGAAGCATGGGAAGACTTACACAAATGGATGCAAAGTGAAGTAAGCCGAGCCGGGAAAACAGTGCAACAATGTCAGCGCAAAGAACAATCGCAGAATGATAAAGATGAGTGCTGCAAGGTTACAAAGAACAAGCTTGGCCCCAAAGAAAAGATAAGGAGGAGACACCTCCTCTAACTCCTTTGCATGGAATTTTTTGGGGGCCAGGGGGTGGGCTCCACAGGTATGGAATAATGCAGACAATGTCAGATTTTTTTTCACTGATTAGTTTTACTGAATGTTTTTCTCTTTTTCATTTTTAATAGCTCTATGGGAATAGAAAAGGGAAGATCCAGGGGTAAATTCAGGCAGCATAAAAACAAAAGATATTAATAAAAATAAACTAAAAGTGTAATACAAATTAATTCATGAATCCTAGTACCATAAGGTTACCATGGTAGGCAAAACATTTGCAAATACTGATCTTCAGAAGTTTAACTTTTTTCATTTTACTTATGGAAACTCTAAGGTTTTGTAGCTTGCTCTACAATACAAACAAAAATTTAGTACATGGTAAAGGAAGAATATTAGTCTATCTGTGCTTAAATATAAATCCCAATAAAAAATGTCAATTTACAAATAACATCCAATTGAATACAAGAATCTTTGACATCCAAGTTAGTTAATAAAACACAGGTTATAAACACAAACTCTATAAAGAATAAGTTATCAAAAAATTTCTAATAATGAAATATTGGTACATATTTCTTAACTTAAAATAGAACAAATATGTGGAGAACCAACCTGATAAAAATATCTCGAACAGCTTGTTCACTTGCTCCAATATATTTACTGAGTAGTTCTGGCCCCTATCAGGGAGAATATGATTCTATTAGCATTCAAAACAAAGTTATCACTTCCATATGGAATCTATTTCTGGTTATCAAAAGGCATTCTTAAGAGAACCATCACATATTTAAAAATCCAACATGAGGTGACGGGAAATTCAAAAAATAAGAACAATTAGCTGGTTTCTCCCATAATTAAATTAATGATTATGTTCTTTTACCAGCATATTCATACTTAAAAGATAAATACTTGGAAGATGATAATTTTTTTGCTTCACTGAAGTGATGTCCTTTGGTGCTCTGTCCTGGTATGGAGGTAACCCAAGGCCTGAAGACTGTACCAGTAGTGCACAAGCCCTGGCAGCTCAAGCCAAACATGGGCCCCGTCCAGGTCACGTGTCTGCTGTCTGAAGATAAACTTAGCTAAGTTTGGAGCAGGTCGATTACCAGCTGATGACTACTGTTGGCCACAGCATCTTATAACGGTGTCCATTCCAGGATGGTGGGGCTATGATTTGCCCTGGTAGAAGGAATACCAAAAGTGATGACATCCTCCAGCCTGCTGGCAGAGGCGCTACATCTCAGCTTCTGTTGCTAAAGAGACTCACCCTATTAGAAAACTCAGGAGACTCCAATTAGTGCGAAGAGACGTGGAACTCTTTGGCTAGCATCTTCATTTACTGATACAAATGTATGTAAGTTTTTAAAAGGAAAAGGAAGATAAAGGATACTTTTCTCTAAAAGCAAACTTTTAAATTCAACAGTTTAAACAGTTTAAATTTAAAAGTAAAACAAATGCTCCATTTGGTAAATCGATGTTTACTTTTCAAAACTAGGACTATTGCTATTAAAAATTATACTTCTTTAATATGAATCAGAAAAAAAAGATCAATGATGAAAAATAAATTGAATTCTTACAAAACACCAGTCATTATTCAAGACAAATATGTAAAACTTAGAATATATAACTCCTCCAAATTCTGGTTATTCTGGACATTATTAATGTAACATGTCACTTATATGTAAACACACACACACACACAACACACACACACACACACACACACACACACATTCTCTCTCTCTCTGCACTAACCAGCTTAAAACTAGCTTATGACTTTGGGCCACCCTGTATAAAATACTCTCAAAGTAGTCTATGGACAAAGGGCTAAAAAGCTTACAATTAAGGCCTAGAACACGAGAAGGGATGTATCTCTTTTTGACAGAAGCTATAGATTTTCATTATAGAAATTAGATTAACTATTTTCATGTAACCTTCCTATTAATAATCCATCTTACAACGCAATTTGTAGACTCTGGTCAGTGAGATTAAAGGTTCTTCCCCATAAAGGAAGAAGCAAAATCAAAATGCAGTTGATATACAACAAAAGGTAAACCTGGAAAGGGTAACACGCCAAAGAAAATGTGCTGAAACTTTGTTGTAATGACAAGTGCAAATAAGAAAACTGGTAACTGAGGATTCTGGAAAGAGAAAAGTAAGAGAAGAGGAATTTGCCAGGACACTCCAGGAAGGGGGATGCTCATTGGCTTAGCAGGCATATTCCCAAAGATAAATACATATATTATCTTTCTGGTATTAATCAGTCTTGTGTAAGCATGTATTACAGGCCAATTATCTCAGAACCTAAGTAAAAGAGCTACGTCAGTACACATATACACTTATGTACACATATATATACATATAGGTCTGCATACAGACACATATATTATCTGATTTTCCATTCAAGCAGCCAAAGGGTATAAAAAGTGAGATAATAATTTGATCTCTCACAGTAGAATATCATTATAGATAGAGCCTTCTAAATAGTAAGGCTGACTCCCCATTTCCCACATAATGCTTACCCTGTACAATGTTCAGCATACCTTGATACTGATAAAATTCATCCCACTCTCTCGTGCAATCACTCCCGCTATTAATGTTTTTCCTGTTCCAGGAGGACCATACAACAGTATTCCTGTCCTCTGTCGGATAGGCAAGTTTGAAAATAAATCCGGGTACTGAAAAATATGACAAAGAGCTGAATTCTAAAACTGAAGTGACCAATCAGCAGTTAAAATGCATTTAAAGAAAAAAATTCTTCAGAATCAGTCCAAACTGTGCCACTGTCAAATCACACAAGTGGTACCACTTGTTTGAATGCAAAAAGCCCAGCAACAGTAAGGTGCTTACAAGGCTAAAGTGCTTAATGAAACTGACAAATAATAAAATATTTTCTACATGTAAAAATATAGGAAAAATATATTAGCTAACAATATTTGCTGCACAAGAATTAGAACAGTTCAGTTAATATCTTCCATCTTACCCGCTTCCTTTTCTTCTCAGGTTATATATGGCATACTTGAAAATAAAGCACAGCATTAAGAAAAAAAATCACTCTATGACATCTGCTAGACTGTAAAGATTCTAAGGGCAAGACTGTTATCTTAGTACAGTTATTTTTACGTCCCTCAATGCCAAATACAGTACCTTCTACATAACAAGTACTTAGTAAATGAATGTTCATGAATATTACTTCCTCTCACCGTGTTCACTGGTTTTGATTTTGTCACATCCCAAAAGATATCAACTCAATATCAACTCAGCCCTGGCAGCTGGTGGTGCAGTGATCAGAGCTCGGCCTGGAGCCTGAAAGACCTGAGTTCAAATTTGACCTCAGATATTTACTAGCTGTATGACCCTGGACAAGTCATTTAGCCTCTATGTGCCTCAGTTTCCTCATCTATAAAATGGGGATAATAGCACCTGCCTTCCAGGGTTGTTGTGAAGATCCAACGGGATAATATTTGTGAAATGCTCAGCACAGTGCCTGGGACATAACAGGTACTTTATAAATGTGAGCTATCCTTCTCCTTCTCCTCCTCCTCCTCTCTCCATGACTATCACAGTCTTCTGGCATCTGAGTTCTGATCCTTGTTGCCCAGGTACAATGTCTGAGTTCTGAGCCCTGCTGACGATCCCTTTAGTTGGTGCTTGGCACAGGGCCTGACACACAGTCATAATTAAGTCTGAAGAAATGGTTGTTGACTCAATCTGCCATCACGGTAGCTGGCTGTCTCCTGTGCCAAGCCCCTTCTTCCCCAGGTTCTGGCCCCTCCCTTCAGATGCTTGGTCTTTGCTCCTTCGGTCCTGAGTGCCTCTGCTCACCACCTCAACCCAGTGACTTTCCTAGATTCTGCTGTATGAGTTTCGAACAGCTGAACTGCACAAACCTGCCTCAACCAAACTTTCTACCTATTCTGGCTGGTATCAGTTCTAAATTCTAAATCTGGCTTGATGTGTTGAATCGCCATCAAACTCAAACACCTTCCCAGCTCTCAGTCTATGCTCTCCTGCCTTGTACAAGTCTGAGTGCTGACTTTATCTGCTGAATAGAATTGAAATGGAGGATGTTTGCCTACAAGAAGCCGCCTTCTGTAATAGTAGTTCGCTCAAGCTCCTAGAAGCAAAGTTAAAATCAGTACTTTGCAGCTCTTTTGGAAGTTACTTCTTCCAATTAAAAAAAAAAAACCTTAAGGGCAGCTAGGTGGCGCAGTGGATAGAGCACCAGCCCTGGAATCAGGAGGACCTGAGTTCAAATCTGGCCTTAGACACTTGAAACTTACTAGCTGTGGGACCCTGGACAAGTCACTTAACCCCACTGCCTAGCCCCCCCTCCCCCCAAAAAATACCTTGGCTGGTAACTGGATGGTATCCATGAGAATCTGCCGAACTTCATGTAAGCCACCAATCTTGTCCCAGCCTACATCTTTAGGTTTATGCAGGTTTACATTTCGCAGAGATATTGGAGTGAAGCCTTTGAGACCTTTTTGAAAGTCTAATGTTTTTAGAAGTAATCCTGTTTTAAAAATAACAAATAAAATAGTTCTGGCACTTTGATATTCAACAAAATGAATTTTCTAGGCATCTGATGTTGAACAAAATGAATTTTCAATATACTTCACTTGTCTTAGTTCACAGTGCTATCTAATCAAATGTCTCCTTAACAAATAAAATGAAAAACAATTAAATCTCAATTTGGGCTAACTGCAATTGCATTTCTATATGAAGGAAAACACAGTCCTCAACTATAGATTTTGCCAGTAAAACATACCCTCCTTTGTGCACACGTTCCGGCTGGAGATACAGGCATGGACAGCTCGATCCACAAGCATTGTGAAATCTCTAGCTACAAAACCTTCAGTTTCTTTTGCAATACAACGCAGGTCAAGATCAGTGAATTTATCTACATCACAGTTAAGTTTATTTTTTATTACACAATGCAGAATTTCCTGTCTTTGTTCCTGGGAGGCAGGGGAAACATAATTAGAATTCATAATTCTAATCACATCTAAATTTTTTGCACATAATTTTTGAGAAAATTCAGTGTGATAAAGCTAACAATTATTTGTACTCATTTAAAAAAACTGTCTTAATAAATCAAGTGGAAATATGAATGCAATACACTTCTTTTCTGGGTCTTGAAATATTCCAAAAAATACATGAATAAATTAATATACTGATTATTACAAGTTGAGTATACAGGAGCAAAAGCAAAATTTTGTATTTTCAATCAAGGTTACTTAGTACTCTATGTTTTAGTCTGTGCTGATTTGTATTACTAAAACATACCAATGTTTTATAGACTAATTTGTATGAGCACAGATTCAAGGCTTAAAAGAAAACAGGCCAAGTCTAGGGAAAATCAAGATAATAACAAAAATGTAAATAAAATTTAAAATCCAGTTGAAGGTACAGGAACATTTATCTTATGCTTCACTGTGATGATTCTGAAGTGGAGTAGGCAATACAGGCTGATAAAAAAATTTTAGGCTAATAAACTTTAAAAAGAAAACCATCTACATTGCTGTTTTTCACCCAGCTGCTCTACCCCACCCCCACCTCCAACTCCCCACCCTGAAAAGGAATATTCTCTATTTATGATACGCAGTTCCCCTGGCAATCATACAGACAACTGGCACGTTGGATTTTTCTAAATACATTTCTTCCTTATGCTGGATTTGGCTTGTTGTAAATCCAAATACAATTGCCCTTTATTAGCCTGTGGACTTCCCTACCTTCTAATCCCATGTGCAAAGGAGTTTCTATGAGACCGATTTCATATGCTATTACCTAGAAATCAACAGAATTTTCCACAGGACTATCTTGGGACACTTCACGAAATCTCAATTAAAGGCAGGGAGCCTATGTGGGAGAGTAGGAAAAACACTGCCCTAACAATCAGGAGAGCTCACTGGGCCTGCTCCCAAATCCCTTTTGTACAAAGTAGGGAAGTATTCAAAAAGATGTTGATTTTGGAAGATGTTCTCAGTCACAGGTATATTAAAGCCTGAAATTACACGACTCATTTTTCAACTTGCCTTCTAAACCACAATACGAGGCTTTATTGTTCTTTCTACCCAGAGACAGCCACAAAGAGTTTAACCACTTCTTTCCCAAGCACTGTTACCTGATCTGGAACATTTATGGGCTGGAAGCTCTGAAATACGTGGATTCCTTGTGCAGAAACAAGTAAAGGGTGCAGAGAGTGCTGAGTCTGGCTTGTGGCAATCACAGCAATCAAACTCCCCATGGCCATAATCTCCTTGATCATGTCTCTCAAAGCTAAACATGAGCAACATTTCTCTATTAGCATAAAAAGCTTAACAGCAACAAAAAAATCTCTTAGGTCAAATGCACTCCATATGCTTTTAAAATTATAATGGTCCACAGATAATCTCTCATGGCTTTCTGGAAAATAACTTCACAACTATTAAAAAATATCTAACAGAGTATGGGAGACTGTGCAGAAATGAATAGTGTGTATTTCTCACTCCATGTGTCTGGTGATATTCTCTATCACAACATTTTGCAAATTTCAAGAGTGAAGTAGATACTATATAAAAATATTTTGGGGTCACTAATAATTTCTCTTTTACTGAATAAGTAAAACTTTGGCCGACAACTTCTAGAGGTGACTGGCCTTGATGAGTCTGCAGCCGAAGTGGGCGACAACACTGATAAATGCAGACTGACTTACTATGTATACAGGCTTGCCTCAGAATTAAGGTTCACAACCCCTTCAAGAGACCTACTAGAAGAGAAGGCTTTAACCTATCTGATGTTTTAAAATGAGAGCATTACAAAAGTCACTAACACCTCAGACCACGAACTAGCATACTCTATCATTTTCCATTTTAACACTGAAAGAAACTCCTTCACAAAAGTCCGGGAGGACAGAAGGCTCTAACCAAGAAGCCTCTGGTCCTTGTCCTACTGTGTAATTTCAATATGGGATAACTGCAGAAAGTTACTCAGACCTAGTTACTCAGACCTCAGAGACTACATCATCATAATAACTGCAAAGTGCTTTACATACATATGTTATCTCATTTGATCCTCAACAACTTTCAGGGGTACTGTTCCCATTTTACAGATGGGGAAAGTGAGGCTTAGAGAGATTAAGGGACTTGACTGAGGTAATACAGCTAAAAAGGGTCTGGGACAGGATATGAATATGGACCTGACTCCTGGTCTGAAACTCTTATCTACTATGTCTTAGAAATATTTACATAAACCACACAAGGCTGCAGAAAATCCCCCTTTACAAAGCTGCCCAGCAAAATGGCCTGGACAGCAATAGAGCCACAGAAGAAATTTTGCGGCAAGAGAAGATTGCCCCCAAGCAACCTCTAGCTGCCTCACCATATGCCAGCCGCTGACTCTGAACTGCATTAGGACCATGCTCCTGCTCAGGCATGGTGGATACACCGACAATATGATCCAGGTCATCCAGGAGAACCACAGACGGCTGCCTCCATATGGCTTCTGAGAAAGCTGCCTCCAGGACTTTCTGCACGTTCTCAGGTCTTTTCCCTGAAACACATTAAGAAATGCTCCAAATCTGATTTAGGGCTGCAAAGACTGAAAGGCCACACAGAAGTGGTTTCTGTTTAATGTGGACCTATTTCACGCATGTAGGGAACTCTAGGTGAGGCAAACTCTTCCACCAACTGCTGTGTGACAGTCTTAGCAACTGCTAAGAAAGTTTAGCTGGAATGCAATGATCTAAATTGAGGATTCAGATGTGACTGACCCACCAACTTATAGAAACTTGCTCACTGTGATGGTGGATGGTTAACAGTGAACAGGATAGTTTACCAAGACTACAGGCAGCTTTATCAACAGGTGTGTAGATTTATAAAGCAGAAAAATAGAACATACCATTTAAGTTCACAGGATTTTTTAGGACTATGGAAAAGGTACCAAAAGATAAGAAAAATATTGAAACATTTTAGCATCTAAAGAGATGTAAGAAATCACTCGATACAGCTTCCTAAACTGATTTAACCATGAAATATTTTAGGGTTTGAAATAAACTGATGGAACTTACAGTTGGTTTGAGGGATAGACTATTTACAGAAGAAAAGGGGGTTGGGGACATTTTGAAACAAAATAGAGGAAATTAAACCTATTGTAATATAGAATATTGTACCATGTAACAAATATTTTGATATATAACTTAATATTCTAGAAAAAAAATATTGCCACCAACAAAATTTTCTCAATGAAAGTCTAATTCACATTCAGCAGAGCCAGCAGGTTCCTGCAGAAAAAGATTGAATTAAGACTACCTTCCTGTCCATCCCACTTCCCACTCCCTCCCCCCTGCCATTTCTCAGCTGGAGAAATAAGGCCCAGAGGGTAAATCAAACGCACAGCAGCACACTTTGAGTCAATGGCAGAGATGGGAGTGATTCCCAACTGTCTGCTTTCTATTGAATCATACGGCCTTTCAAAAATAAAATGCCTATACTTATAATAATAGATCACTAAATCTTAAAACTCAAAAGGATCTGTGTCCAGAGGACACACATTCTCTGAATAAACTCCAGCTTGACAAATTCAGCAATTACCTGGATGTCTTCCCTGACTTGTCTTCACTAGACTAATTTTAAAGGAAAGGGGCAGTGCCCTCTTATTCCTAAGAAATGTGGAAAATGCGCTGATTCAAAAGATTGTACATGTGGACAAATTTTTTAGGGAAATTCTTTTAAAAATGAAAATCTCTTAAAAATAAAATTTCTTATTATTTTCATCCCAAATGAGTCAAAGGCAATAAAGAAGCTACCATTTTAAAAATAATCAAATCTTTATTTTTTCCTTACTGGCTGACAGAAGAGTCCCTCAAATACTTCATTCTTAAATTTAGCTATAAACCATTCATCATTAAAAGAAATCTGCATTTGTGAGAAAACTAAATTAAGTCATTAAAAGTTAAAGAAGCTATCTATAGAAAAGCTTAGAGAATAAATGTTCTAGGAAATATTTACTAATGAATCCTTATAATTACTGACCTAAAATAGAATCTTGCCTATTTTGATAACAAGACTCTAGATATAACAAAGAAGTAAAAGCAAACCAGCTTGGCCCTGCGGCTGCAGGACTATCTGCCCACACAGAGCAATCACTTTAAGGTTTACAGAAGGCTTTGTTCACATTTCCCTTTGGTTCAAAGTATAACCTGACCTCTTAAAATAGTTACCAAAATTCCCAACTATGTCAACATACAAGTCTGATGAACCTCCAAGTAACAAGTATAACATAATTCGTATTTCAACTTTGTTGCCTACACATATAGAATCACATAAAAGTAGGTAAAGAGCACAGACACGTACAAATGGGGCCTCACTGGCTACACACCCAGGAAGGAGCTCAGCACAAAAGACAAAGCTCACGGGTAGTTTGTTTACTTGCTGCTCCTAGAGAGCCCACACTATCACAAGAGTGACACTCCCAGCCAGCAACTCAGAGCAGCCCAGAACATCAAGCCAAGAAAACTCCTTTTTCTTCCTCCTTTCCCTTTACTACAGAACTGAAGCTTTACCTTTGAGTAAAGCCAACAGTTTCTACTGACTCTCCAAATAAGAAAAAAGAGCAAAACAAAAACAAAAAAGGACTAAGTGGACTCAACGTGGAAAAGATAAACTGAGAAGTTAAAGAAGAGTTGAATTTAACATTAAAGCACATTTTCTCTATGTCTTCTAAAAAGTAATTGATATATATAAAAGGTTATCATATGCCTACCTCTCAAGGCTTTACAGTCAATTACTTCCATGTGAGCATCCAGTCTATCAAATGCTTCTTTGCAGATAGCCTTAGCTAAAGTTGACTTTCCACTCCCCTAGAAAATAAAATTTTGCTAATAACTAAAACATATTAACTAATAAATCCAATAACAAAAAATGCTGGTAAAATGCAAAACTCATCCAACAATCAATAAGCAGTTATCAAGTACCTGATAGCCTTGTCCTGTGTTAGAGACTGTGTGAAATACACAAAAGTATTAAAATATGCTCCTTCCTTCAAGGAATTCATGATCTGCATCCCACGCAATGTAATTTTTCATAGTGAAAGAGTATAAAAGCCTAATATCTTCAACCATTTGGTGCTAGTTTAGACTAGAGACCAGCAAACAGTAGCCCAAGGGCCAACTCTGGCCCACTGCCCAGTGGGCCAGAGTTTGCCAAACCCTGGTTTAAATCTATCATTTCATATTTTTTTTTTCTCAATTTAAGTACAATAATGCCACTGGGAAGTGAATTATTTGGTCCTAATGACCCATATGTCAATATGGCTGAGGTGTCCTTCCACTTCTACAGAGAGTAACTTCTCCACAATGCCATCCTAGGAGAGTTCTGAGGCTCTGAGAAGTTCAGAGCCTCATAGACCTGGAGCCCTAATCTGAACAGCCCTCAGAGAGCAGCTCATCAGACTCCCTCCTTTCACAGAAGACAAGTCCAGAGGGATCTGTTCAAGTTCAAGTATGTGGTGTCAGAGAGAAGATTCAAGCTCAGGTACTCCTGTCACCTTATCTAGCACCAAACTACCCTTCTCAAAGAAGAAACCAAGCAAAGTGGAAAGGGAAAAACCACAAAAACACAAAAAGGCTTTCCACCCATGGTGGATGGCTTCCACCTCTTCTGAACCGGCTGAAGAACGGCAAATCTAATCCAACAAGGATTTTTTTAAGCCTATTACATGCAAGGTACTGTGCTAGGTGCTGGAAAGAAATAAAACAAAATAAGTAGCAGGTGCTGAGGATCACAGGCTCTTTAGATCATTTTAATACTGGGGGTATTTAAATGTGAAATCTTTCTTCAGTGACCAGTGAATTGATCCACTATGAGGGAAACTAAACTGCAATGAAAGTCACCTGAGCAGAGAAGGCCTGCAGTGAGGAGGGGCTGAGGGAAGGGTGGAACAAAACAGCACAAGAGGAGAGGACATCAGGAGCTGCAATCTGGACCACTGAAGAGACAAGTGTCTCAAATGAGGATGAATTGCAATACATTATCTTGGTCCTCTAGAGTTGACAAGGAAATTTCATTTTTTCCTTTCAGTAGAGAAGAAAGTGGGATGAAGAATGAAGCAGAAACTGTCAAAAGCAGCTGCTGTGTTGGTTCCCTTTGCTTAAAATTTCTGTTGTTGTTGTTACAAGGAATAGTTAAATGGGGAGGGGGAGTTAAAGGAAACTGACAGCGACCTAAAACAAAAAGTGACAACAGACTCTTTTGAGAAGGGAACACTGAAGATAATTTAGCATTTTCTTGGTGCCTCTGGGGCAGCATCACTGAACAGTAATCCATTCCAGTAATGTGTCCTGCCCAGGGCTACCCTCAGCAGGGATGCTGGGGGATGGCCCCCAGGGAGTGGTTCTATGCTGCCACTGTAGGTCAATGTTAAGTTGGGGTCTGTCAGTCCTGCCAGCTTCCACTGTCTGGAAGCATCCCTCCTTCCCCAGCTCAGGCTCTGAAATGAGAATTTGAAATACAACAAGAATCAACAGGCTCCAAGTGATTAGCTTGTCTCTGCAGTAAATGGTTTTCATTTGTTCGTTGCCATTTTGACTAGTTGAACAACTTTCTCCTATATTTCCAGCATCTTGGTCAAGTACAAATTAGCTGAAGTTTATGGAAATCTAATCTCCCGATAAATGTTTATTAGGGAATGTATCTTGAAACTCAAAGTGGATAAAAGCAAAACAAAGACAGAAGAATAATAATAAAATGATAATCAGAAAGAAAAAAACCATGCCAATCAAATGGAGGAAAAAAACATAAAAAAGTAATCTGAGCAGAATGAGACAGACTACTTCTGCGCCTTATAATAGTGGAATGGTAAAGATGTACCACTAGAAACACTCTTCTACTGGTAAGGAGAAAATATTGCAAGCAGCAAGAAAAAAACAATTTAAATACTGTGGAAATAGTCAGGATTTCACAAGACCTAGCGGCTTCTACTCTAAAACAGGGCTTCTTAAACTTTTCCCACTTTTGACCCCTTCAGCGCTTTTTAAATACCATAGGTCTTGGAACAGTATATTTCAAATAGCAAAAGAGTTGGGATTGCATCCAAGAATAACTTATTCAGCAAAATTGAGTATAATCCTGAATGAAAAAAAAATGGACATCTGACAAACTGAAAGACTTTCAGGTATTTGTAACAAAAAGACCAGAACTCAATGGAAAATTTGTATAGAAAATCCAGAAGAAATATAACGAAAACATTAAGGGCTAACTATAAGGCACCCATTAAGGTCAAACTGTTTACTTATTATATAAATGAAAAAGTTATCAATATTCTTAAAGCTGCAATCTTTTTTTGTATATAATTCTGTTTTAAGATAGTACTCAAAAACCAAAGATACAAACACTAAAAGAATACTATTCTTAAGCTAAGCATATGGGGAGCACACGGGAGCTGGAAGTACCACCTTCACTCCTGTGACAAGGACAGCTCCATTCCGAAGTCCTGCAACAATGGAAGTTAGTTGGCGAGATAAAGGTCGTCCCAAGAGACTATGGGTGACATGCTCCAGAGAAACTATTCCTTGTTTATTCAACCCCCTGCAAAACATACAAAGTAACAGATAATTCAACACTGAAACATAATGATAAAATATTGCTACTAAAAATCCCTAAGCTTTCTACATCAGGCTAGAGCATCTTAAAACAACAGAATAAAACGTTCAAAATTCTGATTATTGGAAAGAGTCTGATTTAGTGCAAAGTCAGAATTATGGATTTTTGAAATTCAGTGTTATTACTTTCATGTCCATGCAAAAATCAGGATGAAGTTAATTTGGCCTTGTATAGATCATTAAGGGATTTGCTTTAATTTTTTTAAAGGTTTTGTTTTTTGTTTCTGCAATTAGCATATCAGTTATAAATATGTACTTTATAAGGGTTCGGGTAAGATTAAAACAGGTTTTTCTCTTAAAAGATGCCCTCTAAAATCTTGTTTGCAATATCAGTTTACTTAGCAAATCTAATTGTTATAAGTAATTAAAAGATTCGCCTAGGTATTGCCTCAAATGAATTCTACATTGACAACTTAAACTACACTCCCTCAGAAAGTTCTTACTTTTATAACCTAGATTTTTCACCAATGCTAGTGACAGCACATAGAGAGTGCTTGGAGGCTAGTAAAGGGCTTCTCACGTTATCTCATTTGGTCCTCACAACAACTCTGAAAGGTAGGTGGTATTATTATCCTTATTTCAGATGAGAAAGCTGATGTGAGAAAAGTTAACTGACTTCCCTAAGGTCCCTGGCCCAGTAAGTATTTAAAGCAGGATTTGAACACAGGTCTTTGATTCTAAAGTCAGCACTCTATTCCAGGGTACCACTGTGTTCAAATTAGAGTTCTTTAGGAAATTACAGGTATTACCCATTTGTCAAAAACCTAGCTAAAAAATCCTGCCTGCTAATGATCTCGTCACCTTCATCTTCCTTAAGAGCTGTGGAGAGCACACTCAATCTTACCTACTACACTTATAAGAAAATGAGGGAATAACATAATTTAAATATTAAAAATGTTTCTTCAATGAAATTTTACAAATATAAATATACAATAATTTATACAAAGAATTACAAATTATAGTTGCTATAATCACAAACAATCAGGTTCACATCTGGCTTCTTTCCTCTTCTCACAAGCAGATTTGCAATGTAAAGTGGTTAACAAGCTACATACTTTGAGGTGTATGAGAGCCACATGAACTGCTGAGCCAAATAGCGCCTGAACGGACACACACAATCACTGGAATCATTAGGGAATTCATGAATGGGGACTTAGTAGTTACTGGCATCCATGTTGTAATGTCTGTACATAAAGACCCTAGCATAGAGATAGAATACTTTAAAACAAATTTTGCTTGGCCCACACTTCTTACCCTAAGGTGCTCAGTTTTAAAAAAGGAGTAAAGCTGGTTTCCTCAAAGCTTTCCTCTTGTGCCACAGGATATAGAAGGATCTACCACAACAAAGAAAAGTACCTTTAATTTTGAGAGAAGTATGATAAAGAAGCAGTTTTATTTAGGAAACAAAAAGCAAAGTTTCCCTCAAATACAATAATATGTACTTTTAGGAGACTAATATTTGTAGTATAAGTAACACGTTAAATCTTTTTTTTACTTCTGTAATCACTTTATTTCCTCATCTAACCAGGCATATTTACATAATTAAAACACTTCAGTAATTTGGCATTTGGATAATAACCTTATAAAACGTAATTTTACACTCTGCTCTACCTGCTAAACCACTCTATCTCCATGGTATTAGAACTTAGGAAAAGTTTAAAATAACAACTTGGTTTTCATTTTAATTGTGATGTTCGATCAAATATGAGGAAAGAAGAAACAGACTGCGAAGAATGTGAGGGACACATCAATTTGACCAGAAAAACAGGGAGCAGGCAGTGATCTGTTCAGAAAGTCATCTCTGCCCTACTGATGAAAGTCAAAGAAATCACAGCCTACCCAGACAGCAACACATCTCAACCCTTTTTCTCCCATAACTGGCAGTGCTGATAGTTCATTTTTATACATTGAAGAACTAAGATCAGCAACAATTTTATAATTAATTTCTTTAAAATATTTACTTTTTAGAAATTCTTAAAGATTTTGCAAACGATGATTTTATTTGCTAATAAAAGCATTCAGTGTAAATCTAACAAGTATAGTTACAAACTTTTATAAAGATATTATAGAAATGTTAAATCAAGTTTTTCTGTAATCCAGACATTTGGGTCTATAAATATGATCAATGGGGTGAGAATGTCTTCTACAGGATACTCATTTATATACGTTTTTTAACATAAAATAAGAAATCATTATTTTATTAAATATGCAGAATTACAAAATATTTACTTGTACATCAATCTTCTGGAGCAAGCTGGTACTCAACATAAAAACATTTTCTGAATTATTTTTTTCTGTTTCCAAAGGATGAACAATATTCAAAGAAAACTTCTTCAGCCCTATTGAAAAGATAATAATACTGACATTACTGTAATAATTAATATTTAAATCAAAATTAGATAATCCAGAATTTAAAAAGAAACATTAAACTGAGTGTTGCACCAGGTATGTAGTTTCTTTTAAAAAAAAATCTCATTTTAAATTATTTTGTTACAGTGCTGTAACTTAAAAAAGAGAGTTTTTTATTCATGTTTAAGGAAGGGAAATCCAAATTAACAAAGATTACCTACCATCTTTAAATGTCAAATTAATGTATTCTTCAGCTGACAGTATCCAGGGACAAGTTACTGTACTAGAATTCTGTAGCCATAAACCGAAAGCAGATTTGATTTCTTCTTCACTTATGTCTTTATGCTAACCATAAAAAGGAAAGAAAAACAAAGAATTATCTTGACAACTGTTTCTTTATCTTGTTGGTAATATTTATAGCTTATAAGATGCTCAGAAGGTACAAATAAGTGCTATCGTCAGAGATTCAAAAAAAACACTCAAAACTCAAAGCCTGAAGAATTAACAGAAGCAGGCCCTGTGCTTAATTAGTACAATTATTTAAAAATTGTGGAAGATGATAGTACATTTAATTGACATACAATTGAAAAAGCTTTCATATCATAACTCTTAAAGGTAATTTTTTGCTAGCCTGTTTCCATAGAAAGAAAAAGTAGTACAACAGTCCTCTGGGCTAAGAAAGAAGAAGAAATCTGAGGATAAATAAGCTTCCATGTTAATGTTTGCTATGTGGGTGAATAAAGATCTTAGATATTAGTATTTTCAGTGTCTTTCCACTCTCAACACTCCTTTCTTCTTTGTCACCTCCCTCTCTTCTTGTCACCCATCATTTCAACTATCCCTGCAAATCAGATTTATTTTTGGCCTCCTTTGTTTCTATCATCTCTTCTTCTCTTTTCAATCTAACCTCAGGCTAATTATTATGGATTATAAAGAAAAAGTGAGACATTATTATTTAAATAAGTAAAACAAAGAAAAAATATTATTTTAAAGGAAATAAATTCCCTGCATCTCCTGCTTTTTTCTGGATGTGTAACAGAGTTAGTTGTGGGAACTTAGAGAAGTCTCAAGAGAGTCATGAAAAAGCTTGATACCATCAAGCACAAGGGTTTGATATCAAAGAATGCTAGAAATGGAAGGGATCTAAAGGTAAAGAGGTGGAAGACAGATTGTCTTGTGTAAGGGGGAGAAATATATGATAAACCCAGAAAAGGTCTGGTCAAGTCAGGTGCGAAGGGTTTTAAATGCCAAAGTCCACCCCCCTTAACCATATAGGAAAAAATTTTTACGTAACAACTCATTTCTGAGACTAAAATCAGTGAAAATCCATATTCTGTAACTAACTGCTAATGATTCTTCCATACAAGGTACTCACTCGGCCTAGAGAGCAGCATTTCTGTGAAAAACACTAAATTTCAACAACTAAAAATATTCAAATATATAAATCACATGGCAAGCAATTTGGAATTAAGTAGATAGAGTGATTAAAATACCTATACCCTTTGACCCATAGATTCCATTACTAAGCTTATATCCCAAAAGATCTTTAATAATTCGAAAGTCTCTATAAACGTCAAAATATTTTTAATGGCACTTTTAGCAAAGAACTGGAAACAAAGGAGATGCCCAGTGACTGGGAAATGCTGAAACAAGTTGTGGCATGTGAATGGAATGGAATATTACCATGCTGTAAGAAACAAGCATGGTGAATTAGAAGAAGCATGGGAAGACTTACACGAACTGATGCAGAGTTAAGTAAGCAGAGCCAAGAAAACAACATACACAATGACTACAATAAGAGAATGGAAGGAGCCACAAACAAAAAAATGTTATAGAGCTGTAAAGAAGAGATAGATATAAGAAGATCTTCCCACTCCACCCCTTTGTAGAGGTGGGAGGTCCACAAGTGTTATACACTGGACATGTTTTCAGAGTTTATTCATGTATTGATCAGTTATGATTATTTCCACGCCCCCCCCCTTTTTGTCTTTAAAAATGTTATTTATTATATGGAATGGCTCTTGGAGACAGGAAGGAAAACTGAGAGAAATTCTGGTGATATGAAAAAAAGACACAAATAGAAACTTATTTAAAACAAAAAATGTAAATAGTTTAAAACCATATGTAAAATTTTAGAAATTTAATACATTACTATGGATATGAAACTAAGTCTAGTACTTTGTTCTCTTCCCACTAGGCTATAATAAAAATAGGTTTATCGACTCTAGGCTATCAATCTGACTTTATCAGGCATTTCCATGATTATATCTATAATGATACTCATTATCATCAACCTGAATGATAATAATATAACAATAACTATAGCATTTCAAGACTTAAGATACATTTTCTTCATAACAACCATGTGAGATAAGTTACACAAGTGTGGTCATTCCTGTCTTACTGATGAGAAAATGAAGGCTCAGAGAAGGTTAGTGATTTGCTCACAGAACCAGGACTTAAACCCAGGTCTTCTAATTTCAAGACCATTGATTTTTCCAACATATCTGGACATACCTTCTGAATCATGAAAGATGAAATTGTGTTCAGATATCAACTAGGAAAATACGATTAGAAAAGGAGGTGGGATGGTCATTCAATAAGAATGAATGATAACAGGTTGATAGGCTGAGTTCTATAAAATGTAAAAAGACCTGGATGAAGTGCTTCACCGAGCTGGGATTTATGGGAGGACATGGACAAAAATTCTAGAGGATGAGAAGGTATGGATGGATTGTTTTCTAAATTGATACCAAGATTAACACACAAGATGAGCTCACAGGCCCATTAAATGATAAGTATTTTTACTAAATAAATTCCTGTTATTATCTTCAAATTATTTCAAAACTGGTAACCTATTGGTAACCCTAATCCTAATCCCAGGGAAGTATTAACTCTGATAATTATTAATCAGAATGTGGGAGCTATACTACTTAACTGTAAGAAGAAAAGTAAATGGCTGAGTAAAATGGATATTGAAAGAATTTCAGCAAGACTTTCAAAAGTCAAAATTGTTGAGTACCTGTACAAGCACACATTGCATAATAAACCTCTCTTATGAGGTTTACGACAAGCTTCTTGATTTGGAACTTGGGACTTCTTGATTCAGCCAACATAAAGAAATACTACATCTGGGTTATACCAACTGAAACAACAGCATTACTTAGACTATACATGCAAAAGGATTTGAATGCAACATGAATTTGCACTCACTAAATTTTCTCTAGGTTGTAATTTGATAGATTTTGGAATCTGTGGGATTGATTCCACTGGTGATATTCGGACAGCTGAATGCATTTGTATATTCAGTCTTTTTCTCATGTCTTCTGAAATCTGAAATAAATATATACATATGCAGTGTTAGAAATCAATGTTCAAAAAATAGAAATATATTCAAAGTTCAATTCAGCTATAATGTTTCATAATAGAGATAACACTTCTTACTTCCACAGTTTCAGATGAAATTATCCAAGTTAATAAAATTATTGAGTGCTAGGCAAGACTTATTTCAGACAGAAGGAAAAAAAGCTCTAAAATTAAAATTTTAACCTCATTTTCCCCTCTTCTTAGAACTAGTGCTGTGCAAGGATATACTTTGAATTATCATCTAAGAGAGCTTTCAATATAGTTTTCTTTCAATAAGATAGATTCAAATTAATCTCAGTTTTTTAGTTGAGCTACGTGTGGATTAAACTGTATCTTTTAGAACTAGAAGCTTCAATTAACAGAACTTGTACCTTATTTAAACTTTTTATCATTCCTAATGCCTAACACAGTGTTCTATAGTAGAATATTTGTTGGTTGAACAAACAAGAAATGGTGGTTTGCTAGGAGGAGTAATCATAACTAACCCCACAAGGCCAGAGATCAGCCCTACCAATTCTAGACAGAAGCTGTAAATCTAAAAGCAAAAGATAAGGGCCCCCCCCCCAACTAGGATGTTTATATATAACAATAAAAGAGTTAAAAAAAAAAACAACTCAATCTCTTTTCACCATCTATATTAACCTCTGAAGCCCAGGTTTTAGCTGTAGTATCTTTAGACAGAAGCCGTAAAATAAACAACCTATAAGTATATACAAAAGAGTGAATAATTTAAAAGAATAGAAATGGTAGGAATAGAAGAGAATAATCCCCATCTGATGCCCAAACAAAAATTTGCTGCACTTCCCTCAGATAAAATCTTAGCCAATCGATATTCACTGCTTAGGAAAGGGGTCTCTAATTAATGAATGAACTATGTTCAACCAAACCTGACCTCGTCTATTGCAAAGTGGCAAAGATTTGACTACTTCCCACTCAACAGTCTGTGGGTATTTCCAAAAATCAATCTATCAACAAAAAAGTGTGGAAACTGCTGTTATGCCCCCATCACCAAAGCACATGGGCACATCATTCAGGATTTGAAATTTATGGACAGCCCAACTGCCTTCTTGTCTCTGGCTCCAGTATTTCACTAATAGCACCTACCCAACCACATCAATCTGCATGCTTTGAACAAATAAAAGCAGCTCCTACCAACTAAAATGATGGGAACCCAGTGCCTAACACTCCAGGCACATGGTAGGTATTGAAATGCTATTGATTGGAAATTCCTGGCCTAGGAGGACTTTTCTCAGGCTTCTTCTATCTTTTTTTCCTTCTTCTTTTTTTTTTTTTTTGCTCTTCATCTTTTAACTCTACTCATCTAACCAATTAAACAATATTTATTAGGTGTCTTCTATGTATGAGGCCTCATGCTAGGCCAGGGGTGAGGAACCTACAGCCTCAAGGCCACGTGTGGCCCTTTAGGTCCTCAAGGGCGGCCCTTTGACTGAATCCATACTTCACAGAACAAATCCCCTTAATAAAAGGGGATTGCTCTGTAAAACAGACTCAGTCAAAAGGCCGCCCTTGAGGACCTAGAAGTCCACAGGTTCCCCATCCCTGTGCTAGGCACAGTAGGAATACACAGAAATATAAGACAAGATTCTTGCCCTCAAAGAGTTTATAATCTGGTTTGGGAGACATGGCATAAATGGTAATAAAACGTTAACTGTCAGTCCAAAGCAGTATGAGTGCTATTATAAGATAGTGTAATATTAACAGTCAAATAAAATGCTGACTATTTGGAGAGGTTGGAGGAAGGAAGTTTCACTGGTTGAAGTGCTCCAGAAGGGTCTCCTGGAGAAGACGGAAGTGAACTATGCTATGAAGAATGAATGGGGGGCAGCTAGGTGATGCAGTGGATAGAGCACCGGCCCTGAAGTCAGGAGGACCTGAGTTCAAATCTGGCCTCAGATCAAACACTTGACACTTACTAGCTGTGTGACCCTGGGCAAGTCACTTAACCCCAACTGCCAAAAAAAAAAAAAAAATTTAAATTAAAAAAAATGAATGGGACACGGGTAGGACAAGGAATGGCATTCTAGGATGGGTCACTATGTCTGAGTTGGTATGGAGCTTTAGCTAAACAGACCAGTTTATCTGAACAGATGTGGAGGGGCAGTGTGGGGAAAAGAGAAACTATACTTCGGAGTCACAGGATGAGGGTTGGAATTCCAACTCCATCACTTTACTATTAATGTGACCTTGGAGAAGTCCCCACTTAAGCTCTTTGGGCCCATTTCCTTATCTTTAAAATGAGAGGGCTGGAACAAAGGACCTTTAAGGTTCCTTCTGGTCAGGTCTGAACTCTATGAACATATAGATAGCAGCATTAATAGAAATAGAAAAAAATTAGGGTCAGTCAGTTCTGAGGTGATAAGGATGAGCTCAGTTTTTAGAAATGATGAATTTTAGTGACAATGGGATAATCCAGATAGAAATACGCAGCAGAAAATTGGATGTGAAACTGGCATATGAGGGGGAAATCAGCATCTGAGATGTTGTATACATAAAAGTCACCCATTCCCAGCTGGTAGCTACAGGCAGAGGAGATGATGTCTTCTCCAAGGAAGCTCTCCTTTATTTAGTCCTTTCTACATCCCTAAACTTTTTCCTCTATGGAACTGGGATAGTTTTCCCATGTTCCTGGACTTCTATAGCATCCACTTTCCCCTAACACCTGACAGCAAGCCAGACTTGCCTCTGCTCATAAGACACAGAGGAAGAAATTACTGCAGGCAGTGGAAGGTCTGGGGTGAAGTGAACACACCACCACTTATAGGCTTCGCAGCAAATTGCCTAAAAGCAAAGAGATAATCTAGGGACAAAATCTTTTTTGCTACCAAACAATGGAGGCAAAATAGGGTAATAATTCATCATAGTACCTAATACAACTTGCAGGTACTTAATAAATACCTACTGATTGATTACATTCAATTACAATGGTACTTTTCATTAATCTATTTCATTTTTATAGTATACCTTACTATAGTACTAATCTGCATCTGTCAGACAGTGCTACTACAATTTGTTCAATAACCAATTATTTTACTACAAAATTAGAACGTTATCTCCCCACATGTAGTCCACCACATAGAAAATCTTAGGTTCTGTTTTCCTAATATAACACATTATAGTTTTTACAAAGAACCATTATAGTTTCAAGTGTTGTAAATACACAAATGAGTTCTTTTCCCCCCCAAGTCACAAGGTTCACACTAACCCAAACTTTCCCAGTATGGAGAGCTTCTATAGTGTTGTTATACTGTATGGAATTCTTCAGTTCCTCAAGTCCATTCCAGACTATCTGCACCACACAGGCCTTACCAACTCCTTGACTACTACCTGAGCGAATCTGTTTTTTATCTTGTTGGTGAGCCATCTGCTTTTCCTTTTCAGGTGACTGGACATTTTGCTTTGTTTCACTTGGTTGTTGCTTTGGAGAGAGCAGCTGAGTTAACTTTCCATAGGTCACAGTAAAACTGGGCTCCAAATCAAAATATTGTTGATTCCAGGGAAAAATATGAATGGCATGGTCCTTCTGAAACAAACATGTTGCTGACACACGTTGTATACTGGGAGGCTGAGAATGACATACTCTGAAAACAGAGTCTTTTGGAACAACTGTTAACTGCATATTTTTGAATGCATTAATTTCACTTGAACCCCAGGGTGTGTCCATTTTTTTCTCAGCTCCGTAAGAAAAAATGCTCCCCATAAGATTCCATATGTTTGGCATTGTAAACATGCCAAAGATAAGATCTGAATCTTGTTCATTCAGCTCATGGGCTCCGGCAGTGCTTGAATGAGATTGTTTTGTTTGAATTCCCCCGGTCAGGTCTTCCTGATCTCTTCTGTCTTTATTAAATATTCCTTGTGTGTCATCTGCTCTAGGAAAGGGCAGCTCTGCAGCACTTTCTTTAGCCTGGCGTGTCTTGGGACGAACGAACAGCTCAGTGTCATTTTCCAACCTACCATAAGTGGCAGCTGGCATGAGTGCAACTGGGAAGAAAACAAGCTCATTAATACCTTCATCGCTGTAGAATAAGATGGCAAATCTTAAAAACAGCACTTACCAATCTGGATATAAATGTACGTCTGCTGATCAACCCAAACAGGGAAAATGGCATTTGGAAAGACTATTCGAATCTGATCAAGGAGATGTTGTTCAAGAGAAGAAGCATGCAGCTCCTAGGACAATTTTACATCATATCAGGAAAACAAAAATAAAACAAAACAAACATACAAAAAAAAAAAGACTCAAACAACATTTTGCATTTGTTCCTGAGCAAATATTTTGTCTAACAATGAAATCAGATCTTATTTGAATCAGAGTAACATTACTTTAGGAAGTTTATAATTAATATCAGGGAAGGGAAAATTAATGAAAATGTTATTTTAAAATAGTTGAACTTTAACATGGCAATACTTTTGACTATTTTTTTTTTTTTACCAGTATCTCCCAATCATCTGCTGAGAGGGGTTTCACCTCAACTTGATGACAAGACACCACATGGGAACAGGGCCTGAGAAACACCTGGAAAAAAATAAAATTTTTGTACGTTAGGATTTTGAGTTCTTATCTGTGGGAAGTAAAATATTTAAGTAAGCAGTAGTGTGGATTTAATGTGGCATACCTATTTAAGAAAAAAAACTACAAACATAGCAGTATACCAAATATTATCAGAAAATATAACAAGAATAAGTATAAAAGGAAATGGAGACATTATGGTGTCAAGTAATGTCTAAGACCCAGTTACAATTTATTATTTGTATCTACACAGGCATATCCTACCTAAAGACATATATTGGTTTTTTAAAAAAAGAAATTAGCCAAAAAATATTACAAGTGGCACCTATTCCACCATTAGATCATCTGACTTGTGACTCAGGCAATCAACTAAACGATGTAATAGTGGGACACATCAATTTTACAGAGAGGTTTGGTTATAATGTATTAATAATAATGTTGTTATACAACATGCTAGCCAGGGTAACTGTACCTATATTAATTACAAAATAATATTAAAACAGATTTTATGAAAATAATTTACAATAATAATATCTAGAAAATTGAGAACTACATTGAAATTGAAATTGAAATTTGTGCTGAACAAGAACCAATGATTCAATGTAAATAAATCTTACACTGAGCTAAAGGATGGGCTAGTCTAGATGAAGGACCCCTAACAAGTCAACTGCAGACTCTGACCTGGTCAGTCTTGGGGCCTTCTAGACACACACTCCTTCCCTATGAGAACTGTCAGTATTGCTAAGCTACAAATACAGGCCTACAGTGCTGGCTTATCTTCTTTGTGTCCTCTGAAACTGTCTGTGAAACAGGGTCGGGGAGAAGCCAATGAGGTTACAATTCAGGTAAATCCTGATGCGCTTTGCTTTTTGCTAATGCCACAATTTGTCAGCAGTATTTCCCTTACATTTTCTTATCTATGATGTCTCCATTTCATAATTGCTAATATATGCCTCATACTTTAGACCAGGGCTTCTTAATATTTCCACTCAGAACCCCTTTTCACATTTCAGCAGCATTTGTTGGCTTGTGTGGGCCTGAGGGCATGTGCAGTGCAAAGTGTACGTGTTTTGTGTTCAGAACCAAGGCGGCAGTGAAGATGCTTGATGCAACAGGGGCAAGTGTTGCCAGAAACACCTCAGATCCATTATGAGTTTGATTTTTAATTAATTTTTGGCTGTTGCATGTTCAGAAACCTTTTATTGTTGCCAAATTTTTGGGTCGAGACCCATGGTTTAAGCATTGCTCAGACAAACAAGTATGGAACAGAATAGCCCCTTACCAATCAGTCAACAAACACTTATTACTTAATATATCCCACTCAAAAGTTGGAAATCCCTGAAATTATGTGATCCATTATCTTTTTCTCTCTTTATCAGAAGCTAGTGCCAGTGGTATAGTGGTATAGTTTGTAGAAGGATATACAAAAATGCAATTAGAAATCCACTTATAAATAAATGGAAAAAAAAAACCAACCAGTAAGTTGTGTTGTGTCAGGAATTAGAACCAAGTCATCTAAGACAGTTTACAAGAGGAAGTAACAAGGAAGAAGGTTGAGAGGTTGAGAAATATATGCTTCACCTCAGATGTCTAGATACAATGCAGAGAAAGAAGGATATCTGGGAATTGAACTTTAAATTTTAACACAAGTGGGATAAGTACCCATGATTGAAATACAGAAATGGAAGGATATACCTTGTTTTCAATCTAAGACCAGGAACAGAGCAGCGCTAACATTTGAGCAATGATGATCATGGAAGAGGGAAACAGAAAGGATATTTCTAGAAGCATGTGCTTCATGTCCTTTGGCCATATCCAGGATACAGTGGGGACTTTCCCAATAACTATGGAATTACAGGGCCTTTTCCCATTAGGAAAACTTGACATAAGCACCACTTTGCCAGAAGAGCATACAATCAGCTTGCACTTGCTTGACTCTCAATGTCATCTCTGATAAGGTAAAGTATGAGGGCATTTAAGAGTCAGCTGGTAAAGCAGAAACATTGGGAACTTTGGGAGGAAATGACTGTGATTTTATAGTTTGTAACAGTCCAGGAAGTGAATGCAGGCCATAGTCAGATATAGACTCCATGTGCAGAAAAAATGTCTTGTTCTTTTAGTCTTTGAAAAAAACAAACATATGAGCTTACCATAGAAAAACTTAAGCTTTCTCTCCTCTATTCTGAAAGAAGAATCTGAATGTTGTGGTATTTCTTTTCATTACTATTTTTGATTCGATTAGAGTAAATGAGCCCCTTCTTTTTTTTTTTTTTTAAATGAGTCCCTTCTTTACATCATTAGATGCTTACCTGTTCCCCATCTGAAATTCCAAGTTTCTGGCCAACCTGCCTATTAATTTCAGCCACATTTTCACCATGGTTAGAATGATGTTTCCCTTCTACCCAGCTCAAGAATATAGGCTGGTGACCCCAGGCCACTTCTATAGCTTGATTCTGTTCATATCAGAGAGAAGAAAAATGAGAGAAAACTATGTATCACAATTTTCATATGCTGCGATGATCAATATCAAATACAACTACTCTAATTACCTATACATAACCAAAGAACGTCTTTTAAGGTTGGGAGATATTCTGTTATGTGGTGTCCAAATTTGACATGTGATAACAAACAAATGCTTGAAGTATGATCTTTTCTTTTTAAAAAAATATATTTTTAACATTCTTTTATAATTTTGAGTTCCAAATTCCCTCCTTCCCACTCCTCCCTCACCCATCAAGAAGGCAAACAACATGATATCAATCATATATTTGAAATCATGTAAAATGTACTTCCATATTAGTCAGATCTCTCAAAAAGCAAGAAACCAAGATAGTAGGAGAGAAAATTATACTTCAGAGCTTATCAGTTTTTTCCCTGGATAGAATTTTTTCATAATGAGTCTTTTGGAATTAAGTGTCTTGGATCTAAAATAATTGTAGACAATATAAGACACTTGGGAATCCACGTATCAAGACAAACCCCAGAACTATACGATTACAAAATGCTTTTCACACAAATAGAGTCAGATCTAAACAAATGGAAAAATATTAATTGCTCATGGGTGGGCTGAGCCAAAATAATAAAAATGACAAATCTAAATATATTTATTCAGTGCCATACCAATCAAACTACCAAAAAATTATTTTATGGATTTATGAATCCTTTGGAATTGGCTTAGATAATTGTACTGATCAAACTAGTCAAGTCTTTCAAACATTATTATTATTGTGTACAATAATCTCTCAGTAATACCGACTTCACTTTGCATCAGTTCATTTAGTTCTTGCCATGCTTTTTTGAAACTATCCCCTCATCATTTCTTTCTTTTCTTTCGGTGAGGCAGTCGGGATTAAGTGACTTGCCCAGGGTCACACAGCTAGGAAGTGTCAAGTGTCTGAGGCTGGATTTGAACTTAGGGCCTCCTGACTCCAGGGCCGGTGCTCTATCCACTGCACCACCTAGTCCCCCCTGTTTCCCCCCCCCATCATTTTTTATACCACAATAGTATTACATCATAATCAAATGCACCCTCAAGGTCTCACTGAAGAACTTTGGCACTGATTGTGTGACATGAGAGATGCTGGCAAAGACATAATGTATTCACATCAAAGAAGGCACTGTGCTCTATGAGCAATGCAGAATTGAGGTAGCTCAAAAGAAATGTGAAATGTGCAAATTTAGAGAATCCACTCCAAATGTTCACATGGCTTATTTGTACCTGACTGGTGGTACAGCATTCTGAGCTCATACTGGTCTGATCAGCCACTGTAACTTGACTCTAACATAAGTGATGTCATTTTGGTCCTCTTCCAGAATGAAGGATAACCACCGACCAACCAATGCTACAATTTGTTCAGCCATTCCCCAAATGATGACCATCTACTCAGTTTCCAATTCTTCACCACCACAAAAAGACCTGCTATATTTTCGTACAATTAAGTCCTTTTCGTGAGGCAGCTAGATGGCTTAGTGGGTAGAGTGCCAGGCCCGGAGTCAGGAAGACTCACCTTTCTGAGTTCAAATCTAATTGCAGACACTTACTAGCTATGTGACCCTGGGCAAGTCACTAAACCCTTTTTGCCTCAGTTTCCTCATTTGTCCAATAAGCTGGAGAAGGAATGTCAAACCACTCCAGTATCTTTGCCAAGAAAGCCCCAAAAGTCAGACATGACTGAAAAGACTCAACAAAAAGTCCTTTTCCTTTGATCTCTTTGGGATCTAGAACTAGGAGTAGTATTGCTAGATCAAAGGGTTTGCAGTTTTATACTCCTCTGGGCACAGTTCAAGATTGTTCTTGACAGAAATTATTTTATTATTATATTAATAATCAGTTGTTAAATTAGGATCCAGGCTTTTCTCCTTTATTTCCTCATTTAAGACCCAGCCTCTGTAGAGTCAGCTCAGAAAGATATGACTGAAGAGATTGTCTGAGCCCTCAAGGTACGTGCTCGTCAATCTTGGGCAGGACCCCACACAACTAGGATAACTTACTGCTGTTTAAAGCAGGCCTGCTAAAGGATTTCCTCTATATTCAAAGGATGTTTTCCTCCACATTTTTTGAGGGATGCCTGAAATCCTTTATCAAGCAAGTGTGTAACCTTGAAGCATAACAGATTTATTCTCCAGACTCTTCTTTTAACTCTGTGCACGTCTTTGTGTTTCAAGTATGTTTCTTGTACAAAACACATTGCTGGATTCTGGTTTTTGATCCATTCATTCTGCTGCTCCCATTTGATAGGTTAGTTCACTCCACTCCCATTCACAGTGGTGATTATTAACAGTGTATTTCCCTCGATCCTATTTCATTCTTTTTATCCTTTCCCTCCTAGAAAGTCAGTTCTGCTTCTGACCACTGCCGTCCTTAAATCATTTCCCCCTCCCTCATATCTCTTATTCCCTTCTCCTGTTCCCTATTGGGTAAGAAAAATTTCTATACTCATCTGAGTGTGTGTGTGTATACACATATACATACATTTATATTTTTTCTTCCCTCTTTGAACCAGTTCTGATGAGATGAGGTTCTAGCATTGCCTGACTGCCACCCCCACTTTCCCTCTCCACTATAAAATCTCTTCCTTACATACCTGTGAGAAAAATGTCCCCCTTCTCCTTCTCCTTCTCTCCCCTTATCCCAGTGCATCTCTCTTTCTCATCTCTACATTTCTTTTTTGGGAAATCATCCCCAAATAAACAACTCCCAGTCTATGTAGACTCTTCCAACTGCCCTAATAGTGATAAAGTTCTCTTAGGAGTTACATGTATCATCTTCCCAGATAGGAATGTAAACAGTTTATCTTCACTGAGTCCCTTATGATTACTTTTTCATGTTTACATTATGCTTCTCTTGAGTTTTATGTTTGAATGCCAAATTTTTTATTCAGCTCCAGTCTTTTCATTAGGAATACTTGAAAGTCTTCTATTTCATTAAATATACATTTTTTCCCCTGAAGGCTTATATTCAGTTTTGCTGGGTAAGTATTCTTGGTTGTAATTCTGGAATATAATAGTCCAAGCCCTCTGATCCTTTAACATGGAAGCTGCTAAATCTTGTGTTAGCCTGACTGTGGCTCCAAGATATTTGAATTCTTTCTTTCTGGCTGTTTGCAATATTTTCTGTTTGACCTGGGAGCTCCGGAATTTGGCTATGATTTCCTGGGAGTTCTCATTTTATGATCTCTTTCAGGAGGTGGTTGGTGAATTCTTTCAACTTCTATTTTACCCTCTGGTTCTAGAATATCAGGGCAGTTTTCCTTGATAATTTCTTGAAATATGATGTCTAGGCTCTTTTTTTGATCAAGACTTTCAAGTAGTACAACAATTCTTAAATTATCTCTCTTTGATCTGTTTCCTAGGTCAGCTATTTTTCCAATGGGACATTTCACATTTTCTTCTATTTTTTTCCCATTCTTATGACTTTATTTTATCATTTCTTGAAGTCTCATGGAGTCATTACATTCCACTCACCCTATTCTAATGTTTAAGGAATTCTTTTCTTCAGTGAATTTTTGTGCCTCCATTTCCATCTGGCCTGTTCTGATTTTAAAGGAGTTCTTTTCTTCAGTGAATTTTTGTGCCTCTTTAACCATTAGGCCAATTCTGTTTTTTAAGGTGTTATTTTCTTCAGTATTTTTTGATGCCTTCTTTACCAAGCTGTTCTCTTATCATTTTCTTGCATCATTTTAATTTCTTTACCCAATTTTTCCTCTACCACACTTATCTCTTTCTTTAACTCTTCAAGGATTTTTGCTGGTCTTGGGTCCAATCAGCATTTTTCTTTAAGGCTTTGCTTGTACCTCTTTTCATATTGTTGTCTTCTTCTAAGTTTATGTCTTAGATTGCCTAGCTCATGTACCTTGAGGGCTAGGATAATCTCTTCCCTGCCACAGAGGTAGCTTTTTATGGTTGTGTTTGTTTTTTTTTTTTAAAGTTCATTTTTCCAGCCTATTTCTTGACTTTATACTTCATGGTAAAGTTGGGCTCTGCTCACCTGGTGGTAAGGAGGCACTGTTCCAAGCTTCAGGCTTTTTTGTGCTACTGTTTCCAGAATTAGTTTTGGGAGCGGGGTAGGCTGGGGATCTGTAAGTTTTTGTGTTTCCAAGATGGTGTTATGTGGGTGTGGTAACTGCTCTTCTGGTCTGTGTTATGATCTTAACCCAGGAAGAACCCCTGCTCCCCTGAAGCCTCAAATGCTAGTGTTCCTCTTGGCCCTGGAACTGTGACCAAGGTCTCTGCTCCTTTGTGACCAATCACAAGTGCTCCTCTCCACCTGGTGCTGCTTATGGTCAGCTGAGTTCCCAATCAGTGACAGCTGTATCCAGTACCAGCAAAGGGCCCTCTGTAAAGTCGTTCTGACCAATTGTCTGACCCCTTACTATCTCTGGGCTGAGAGCTCCTGAAGCTGCTGCTGAGGCTGTGGCAGTCATCTCCAGGGCCCAGTAATGGTGCTCCTGCTGACTGTACAGGCTGATGCTCACCCCAGTAATACAGATCTCTCCCGTGGACCTCTTAAGTTGTGTAAGGCTGGAAAAATGTCTCTCTCTATCCTTTGTTGGCTCTGCTGCTTCAAAATTTCACTTAAGGAGTTATTTTAAATTTGTTTGGAGGGGAATGTTGGGAGAGCTCACCTGGAACCTGGCCTATATTCTGCCATCCTGGCTCCCCCTAGTATGAACTTTTCTAAGTATTCACATAATTGCAGCTTGGGACAAGGGGTTTTTTAATAATTGACTCAGACAGGTTTAATATTAGTCACAGTTTTATTCATGAGTATCAATAAACAGACACAAAAACTAGGTATCTTTCCTTTCTTGTCCTATCAGATCAAATCTTGAAGGATATTTTGATTACCTATGGGCAGCATAAATATCAATTTTACACTTAAATACTGCATAGATTTAAATCATTATCAATTTAGATTTTTCTAAATAATCACAGATAATTTCTTGTAAAAATGATATTCATCTACTCTGATTTGTTTTACTTTTCAGACTTAAAATATTCAAGTTTTTGGCTTGGGGTTTTATTCCGACCTTTCCCTCGAAAGCACTCTCTTCAGTTCAGATTTCTATTTCAACTTTTCCCTTCCTTTCTTCCCTGTTCACACCTTCATTCCTCTCTCAGCTCTGTTGACTCTTTAGACTTTCTTCTCCAACATGCCCCAGCATACTTGTCATCCAGGAAGAAAGTATTTTCAAGAGAAAAGTTGGAATGATGAATGGAAAGTGAATAAGATTCTACCACACAACAATGTAAGGTATAACAATGATAAAAGGAAATCCAAAGAAGGAGAGAATTTCAGAATGTGAAACAAACTTGGAAAGTTGTGCTTTTCAAAGTTGACTTACTCTCATTTTCCCCCTTTCCTTATTCTCTGCAGAAGCTTAATTGAGAACAGCAGGCCCAGCGTCATTATCTTTAAGTGGAATGATGAACCCAAACTTCAAGAAAAAGCAAAAGTCCATTATGGAAAGGAACTTCTCCAATCTGTTTTTGAGTCCTATCATTTCTCCTTATGCAGTATTTTTCTTCTATGTCTTCTTTTCTCCACTCTTACAGTCACCACTCTGGTGCAAATCTTCATTACCTCCCACCTAGACTGAAGCAATCACCTTCTGGCTGGTCTCCCCAGTTCTAATCTCTCTCCACTCTAGTCCATCCTACACTCACTTGCTGAAGTGATTTATCTTAAGTGAAGAACAGATCACATCACCACAGACCTCCCTCCTCCAACACCTTCCACCCTTCCACACCCTCACATATACTCAATAAACTCCAGAGGCTAATCCTATTACTTTTGTAATCAAATACAAACTCTTCTATTTGGTTTTTAAAGTCCTTCACAACCAGTTTCTTTCCTACTTTTCCAATCTTCTTACACTTTATTACCCTCCACAGAATTTACGATCCAGTGACACCAACCTGCTTATTGCTTTCTGAACATTCCATCTCCTGATTATATGCTTTAATGGTTGTACTCCATGCCCATAATGCTATCTACTTCATCACCTCTACCTCCATACTGTCTCCACTAGAAAGTGAGCTCCCTGAAGGCATTAGCTCAGTGCCTGACACATAGTGTTTAATATATGCTTACTGACTATGTGGACTATGACTTCTGGAGATCCCTAAGTGTAATGGGTCTAAGAACATAGTTGAACTCAGGTCTTCCTGAACCTAGGCCCAACACTATCCACTGCATCACCTAAGCCTAAGCCATTAAAGTCACACAGGTACTAAGAGGCAGAGGCAAGAGTTGAACCCAGGTTCTCTGACTCTAAATCAAGTGCTTTTCACGTTGTTCCAAGTTGCCTTTGCCTGCAGCAGGGATGTAGGCCACTACTAGAAGCTTATAAATAGGAGAAATGTCTCTCATACCTTGGGGCACCAGTAACCAGCACGGATTACTAGCAGTCTCCTTCAGCATTTGTGAGAACCCAAAGGGAGGCTATTTCTGCTGCTGCTGGGAGTACTAGTGAGGCTTAAGTTGTGATCCTGAGCATGATTATGTACCACACTCAAGTTTTATATAATGCTTTTGGTAAAATGCAAGGTGAGCTCTGTACTTGAAATTTGGTGATAATGGCAATCTTATCTCCAGTATATTTCCTGCAAGCACTCAGAATTTTTTTTGGGGGGTGGGGTGGGGGGTAGTGTTTCTCCTTCTACATCAGTACAGACTCAGGAAATTCAACATTTTTTGTAAGCTTATTTATTCTGAGGCACTGTGAAAGACACTAAGATGACTATTACAGTCTTTGCCCTCAAAGTGCCTCTAGCAATGGTTCCTAACTATTCTGATTGGAAATCCATGAAAACAGAATTTGAAGGCAATGTGCTAGGGATACGAAGAAAATACAGGGCATTGCCCCAAAAGTCTTAATGAAGATTTAGATCTTAATGCAGATTTACGCTATGAAAGATTAAAAGCTTTAAGTTACTGAAGCTTAAAACTGAACTAAGACTTTTGGGACACCCTGTATATAACTCAAAGATTACTTCTAAAAAGCTTACAATCTACTAGTTCCAGCTCATACAATAGGCCAGTGGTTCTCAAAGTGTGGTCTAGGACTGGAGTCTCTAAAACCAATTCCAAAAAAACTAAGTTCACCAACGTATGAGGTCAAAACTATTTTCATAATAATATTGACATTTTATTTTCTGATATGGCAAATATAGATATAACCAATGTAAACAAAAGCTCTTAGGGAGGAGTTCTCAATATTTTTTAAAACTATAAAGAGAGACACAACATGGCAGCGGTGCCGGACAAACTGGCAGGGTTGAGGCAGGTGGCCTCGATGATGTGCCTGGGCACTAGGTGGTCGCTCCTGGGAGCTCTCGGCTCCAACTCGACTGTACCACAAGAAGGTGGTTGGCCGTTACAAGAATCCTAGAAATGTAAGATCCTTTGACAAGAAATCCAAAAAACGCTGGCACTGGATTGGTGGGAATGTTATGAAATTACAGATCCAAGTGGATGAAAAAGGGAAGCTCTTGTTCCCCAATAAAAGAGCCAAGTGATAATCACGCACAATGTCCTATTCTCATAGAAATTTTAATTCTAATCTAATCCATCTTCAGAAGTGCCCAGCTTCTGTTCTCTGTCTTTGGGCTTATTGCTGCATACGTCCCTCCCCTCAAGGCCTGCTGTAGCTGGAGACTGTGAATTTTGTGAGCTGTGTCTTTTCCCAAGAAGGACTCAAAAGATGGAAGTCCAGAATGACTTTCTTTGGAAGGGGCGACTCTCATTTAGCATTTAACTGCACCTGAGCTGGGTCTGGGGGAAAGAGTCATTGTTACAGATTACCTTGGCAGAAATGTTTGAGAGAAGCATTATCGTACATAAAACAGATCTTCTATGTATGTATATATACACATACTCACACATATGATATAATAAAACGGCAAGAACTCGTCTGTCCTCAAACAAACAAAAATACTATAAAGAGATCCTGAGACTAAAAAGTTTCAGAACCCCTGCTATAGGCTATTTGAGGGCAAAAACTGTTATCTTCATCTTTGTATCTTCCACAGTGCTTCACTATAAATAAGCAACATTCAAATGTGCAGACTGAAGTGAATGAATTTGCTGAATGCTAAGGCCTCACATAGGATAGCTCTAGGTTTTTTCCTTTTCTTTGTTGCTTTTTTCCCCTTTCTATTTTAATCTAATTCACCACTTCCACCCTAATTCCAAGGCTAGAAGGTACCTTAACAGATTCCTAAGTCAATACTCCCATCTGTCCTAAGGAGCACATTTATTCTGCCAGTGTATTTGCATCTTCATAGTAGTTTTCAGGTGTTTTTAAATGACAAAATCACAGAATTTCAGAGCTGGAAGAAACCATTGAAGCCATTTAGTCTAACCAAGACCTATACAGAAATCCCTCTCTACAATAGCCCCAATAAGGGATTTATCTGAAGAATCATAATGAGAGGGAATCTACTACTTCCCTACACAGCCAATTCTACTTTCTTTACATGAAAACTTACATTAGTATTGTCATTCTTCAAATGGAGACTTTGAGACGTGACTGATAGAGTTTTTATTTGATCAACACTGATATATATGTATTTTCAAAACAAAGGGTTTAACCAGTCAGGAATGGCAGGAATTAACTGAAGAGGATGATTAAAGTGAAGGTTCCCTACTTCATGACATTATTTGGGAGCACAACCAGTAAGCACTAAATAGATTATAAATGTATTATATTATAGTTATACATTTATATAGTATAATACATAAATGTGAGTTAATTATAAACACAAATTTATTATAAATACAAGAATGTAAATTTATATTAAATATAGGATTTTACAACATAAATATGGGCAGCTAGGTGGCATAGAAAGACATCTTCAGGAGTTCAAATCTGGCTTCAGACATTAGCTGTGTGACCCTGGGCAAGTCACTGAAGCCTGTTCTCCTCAGTTTCCTCCTCTGTTAAATGAGTTGAAGAAGGAAATGGCAAACCACTCCAGTATCTTTGCCAAGAAAACCTCAAATGGGGTCATGAAGAATAAATTTAACAAACATAATAAATATAATAATACATTAAATATAGTTTTAAATACACAATACATACAGGATTACAAAGGAAACCATTTATATTGAAATACAGTTACCAAAACATATTTTTCCAATGTTCAGAAAGCACTGCTTTGTTTAGAAATAACCAGGTGGTGCAGTAGAGAGAGCTGGACCTAGGGTCTGGAAGACACTAGTTAGACTCTTAAAGCCGTGACCCTGGACAAGTGATTTAATCTGTCGGCTGCAGTTTCCTCAAAATACAGATAATAATACTAATAATAATACTAATACTAATACCTGCCCCCCGGGGTGGTCGAGAATGTCAAAGGAGATATTTGTAAGGCACTCCGCAAACCTTACTGACAACCTCTCCCTGCTCTAAGTACAGGCCCGCTGCCAAGCTGCATCTGAGCAGAGAATTGGCACACGAAGGGCTCCCCATACCCACGCAAGGCAGGTGTAGGCCAAAGGAGGAAAAAAGGAGCAAGCCTGAAAGGCCCCTCCAAGAGGCTCCCACGGATGCCCCGGCAGGGCGGGCTGGCTGCGCGGAACCTGTCACTAGCACAGCGCAGGGACCGCAGGGAGCACTAAGCCCCCAAAGGGCACGGACTCCGGGAAAGGGACGGCCGCGTCGTCCGGAAAGGGGGCCTCGAGGAGGGCCCCCGAGCGCCTGGGAGTGACCTTGGAAGCCGAACGCCCCCTCCGCAGGGGAGGAAAGGTGCTCGGCCGGGTCGCGGGCTTTCGGGACGCGCCCCTCCAGCGCCACACCCTCGGACGGACGCCCGGAATACTAATGAGGGCAGAAAACCACCAAGAGCGGCCTTGACAGGCCGGCCCCAGGCCTCACCACAGCCGGGGGCGGGATGGGCACCCGGGTCATTCCTAACCCTAATTTCGCGCCTCAGGAGGCTCCAACGGTTCAGGCCGAGCCGCCCAGCCTCGGGGGGGCCCTTCCCGTCAGGCCCCGCGGCCGCGGCGGCGGCAGCGGGGGAGGGGGGCAACCTGGAGACCGAAGGAGCGCGTTACCTGCTGGAGGTGCAGCTGGGCCGCGAGCGCCCGCGGCAGGTGGAGGAAGCAGTCGCGGGCGTGGGAGAAGGCGACGGTGACGGCCGCGACCCCTCCAGCCCCGGAGCCCTCGAGGCGGCCACTGCCCCACATCGCTAGCGAGCGAGCGAGCGAGGGAGCGAGCGAGCCAGAGACTGACGGGGCCGAGCGCCGATGGGCGCCAGGCAGGAGGCGTCGAGCGCCGAGAGGATCGATTGACAACAGCTACCCGGGCAGGCTCGTCTCCCGAGCGTCGCGAGGGGGCGGGACCACCGAGCCTCGTTATCGCGCCGCCAGAAGACGGTGCCTTCTCTCTCTCTCCCTCCCCTCCGCATGCGTCAACTAGCGTCATCGGCACTCGAGCCAATCCCAGGACGTTGCTGCCTGCCGCGCTCTTTGATTGGATGAGAGGGATTGCGACCAAGCGGAAACAGCTGACTTGGAAGGAGGACCGAGTCGGAAAGGATGGCGGACGGCGGAGGGCAGCTGGGTGGCTATTACCCTCACCATGCGCAACGGGCTGTTTGTGACTCGCGGGCCAAGTATCGGGAGGGGCGCAGGCCCCGCGCCGTTAAGGTGAGAGCGAAGCCGGGCGGCTTAGACGCGCCCCCTCGGGCACCCAGCTTTCTCCCGGCCAAGAGCGCCCTGAAAGGCTTAGGTAGTGGCTCGATGGGCAGACAGCGGGGCTGCTGTGTTCGGCTGCGGTGCCCGGGGTGTGAAAGAGGAAGCCGGCCCGGAGGAGTCTGCCCCGGCCGCACTCGCCAGCCGGGAGTCGAGCTCAGAGATTCCGCCCCAGCGAACCTCCCTAACTTGGTGGGTTCGCTCATCCTCGCAGCCCGGAGAGGGGAGGGCAGGCGTCAGCGCTGTTATGCCCGCTTTGTGGGTGAGGAAATTGAGTCCCAGAGAACTCCAGAGGGATTGTTCACAAGGTACCACTGCTAGGAAGTGGCCTTGTCGGGATTCGAAGCCAGGTTACAAACACCCCCCCTTCGAGAATGACAATTTCAGAGTTGGACGGGACCTCGCCGGCCAACGGTCCAGCCTCTCCAGGAAGGAATCCCCACTATAACACACCCAACTGGTGGCCATCTGCCTTTTTCCTGAAAACCCCCATCTACCTCGGGCAAGCCGCTCCAGTTGTTAGGAAGTATCAAGCCTAATTTTGCAACTCCCACCCATTGATTCTGCTTCCCCCCCCCCCCCCCGTGGGCCAAACAGAACAAATCTAACCCTTTTATATGACAGCTCCTTAAATACTTGAACAGAGCTGTCTGGTCAGTCACTAAACATTTACATTAAGCCTACTATGTGCCAGGCACTGTGCTCAGCACTGAGGATACAAGGAAAGGTAAAAAGAATAGTCCCTGTTTTAAGGAAGTTCAGTTTATTGGCAGTGAAAACATACAAACAAATGTGTACAATCCTACTGGATAAATTGGAGGTATCTCAGAGGGAAGACACTAGAATTAAGGATCAAGAAAGGCTTCCCGTAGAAAGTGAGATTTAGCCGAGACTTGAAGTTAGGAGGCACAGATGAGAAGGGAGAACATTATTAGTTTTTTTCTTCTCAGCACCATTTTTCTTCTTTCTTTCTTACTTTTTTTTTTAAAGGCAATTGGGGTTAAGTGACTTGCCTAGGGTCACACAGGTAGTAAGTGACAAGTGTTTGGTCTGAGGTTGGATTTGAACTCAGGTCTTCCTGACTTCAGGGCCAGTGTTCTATCCACTGCGCCACCTAGCTGCCCCTCAGCACCATTTTTCAATGATGCTCAGATCCTCTCACTGCTTTCTAAAGGAAAGCAAACACAGTCCAAGGAGATGTGTGAAGAACAGGTGTGTAAAGATAAACTCTTTGGAGATACTTCCCCTTCTACTATGCCAAAAGATCCAAAGTCCATTAGTATGTTGAAAATCTCAGATTGCTAGAAACAAAGCAGACCTATCATTGATTGGGGAATAGGCAAACAAATTGTGTTGCATAAATGTAATGGACTGTTACTACGCTGTAAAACATGAATGACTACAGAGAGGCATGGGAAGATGTGAACAGAGGCAGAGTGAAGTAAGCAGAACTGGGAAGACATACCGATTGACTCCAACATTAATAAATGGAAAGAACATCCTATAAACTAAATACTAGAAATTATAATAACTGAGCTTAGCCCCAAAAAAGAGAGACCATACCCTTCTTTGCAGAGGGGATGTAGAACACTACATATAGTGTCCTGCTTTTTCAATGTGATGGTTAGGTTTACTAAACTCTTCTTGTTCTGTATCATATGAGATGCTCCCAAAGAGGAAAAAGAACAAGGGATATGTTGGAAAATGTAGGTGTTATAAAAGCAAAATATATCAATAAAGTTTTGTTTTGGAGAAAACCTACAGATTGTATTTATTCATGTTTTAGATTTACATAGTGCTTTCTTCTCAAGGGCTCAAATTGAACTATGGATTCAGCCTTTTAAATGAAGGAAATTATCTTGAGCCTAGTATAACATGGGTAATTGAAATTCACAGATAACTCACAATCCCTATTGTAATCCTGCAGTCTCAAGACAAGCGTTTGCAGGTTTATTCCTGTTAAACCAGACGTTCTTTTTTTTTTTTGGTTTTTTTTTTGTTTTAGGCAACTGGGGTTAAGTGACTTGCCCAGGGTCACACAGCTAGTAAGTGAAAACCAGAAGTTCTTAAACATTTTTGTGTAATGGGCCCTTTAAGCAATCAGGTGAAGCCTTTGGAGCCCTCCCTCCTTTTTTTTTTTTTTTTTTTTTTGGCTAGGCAGTGGGGTTAAGTGACTTGTCCAGGGTCACACAGCTAGTGAGTGTTAGGTGTCTGAGACTGGATTTGAACTCAGGTCCTCCTGGCTCGAGGGCTAGTGCTGTATCCACTGCACCACCTAGCTGCCCCCTGGAGCCCTTTTCAGAATAATATTTTTGTTGCCTACATTCATGATCAAAGGAAATGCTAAATTTCAATTACAAGTTAGTGGGAAAAAAAATAAAGATGCAAGTTTTTTTCCCACCCAAGTTCACAAACCACCAAAACCTATTTCGGGAAGTCATAGGCTAAGAACCTTTGTGTTAAACGAATAGAGTGGAGCCTGCTTTTGTTATAAGACCTTCTGCTGTAACAGAAGAACATCACACTGGAAAGCAGGGTGTCTGAGCTTACTCTGTCTTAGGAGAGTCGTTATCCTAGCTATGTGAGGCAAGACCTTTGTTGGGTCTCAGTTTCCTCTTCTGTGAGGTGAAGCAGTTGACTGATCAAAAGACTGACAATAATAAGAATTTTATCTTATCTCATTTGATTTTAAATAGCCTGCTTAGATTTGTGCCAGATGAGTACTAAAGCATCATGATTATATATGTTAATGCTTGTTTGTTCTTACATACATCACAGGGTCAGTGAGTTAAGTACATTTTAAAACACTTTGTAGAAGAGATTTGTTATTCAGTGGTTGTTCAAAGCATAGTAATTGGTAAATTACTTTCAAGGCTGGACTCTGGCCTTGTTAGACATTATTGTGAGAATTTTAGGTACCACATGACAAAGATAAATTGAACTGTGTCCAAAGGAATGTGAGTGGGATAGTGAAGGAACTGTACCTTATGTCATGTAAGGATTGACTGAAGAAACCAAAGCCTGAAAAACAGAAGATTGAGAGGGGGAGGGGGAGGGGCAGGAGCAATACGGTAGCTGTTTTCTGCTGCTTCAAGGCCTGCTGCAATTTAGAGGAGGAATTTTGCTGACCCCAAAGGGCAGAACTAGGAACAAAGGGTAGAAGTAAGAGTGAGGCAGATCTTAGTTCCATGTAAGGAGAATTTTCCTTACAGCCATGTCCTAAAGTGAAATGATTTGCCTCAGAAAAGTAAGTGAGTTCCCCATAACTATAGGTCTTTAAAAGTGATTGGCAGATCATGCATCAGAGGTGCCATTGAGGAGATTCCTACTTTGGTATGGGTTGAACCAGATGGCCCCTGAGTTCCCTTCTAACTCAGAGATTCTGTGATAAATATAAGGGCAGAGCTATTTAAGAAAACAGGAAAAACATGAATATATCTGTATTTCCTTTAGGTTTATACAGTCAATTTGGAATCTCGGTACTTAATCATTCAAGGAGTTCCTGCAGTGGGAGTTATGAAGGAGCTGATCGAACAGTTTGCGTTATTTGGTGCTATTGAACAGTATAATGCTCTAGATGAGTATCCAGCAGAAGAATTTACAGAAGTGTATCTAATTAAATTCCAAAAGTTACAAAGTGCAAGGTAATGTGGATGCCCGTCAGCGTTCTTTCTCATTATTACCACCCTAGCCCAAGACTTAGCTTTATTCACACCTAGATTACACCAAAATCCTCTGCTTGTAGGTCCAGTTTAAGATTTGTTTCCTCCACAAAGCTCTCCCCTGTTTCAACCCACAGTAAGCTTTCTCTTCTGATTCCCAGTAGCACTGAGAATCTTTCTCACACATTCTAAAACTTTATGCTACCTTGTATAATCTACTTATTTCATATACATACTTTGCCTCAACACTTAGCACAGTGCCTGGCACAAAGTAGATACTTAATATTCATTGATTGATTGTCCAGATATATTGTAAGCTTCTTGAGATCTGGAGCTCGTTTTTCTACTACTTGTTCATCCCCCACAGTGATGGGTAAAGGGAAGGTGCTTAATAATTTTTTAAGATATCCTTCCCATTTTCTTAATGTATTTTTATATATTATATTTTCCAGTTATTAATAATTTTAAAAGTTAGCTCTTCCTTAAAACATAGAATCTTCATCCTGTTATTTGAGGACCTGGAAGTCCCATCTACTTCTGGTCTTACTCATATTACCCCTCTCTATCATAGGATCATAAATTTAGAGTTGGAAGGCAGCTCAGAAGCTACCTGACCAGGTTCTATAATTTTAAGAATAGGAAATTATATCTCTGAGAGATTAAGAGATTTGTACAAGGATACAGAGGTAGCTAGGTGGTGCAATGGATAAAGTGCTGGCCTTGGAGTCAGGAGGACCGAAGTTCAAATATGACCTCAGACACTCACTAGCTATGTGACCCTGGGCAAGCCACTTACCCTGTTAGCGTCAGTTTCCTCATCTGTAAAATAAGTTGGTGAAGGAAATGGTAAAACTACTGCGGTATCTTTGCCGAGAAAACTCCAGGTGGAGTCAGAGAGAACTGGACATCACTAAAATGACTCAGCAGAGGTAGTACGGAGGACTTGCCCCCAGGTCCTCTGACTCCAAAGCCCAGATTTCCATTATACCGCACTCCTCCCAGGGGCCTTCATGCACACTGTCTTGTTCATTGTTCCGTCTTTCACCTTCGTAGTCTGCCGTGTCTGGCATGCCCTCTTCTGCTCTGTTTCTTCAGATTCCTGGTTTCTTTCAAGATTCGCCTCAGGTACTACCTCTTAAACAAAGCCTTTCTGGATCCCCCTGGTGGTTAATGTGATATTTTGTATACATTTTATATTTTCTGCATATACACTATGTTCCCCCACTGCCCACTGTTTAGTTTTTTTACTTTCGATCTGTCCCCAGTGCCTAGGGCAGTAGTAAGGACTTAATAAATGTGTGTTGAATTTAAAATGATATGTTCCAAGTGGGTATTGTGGGTCACTTAGCTCTGCTGGTTAGCAGGCCCTTCTCTCCTCCATTATCTCCTGAAGTCTCTCCAAGCTCACGTTCATTGCTTCCATGATACTATCTATTGAGTTCATCCTCTGGCATTCCCTTTTCCTTTTACCTGCAATCTTTCCCAACATCAGTGATTGATCCTAGGTCAACCCACAGGTTCATCTTCATTTAGGAGCAAGCATGTTTAATATAAGGATCATTCGGAAACTATAGAATTTGAGAATCTCAAAAGTTTGCTTTTGTTAGTGAATTTTAAGCTACTTGGTTGTGTTGCCAGTTTTGGGGAATCTGGATTAATACACTCTACCCTCTCATTCCTCTTTAGGATAGCTAAACGAAAATTGGATGAGCGGAGTTTTTTTGGTGGTTTGCTTCATGTGTGCTATGCTCCAGAATTTGAAACAGTACCAGAAACCAGAGAGAAACTACAGGAGAGGCGACGATATATAGCAAGAACAACTGGGGTTAAAGGTTTGCAAATGATGATCTCATTTTTACTTTTTATAATAGTTTGAGTCAGTGGGTGCCAATCCCTGCGGATTTGGAAAGCATGTCCACCTTTGCCTGGCAGCTAGCTGCGTTAGCAGATGCCCTGCCTGGTGTTCTTGTTTGACCTCCCCAGCTGCTTTAGAGTAGGATCCTGGGTGTCTGAGTGATCAGGATGGCCTGCATCCTGACAAGAGCAGCCAGAAGCAGGGTCTGTGTTTCCCACATACTGTATTTCTAGGAATCATCTTTGGCTCGTCTCTTTTCTTCACACCCAGTCAGTTGCCCGAGTCTTACCTCCACAACACATCCTGCAACTTCCTCTTCCTCTTTCCTCTCACCTGGACTGTTATAAAAACTTCTGAACTGGTTTCCTGCCTTCAGTTTCTTTGCCTTCTAATCCATCCTTCATATAATAGCTAAAATAATCTGCCTGGTACACAGGCCTATTCTGTTTTTAAAATTGCAAATTCTTTAGGCTGGAATTTCATGCCCTCTGAAATATGTCCTTATTTCACACTCTTCTTCTTCGTTTATTCTGTGTTCTAGCCAAATTGAAATACTTGCTGTTCCTAGATCTGTTTCTGCATTTCCCAGCTTCTCTGCATCTGCTCATACTTTGCTCACCCTTGATTGACAAAATCCTTTTCTTCCTTCAAGGCCCAGTCAAATGCCACCAATTCCATGAAGCCTTCCCTAGTTGAAAGTAGCCTTTCCCTCCTCATATCTTCCTGGAGCAATTTGCTCGGCTACTTCCTTTCCATCAAATTTATGAATTAAGGGGGAATATGTGCTAAACCATGAGGACGTATCTATGGGAAAGCTCATCTGTTCACATTTTCTTGCATTTCATAAAAATCACATATTGCATGTTTTTCAAAATGACTAAAATAATAAATTAACTTTCTGATTTTTTTCTTTTAACGTTTTAGAAGATAAAGTCCAACCACTGACGAAGAAAAAACCGTATACAGAATATACAGTTACAAAAGATCGCAGAAATGACTTTGAATCAAAGACATCTGAATTTTGTGCAACCCCTTCAAATGCTGGTACTGAGAATCCATGGAATTGTCATCCTAACTCTCAGAATTCAACTCCACATCATGTCTCATCCAACTATGTAGCCTGCCAATCAGGAGAGCTCTTAGAGGGAACATTGATCTCCCCTCAGCACGACAGAAACTGTAACAAAACCACATCAGGTTGTAACCAGAATAACTCTTTGATTCAGAGTATAGAGATAGAAATGCCTAAAACTTCATTAGACTATCTGGGACCACCAAGGATTATTCCTTCTAATAATGGGATTGCTAGATTCATGCCTCGAACAACTCAGCTGCAAGAGCGAAAGCGGAGAAGAGAAGAAGACCGTAAACTTGGAACTTTTCTCGAAACAAGCCCAAGAAATAATGAAGTTATTATTGGGCCACAGCTACCAGAAATCCCCAAAGTGGATATGGAGGATGAGTCTTTAAATATGTCAGCTAATTTAATCCGGAATAAACTTAAGGAGGTATGTACATTTTTGAAAGCTACTTTGAAAGAATATTTCATTTGTTAAACCTTAAAAGCAACTCAAAAGAGCATTATCTGGGGCTTTTAATAAGCTATATTATTCACTTTTTACATTTATGGTTTTCCCTTCAAACCATATTGATTGTTAACAAAATAGTTCAATATAAGACTGAAACATTTTTGCTTTTCTGTCAATCCTTGTTTTAAAAGCATTGGAGTGATTATTTTACTATTTAGCTTAATAAACTTAAAGAACATTTTAAGAAATTGTTTTACCTCAAAATTCAGTTTTTTTGTTTTGTTTTAACTTGTATGTTGATTCTAGCCTCTTCTTGAAAGGGGGAGAAGAAACCCTATAAGGAACCTGTCTCTAAGGACTGGGCCTGTAGGTCCACTTGTAGATTTTAGAATTCTTTCACATTTAACCCTTTGATTCTTTTTAAGCATTAAGGTTAGATTGGGTAGGTGATCTCTGTAGATCTTAGCCAATGTTGGCATAGGTTAAAAACGAGTATGGATGATAAAACTTCCATTTTGTTTTGTTTGAACTACTTATCCATTGGTTTCTTCCCTGCTGTCTATAAGAATCACCATATTTCCCCCATCCTTAAAAAACCTTCTCCTAATCCCTACCTTCCCCTCACACCATCATCTTTTCCCTGCACTTTCAGAGCCAAACTCCTGGAAACAGCTCTATTTTTTGCCTGCAGTACTTTACCTCCTACTCATTTTCATCCCCTTGCAATCTGACTTTTGAAACTACCTAAATTTTCTAAATTTCAAGGTCACCAATGATCTCTTGGTCTTTTCGCAATCCTAGTCTTTCTTGACTTCTTTTGCAGACTTTGAAACTGACCACTTCTTTCTTATGGATACACTATTTGTGATATTATTGTGATCACTAGCAACATGGTTTCTTCTTGTTTGTGCTTCTTATATGTCAGACTGCTTACTTCTCTATCTTCCTTGCTGAAGGTGTAAATCCCAAGGCTCCCTTTCTTTCTCTTGGACCCCCTCCTTTCAATTAACAGGCCTTAAGCATTTACTATGTTCCAGGTACTCCACTGGGCACTGGGGAGATGAAGGCAGTGAAGTAACCCCTGGCTGCAAGAAGTTGACATTCTACTAGAAGAAACGAAAGTGTGCAGCTATAAGTAAAAATAAATATAAAGTTAACTGGGGGTGGGAAGGAGGGCCCCTAGCAGCTGAAGAGATCCAGAACCACCTTATGTTGAAAATAATGCTTGAGGTGACCTTTGAAGAAAGCTAGGGATCGAGAGACCAAGGAGGGCATGGGGACGGCCAAGTGCAAAGATGTAGAGATGTTACCTTGGCAACTGTGAAGGATGGATTGGAGAAGAGGGAGATTTGAGGCAGAGAAGACAACTAAGGGGCTTTGGCAATGGTTCAGTCAAGGGGTGATAAGGGCCTGAGCAGGGCTATAGCTACAGGAATGGGGAGAAGGGGACAAATACAAGACTTGTTGCAGAGGTAGAATTAACAGGACTTGGCATAAGAAAGAGTGAAGAATCCAAGATGACTAGAAGAATGGTGGTACTGTTGACAGGCAAGGTGAAGTGTGGAAGAGGTGGGCTTTTCGGAAAGCTAATGAGTTTGTTCAGGATACGATGACTTGAAATTTCCTCTCGCTCTGTCTTGCTTTTTGCCTCCCATGGAGTCAGCTGTCATCACTATGCACATGACTAGAACTCTGTCTAGCCCTAGACATCTCCACCTGAAACCATGGATATCTCAGACTGAGCATGTTCAAAATAAAACTCCTTTTCTTTTCCCCCGAGTCCTTACTTTCATCTTAATTTCTCTGTTGCTGTCGAAACACTGTCCTTCTAGTCATCTGGGTTCACAACCTCAGAGTCATTCTTAACCGTCTCATAGCCAATGACTTGCTACGTGTTGTGCAGGTAAAATCTACAAGACCTTGTCTCCATCCCTTTTCTTCACTTACATGGCTATCACTTCCCTCCAGAATTATTGAAATAGCCTTCTGATTGGTGTCCTTGCCTCCAGCCTCTCCCATCTTCAATCTATCAGCTGTTGATCTGATAATCCTAAAGGACAGGTCTGTGTACTGGTGTCACTCCCCTCATTCAAGAAGCATCTGTGGATTTCCATTCACTTCTTGGCATGTGAAGTTAAGATCTAGTTCCAAACTATCTTTTATTTTTAAAAATTTAACTTGGTTTTTTTCAGTTAACAAATCTTTTTTTTTTCCCTATCTCCCCTCAACCCTTGAAAAAGAAAAACTGAGACCCTTCTAATAAGGATGTGTAGTCAAACAAAACAAATTTCCTCTCTGGCCACATCCAAACAGAACATGTCTCCATGTGCCCCCGAGTTGATCACCTTTCAGGAGGTGGACAGCATGCTTCATCCATCCAGGTCCTCTGGAATCCTGTGGTCATTGCATTGATCCTATCTTCGCTCACATCACTCTCTTTCAGTTCCTTCAAGTCATCCCAGGTTTCTATGGAGCTATCCCATCTTCATCATTCCCTAGGCTATAGTAGTCTCCCATTACATTCATATGTCCAGTTCTTTGCCTCTACAGAGAAGACCTTTGTGTATATGGGTCCTTTTCCTCTTTCTTTTAGGTCTAGTAGTGGTGTCATGGGATCAAGGGATCAAGCTATCTCTACAGACATTTCATGTTACTCCCTTCACATATTCTGTGTTCTAGCCACATTGACCTGCTTGTGATTGATTCCTTGTACCCAACACTTTATCTCTTACCTCCACACCTTTGCACAGGCTGTACCCCAGGCTTGGAATAATCTCCCTCTTTACCTCCACCTCTTAAAAACTTTAGAATCATTTGGCTTGTTTTTCCCGAGAAGTATTATCCTTACACCGGAAAGGACAGAATTAAAATAGCTGAAACTTTCCAAGGAAATGTGTTCCATCTCTTTGTGGGCCAACAGTGTTCCTCTGCTATCCTATTTCTATTCTTTGAACTCCACTCAGCTTCCCCTAAAGTGTTTGGTAAAGAGGATGGAGTGAAGTTGTGTTTGCTGTACTTCCCCCTAGAACTTCATTAACATGTGTGCCAAATAAAAAGAAGCGGGAAGAAAACAATTCTTTGTGGTTTTTTTTTTTAACTAGGTAAGTTCTTCCCAACCAACACCTTCAGAGGACAAGCTGGAAGATACATGTAAAAGTCGTCCGTTAAAACAAAGAAGAAGAATATAGAAGACAATAGATCTTGAAATCAACATCTTACCTTTTCCAAAAAAGATCACTTAAGTTATTTAAATTGATGACTTTTATTAATGTCTCTGTTTCATATTTGTATGTCCTTTGAACATTAAAGTAAATGATTCAATCTCATCTTTAAAATTGGAGTCCTGTTTGTATTTGCTGAGACATAAATGTCTTATTTTGGTTTATTTTAAAAATATAGACACTCCATTTTGATTTTCACATTTATTATGCTTCTGCCTTAAAATGACAAACTACTTCATGTATATGAATGTCTAGTATGAGTAATAATTTACTGTTTAAAGCAGCCAGGATCCAATTTTGATTTGTGTTTCCCTGGGGTTCAGCTGTTTACAGTTGAAATTCATTGTTTATGTCTTTGAATACCAGAGTTTCAAATTCAAGACACTTCTGGAAAACAAAATGGGCCATAATTGAATGTGTTAGAATATACAGTGTTGCAATTTAACAAGAGACTCATTGAAATATTAATTTTGCTAAAATTTTAATTTTTCCCACTTTTCCTTGTATCCAGACCTAGTTTAGAGAGAAAACGGCTTGAGCTGTAGTTGGAAAGAAGTTGGTGATGTCTATAGGGAGGACAACCGATGGACTGTTCAAAAGCCATCTTTAAGACAAGCCATCAAGGCATCCAGATTTCTCGCCCTGTCATCCCCACACTCTCTTTAACTTTGAGGTCCTTGTTTTGGACCAGACCTATGATTTCCTCATGTAGGGAGCTCCCCATGAGGCAGTTCCTCTAACAGTGCCAGTCGGCAGACACTAGCTCTGCCATTTAGAGCCCTAAAGAGTAGCCAGGGGCACTACCAGATTAAAAGACTTGGCCACTCATACAGCCACCAAAAGTCAGAGATGTCTAGTCTCTGACTTTGAACCAAGGTCTTTTTTTTTGGTTTGTTTTTTTTGTTTGTTTTTTTAAGGCAATTGGGGTTAAGTGACCTGCCCAGGGTCACACAGCTAGTAAGTGTCAAATGTTTGGTCTGAGGCCAAATTTGAACTCAGGTCCTCCTGACTTTAGGGCTGGTGCTCTCTCCACTGCGCCATCTAGCTGCCCCTGAACCTAGGTCTTAATAGTGCCATGCTTAGTATCCCTTTATACTTGCTTCTCTTGAGTTCTTCTCATCCCCAGCATAATGTCATCTCCCTGAAGGCAGGCACTGCTTTCTTTCTGTTTCTGTATCCCCATTTCCTAGTAGTGTCTTGAACATAGTAGGCACTAACTACTTGTTGAATTGAATATATTCTTCCTATAGTTAAAGGGAATTCTTTGCAAAGAACTGGCAGCTTAATGGAGCCTGTACTCCTCCCACAGGTTAACTCAAGTTCCTTCAGAGCAGATTCTAGGTAGGAGGAATAAAAACCTTATGTCTGCCATATTTAATGCAAAGAACAAGGGGGCTTTATTGGAGGAAGTGGTCTGCTCGGGGTACTCTCTTGGGTCTTTGTGGGTGTGGGCTACTTATTCTAGTTCCCCTCTTCTAGGGTAGGTTTATGGCATGCATTAAGGGGGATGGTTTGTTAGTACCTCAATTTCTGGTAAACATGGGCCAAAGACCTCCAACAAAAGCCAGTCTTTTTTTACAGCTCGTTCAAAGTCTTCATAAGACAGCTTCCCATCGTTATCACAATCCTAGGAAGGAAGATGAGCATTTCTTAGCATATCATCATAATTTAAGTGAGCATTTTATAGCACTTTAAGGTTTACAAAGCCCTTTACAGGTATCTCATTTTATCCTTACAACAACCCTCGGAGATAGGTGCTTTTATTATCCCCATTTTACAGATGAAGAAACTAAAGCAGACAGAGGTTAAGTGATTTGCCCACAGTCACACAGCTAGCAAGTAGATAAGGTCAAATTTGAACTCAGGTCATCCAGGTCCAGCACGCTCCACCATGCCTTCCCATCACTCCCCTTCAGTCTTCAGTGAGTTTGGTACCTGGCTCACAATTCTTTTTCTAGATCTTGCCCTCATACTTGGGAGGACTTTAGCATACGTATTGACTCTCCCTCAAAAACCATAACCATTCATTTCCTCAACCTACTCACCTTCCGTGAGCTGCTCCTTCATCTGACCTCAGCCATACACAAAGATCTCATACTCTTGATATTGTCTTCACCCACAAATGTACCTACCTCCATGTTCAAGAATTCCAAAATCCCTTTATCTGGCCATAATCCGTTGACTTTTCACCTCTCCCTCTGCCTTCCCTATATAATCCTACTCTTCATCCTCACTGGGACCTCCAATCCCTTGACCCTTTAATTCTCTTCCAGGCGATCTCCCCTGCACTGGCCACCTCCTCTTCTCCTCGTCTTGACTCCTTGGTGAACCAATTCAACTCTACCCTCTCCTCTTCTCTTGGATCCCTTGCTCTCTTATAGTTCTGATTACACCCAGCCAAAGTCTCAGCCCTGTATTATTCCACCATCCATCACACACACATGCTGCTAAAATAAGGTGGAGAAAATCATGGAATTGTTCCAACTGGGTCCACTACAAATATATGCTGCATAACCTCAACTAGGCCCTCACTGCTGCTAGGCAATCCTGCTATACCTTCCTTATCATCCGGCTATCCCACTCTTCAAATCTTCTCATCCCTCTTCAAACCCCACCTCCTCCCACTCTCTCAGTTGAGGACCTTGCCTCATCTTTTACAGAACAAATTTAGACCGATCACCACGAGCTCTCTTTTTCCCTCTTTCTCATCTCCTATCACTCAGGTGCTTTCCACCACTCTCTCCTCCTTCCCTTGTCTCACATGATGAAGTGGCCCTACTCCTGACCAAGGCTACTGATCCCATCCCATCACTTCTGTAACAGATTGCCCTTCTTGTAATTTTCAACTTCTCCTGTCTACTGACTCATTTCCTCTTGCCTACAAACATGCCCACGTCCCCTTATCCTCCAGAAACCCTCGTTTGAGCCTTCCACCCTCACTATCATCCCATATTTCTTCTGCCCTTTGTGGCTAAACTTGAAAAGGCCATCTACAACCAGTGCCTCTCACTCTCTTCTTAACTCCTTACAGTCTGGCTTCTGACGTTACCATTCCACTGGAACTGCCCTCTCCAGAGTTACCAGTGGTTTCTTAGTTGCCCAATTCAGTGGCTTCTTCTCCATGCTCATTCTCCTTGACCTCCCTGCAGCCTTTGACACTATGGGTCACTCTCTCCTCCTTGATACTCTCTTCTCACTATGATTTCAGGACACCCGCTCTACTGGTTCTCTTCCTATCTATCTGATCACTCCTCTGTCTCCTCTGCTGGATCCTCCAGATATAACTGTAGAGATCCCTCAGGATTCTATCCTGGGCTCTCTTTTCTTCTCCCTCCCTACTATACTTGGTGTTTCATCTCATCAGTTCCCAGAAGCTCCTTGAGGCCAAAGTGTATCTTTGGGCTCTTTTTGTGTTGCCTAGGCCAAGCACAGTGCCTGGCACGTGGTAGTAGGCACTTAATAAATGTTTATTGGCTAGTAACTTGTGCCACCCAGATGTGTGTGTGTGTGTGTGTGTGTGTGTGTGTGTGTATATATGTATTAAAAATAAGAACTTACATCTAGTTGAGGTATACAAAGTATATCAAATATATATATGTGTGTGTGTGTATACATATATACACACCCATATGTACATATACATATATGTGCATACATGAAAGATGTGTATATTCAGCAGTGTTTAACTATGTAAGAAAAACTACTAACAGTACAACTAATTCAGACTGCTAAAAATGTTTTGTTTTTTTTTTAATCTAGTCTCAGACACTAGCTATATGACCCTGGGCAAGTCACTTAACTTCTGTTTGCCTCAGTTTCCTCAACTGAAAATGGGGATAATAGCAGCACTTACCTCCCAAGGAGGTTGTGAGAATCTCATGATAGGATGTTAATAAAATGCTTAGCACAGTGGCTAGTACATAGAAAGTGCTTAATAAGTACTTTGTTTCCTTCTTTCCTATTAAAAAAAGGACAGGAGGTTGACTGAAATTTGCCTTTGTACTATTTATAAGATTTCACCAAATGGACTGATAAAAGATCACACTATTGTTGGCCACTAAATCATCTCATATTAAAGGGCCAAGTATTTGGGGAGAAGCTACTCCATTATTTATGCAAAGCTGTATGTGCTAAGCACATGGAGAGTTACTAAGGATAGGACATGACCCCTTCCTGAAAAAACTTACATCTAGTTGAGGGACACAAAGTACATCAAATAATTAGCAAAATTGTATAATCAAGCTCTAAATTTTATAGTAAGATCAGGAGTTAGATAAGGGAAAGTACAGTGTGTGCCAGAATTACAAAAGAAGACCTCGTGGATTAAAAAACACTCCAGCTGGTCCTTAAAACATGAGTAGAATCTGACCAGACAACAGCTGTATGACCCTGGGCATGTCTTAAATCTAAATCTTAAATCTAAACCTCTCTTGGCCTCAGTTTCCTCATCTGAAAAATAAAAGGGGTTCCTACTCTTCATTTGATCCTCAACAACCCACCCAGAGAGGCAGATAATATTTCACAGGTACCCGAATTTTATAGATGAGAAAATTGAGGACCAGGTTATTTCCATTTTACAGATGAGAAAGGTTAAGAAAGATTAACTTTGCCAATGGCCCCACAGCTAGCAAGTGTCACAGGGAGGATGCAGACCCAGGCTATTCCTGACACCTAGTCCAGCACTCTTTCAACGCTATGCTGCCCCCTCCAATGCCCATTTATCAAGATTAATTTAGCAGTAGGGGTGTGGAAGAATTGGAGGGGAGGTGTCAAGGGAAACCAGATAAGAGACTTGTAATAATCCAGGCACAGGCCCTGGACTAGAAACTAGACTTTGTCCCAAAAAATGACATTTTAGGAAAGACTGAGTGAAAGAAAGAATGAATCAAACAAAGCTGCCTTTGTTTGATAATGAATCGCACCATCTAATCCCCTAAACTTCTATTTTATCTGTTGCTTACGGTGGAAAAACAAGTCAATGTTTAGATTTGTTTTCTTCCTAACTGCCATCCTCCACCCTCTGTTCAGAAGACTAATTGCCATTTTTTTTTGTGTACTCACCATTTTCTTCAGTGTTATTTCTACTAACTCTCTTACTCCTTCATCCGGATCTTCTTCAACTGAATGTTTGAGGAGACTGGTCTTCAGCATGTCAAACATTTCATCTTGGGAAATGTATCCATCCCCATTCAAGTAATAAACTCGGTAACAGTCTTTTTAAAGCATAAGGAAAAGCATTGCTTTTAGATGAACAATTAACATTGTTTCATTTCCTCCTTAACTCTCACAATGCATCGTAGCATCACTATTATATTCTATAAAATATAGGAGGCAAAGTAGCCCAATGGAAAGAGCGCTGACCTTGGCATCATAGGACCTAAGCTGGTCCTCAACTGTATTCAGTGTTGGACTGGATGACCTCTAAAACTCCTTCCCGCTCTCCCTCTATGGCTTGGTACTATTTGCAAATGGAATATAGCAGCACCTTTAAAACACATTCTCAACAATTAAGTAGGACTTATACTAGGAACCCAAGGATTATTCAACATTGGCGAAACAACAAGCATTTCAGAAAAATTTGCAAATCATGGGATCATGTCAGTAAATGTAGAAAAAGCTATCGATAAGATGACATCCATTCATGATTGAAAATAAAACTAAGAAGAATAGGTAGAAACAGATTTTCCCCTCCTTACACACGAAAAAGTATTTACTTGAAAACTAATGGAAAACATTAAGAAGCTGGGCATGCTTATACATACCAGTGATCTTTGCTAAGGGGGAGTTTGAGCAGCTCTTGAGCTCTGGAGTTCCAAGCTGCAGTGGGCTATGCCAATCAGGTGTCTGCACTAAGTACATCATCAGTGTGATGAGCTTTTGTGTGTGACTGTGGGAGGGGAGGGGAACCAGGTTGCCTAAAGAGGAGTGAACCAACCCAGGTAGGAAACAGCAACTCCAAGCTCCCATGATAATCAGATTGAGACTGGGTCTATTGGTAGTTCCCAAACTTCCAGATTGGGCAAGATAAGGAGACCCAGCATTTAAAACAAAAATAAAACATTAAGCACATTACCACTTTAAACAGATACAAAATAAAGCTGCACACTCTTCCTACTTTTTTTGACAGAAGAAATGTGAAAAATCACAGTAAGATTGGAAAAAAACTAGAAAATGAAGTGGTAGAAACATTATTATTTGCAGATGTCATGATTGTTTTCCTAGAAAATGCACACATCTCAGGAAAAGAAGAGAATTTATCAAGGTTGCAGGATATAAGAGAAATCCATTAAAATTATCTGCATTCTTGGCAGAACCAAGATGGCAGAGAAAAGGTAGGGACTTGCCAGAGTTCTTCCAAATTCCCCTTCAGAAAACTTTAAATAATGTCTTAAAGTGAATTCTGGAACAGCAGAACCCACAAAAGGATGGGTGGAAACAATTTTCCAGCTCGAGACAACTTAGAAGGTTGGCAGGAAAAGTCCATTGCACCAGGTGAGAGTAGAGCACGGTCAGCAGTCAGCGCAGTTCAGCTGTCCAAAGCAGGCAATGGCCCTGTAAGACAGTAGCAGATCTTGGGGGCAATTGAATCGGCGGCAGCAAATTCTGGAGCTCTCAGGCTACGGATGGCAAGGGGGCAAGACAACTGGTCAGAAGGAGATTTATAGGGGTCTCTTTGCTGGCATTGGACGCAGAACTCTATTGCATTGCCCATATGTGGATACGGGTTGCCATCCTGGATCAAAGTCTCAGAGTGAGGAAGAACACTAGCACCCCAGAGCTTGGGGCCAGAGGGGAATGGTGACCTTGGTTACAGTTCCAGGGTGGAAAAGAATGCTTGTGGTTGCTCACAGAACAGAGCACAGGCCAGGAGAGTAGTAAACACACCTCTCCTTAGACCATACCACTTTGGAAGGACTGAAAACTTATAGACTCCCAGAACTAGTTCTGAGGGCAGCAGTATGAAAAACCTAAAGCCTGGGACAGGGCCCCCTGCACCCTGGGAGCAAAGCCCAACTTTAACATAAAATTAAAAGTTAAGAAATAGGATGAGAAAAGGAGCAAACAACAACATCAAAAAAGAACCTGACCACAGAAAGTTAGTATAGCGATAGGGAAGCTCAAAACACAAACTCAGAAGAAGACCACAAAGTCAAAATACCTACATCTAAAGCCTCAAAGAAAAATATGATTGGTCTTAGGCCTGAAAAGAATTGCAGGAAGAGTTCAAAAAGGATTTTAAAAAAATAATAGAGATAGATGAAAAAATGAGAAAAGAAATGAGAATGATGTAGGCAGATCATGAAAAAATAGTCAACAGCTTGGTAGAGGAGGCACCAAAAAAAAAACACTAAAGAAAATAACACCTTAAAAAACAGAATAGGCCAAACGGCAAAAAAGGCACAAAAATACACTGGTGAGAAGAACCCCTTAAAAAGCAGAATTGGCCAAATGGAAAAGGAAGTACAAAAGCTTACTATAGAAAATAATTCCTTAAAAATAGAATTGGGCAAGTGGAAGCTAATGAGTCCATGAGACACTAAGAAATAATAAAACAAAATAAAAAGAAAAAAAAGAAGAAAATGTGAAATATCTCATTGGAAAAACAACTGACCTGGAAAATAGATTAAAGTGAGATAATTTAAGAATTATTGGACTACCTAAAAGCCACGATCAGAAAAAGAGCTTTAGACAACATATTTCGAGAAATTATCAAGGAAAACTGCCCTGATATTCTAAAACCAGAGGGTAAAATAGAAACTGAAAGAATCCATTGATCTACTCCTGAGATCCCAAAATGAAAACTCCCAGGAATATGATAGCCAAATTCCAGAGCTCCCAGGTCAAGGAGAAAATATTGCAAGAAGCCAGAAAGAATTCAAATATCATGGAGTCACAGTCAGGATAACAGTTTTACTGTTTATTATTTAGCAGTTTCTACATTAAAGGATCAAAGGGCTTGGAATATGATATTCTAGAGTGTGAAGGAGCTAGGATTACAACCAAGAATCACTTACCCAGCAAAACTGGGGGAAAAAAAGAACATTGAGCAAAATAGAGGACTTTCAAGTATTCCTGATGAAAAGAGAAGAGTTGAATAAAAAATGACTTTCAAATACAAGATTCAAGAGAAGTATAAAGGTAAACAGGAAAGAGAAATCATAAGGGATTCAATAAGATTAAACTGTTTACATTCCTCATGAGAAGATTATACTTGAAATTCCTAAGAACTTTTTCATTATTAGAGCAATTAAAAGGAGTATAGATTGAAAGAAAGCATGGGTATGAGTTGAATAAGATGGGATGACATCTAAAAAAAATAAAACTAAGAGATAGAATGAGAAAGAAGATTGCATTAGGAGGGAAGAGGTAGAATGGGGTAAATTATTTCACATAAAAGAGCTTTATGGTGGAGAGGAAAATGGTGAGGGGGGTGGACAATGCTTGAAACTCACTCTCATCATATTGGTTTAAAGAGAGAATAACATATATACTCAGTTGGGTACAGAAATCTATTTTACCCTACGGGAAAATAGGAGGGGAAGGGGATAAGACAAGGGGGAGGGGCTGATAGAAAGGAGGGTGGATTGGGGGAGGTGGCAGTCAGAAGCAAAACACTTCTGAGGATGAACAGGATGAAAGGAGAGAGAGAGAGTAGGATAAACAGGGGGAAAATAGGATAGAGGATAATACACAGTAATTATAAGTACGAAAAAAATGTGTAGCAAGTTTCTCTGATAAAGGCCTCATTTCTCAAATGCATAGAAAACAGAGTCAAATTTATAAAAATAAGAGCCATTCACCAATTGATAAATGGTCAGAACATTTAACAGGCAGTTTTCAGATGAAGTAATCAAAGTTATCTATAGTTATATGAAAAAATGCTCGAAATCACTATTGATTAGAGAATTACAAATTAAAACAACTCTGAGGTACTACCTCATACCCATCAGTTTGTCTAACATGACAGAAAAGGAAAATGACAAATGCTGGGGGGGGATGTGGGAAAATTGAGACATTAATGCATTGTTGGTGAAATTCTGAACTGATTCAACCATTCTGGAGAGCAATTTGGAACTATACCTAAGTTGTGGCATATGATTGTGATGGAATACTATTGTATTATAAGAAATGATGAGCAGAATGCTCTCAGATATACCTGGACTTACATGAACTGAAGCAAAGTGAATTGAGCAGAACCAGAACAGTGGACACGGTAACAGCAATACGTACAATGATCAACTGTGAATGACTTAGTTCTTCTCAACAATACAATTATCCAAGACAATTCCAAAGGACTTATGATGAAAAATGCTATCCATCTCCAGAGAAAGAACTGATGGAGTCTGAATGAAGATTTAAGCATACTTTTTTTTTTACTTTATTTTTCTTATCTTTTTTTGTCTCTTTTCTTTTATAACACCATTAATATGGAAATGTTTTGCATGATTGCACATGTATAACCTATATCAAATTTCTTTCCTTCTCAATGAGGGGGGAGGGAAGAGAGGAAGGGAGAGAATTTGTAACTCAAAATTTTAAAAAATGATTGTTAACAAATGTTTTTACATGTAGTTGGGAAAAGCGAAATATTAAATATATTGAAAATTATTTGCATTCTTACAGGATGATAATAAAGATCAAGAAAATATTGAACATGACAAAAGAAATTTATTTTAAAAAATAATATTTGCAAATGTAGCTAGACATATGATCTTTATAAAGATAACACTAAAATTTCATTAAAAATAAACAGGAGGTTTAAATAACTGAAGAAAATTCAATGTCTGCAGAAGTCAAATCAATATGTGAAAACGTGAAAAATACCAATAATTCCTACATTTACTATTAATTTAATGCATCACAATGGGCTTCATTATTGTTGTTGTTGTTTTGTCATTTTCAGTTGTGTCCAACTCTTCATGGTTCCATTTGGGGGTTTCTTGGCAAAGATACTGAAGTAGTTTGCCATTTCCTTCTTCAGCTCATTTTACAGAGGAAAAAACTGAGGCAAATTGGGTTAAGTGACTTGTCCAGGTTAAGTGTCTGAGGTCAGATTTGAACTCAGGAAGATGAGTCTTTCTGATTTCAAGCCTGGTACTCTATTCAGTGAGCCACCTAGTTACCCACAGGTCTTCATTACAGAACTAAATAAAATCATAATGAAACCCAGATATGGAAAAATTGGCAAAAATAGCAATGGCACATTTTGATGAGGGGGAGCTGGTAAGAGTATACCAGCCTTCACAGCTTTTAAAGCATTATTAAATAATTGTTAAAACTATGAAATCTTAGGCAAAAACAAACAAACCTAGATCAGTGGAACAAAATATAAATGTCAGAAATAGAAAAAAATGTGTACAAAAGATGACTTTTACAGAAAAGGTTAAGTGTTACTCTTGGACAAATGGTTAAAATTCTGGAAGCAGTGAGCTGGGTAAGGGAATTATTTTACGGGGTCAGGTTGTTTATTTTGTTTTTGAAATCACACCATGTCTGCAGCATTTCTACAGCCAGCCCAGGTGAGGCACTAAAACCATTTAATTGGTTAAAGATTTAGAGAATGCTGATATACCAGCTTTTAAAGCACTGAAGGATGAAATCAAGACTAGTTATGATTGCCTAAAATCATACCCATGCCAGAAATTCTTACATTTTACTTTTTCTTCAAAGGTTCCTCGGAGAAATATGGATAATCCTTCGACCCACTCAGTTGTACTAATGTGATTATCGTTGTCTTTGTCAAAAGCACCAAATACTGAAATGTAAAGAAGGTATAGGCTTATAGGTACTGCAATTTAAAGACAAATTCTAATTCTTTCTTATTCTTGTTATAATTCCATGGTACCCATAGTAGATCAAGAGTTTTTTACTCGGGGTCTATGTATTAAATATTTTGATAGCTGTATTTCACTATAATTGGCTTCCTTTTTAATTCTATATATTTTATGTATTTAAAAACATTATTCTGAGCAAGGTTCATGGTCTTCAGCAGACTGCCAAAGAGGTCTATTATCCCCCCAAACCATTAAGAACTCCTGCTTTACATGGACAGAAGTAAAATAATTTCTACCACATATTAAACAAAAGTTTAGGTAATTTCTCTCCTGAGAAAACCCTAAAGTTTTAGTGTTTTTAAAAAAAGAAGCATTACATTATATTAAATGACAAAGTAGATTATTTGGATTATTGGATTATTTTATAAAGAAGAATTTACAACAGGAATCCTAGTCTTAGTGCTACTCAATATGTTGTCAATATTTTTTTTATAATGAAATAAAGCAGGCAGCGTTTCTCAGAGTCATCTATTAAAATTAAATTATAAACTTGAAAGCCATCCACAAAAAAAGCAATCACACAAAATAAGGGATAAAATCTTACATAAGATTTTAGTATGTAACAGAGCTAAGAACAAATGAATTGATATGCTCCAGACAGGCCAAGAAAATGCTTTTATTCTGTGCCCCCTTGGCATACTGTACTCATGCAGGAAAGAATGTCTTAATATGAGAGTACATTGGACCTCGAGTCAGAAGAGACTCAGAGCCAAACCCTTGGTCCAACATTTGCAATGAGAGGAAGAGAAGGGACTAAACATTTCTTTTTTTTTTTTTTTTGGTGAGGTAATCGGGGTTAAGTGACTTGTCCAGGGTCACACAGCTAGTAAGTATCAAGTATCTGAGGCCAGATTTGAACTCAGCTCCTCCAAGACTCCAAGGAGCTCTATCCACTGTGCCACCTAGCTGCCCCTGGGACTAAACATTTCTACAGTCTTTAATATGCCAGGCATGGCACTGAGTGCTCTTTTTTTAAAAAAAATATTATTTCATTTGATCTTCACAAAAACCCTGGGAGGGAGGTGCTATTATTATTCTCATTTTACAGATGAGGAAACTGAGGAAAATAGGGGTTCAATGACTTGCCAAGGTCACACAGCTAATGGGTGTTTGAGGTCAGATCTGAACTCAGTTGTTTCTGACTCCGAGTCCTGCACTCTATCCATTGCTACCACTTACCTCTAAATGAGCAAAATTCTTTCCCTATTCATCTCATGGGGTCAAAATTACAAAACTCTTTGTAAACTTTAAAGTACTACAGACATGTGAGGTGGTATTAATTTGAGATACATTTTCCTAGTGAATGGTTTTTTAAAATCATTTTTAAGGGCTAAATGTTGAAATAGTGTCAGTGATGGTAAAGGTTAGGCTTGCCCACAGGTGCAGGAGAGCTGAAAGCTCTCATGGGGGCCATTGGAAACACATGGCCTTGGAGACTAGAGGGAATGGAGCGGAAGGAGTAGAGCCCCCTCTCCTTGGAATTAATGACCTTGCCACTTGGCACCAAGTAGTGAGTTTTTTGTCTGACACAGGAGGGAGGACTGGTCATTTTGACCAAACAGAAGAGAAAATTCAGAAGAAATACATGAGGGCCAATATACATTTGGAGCCAAGCGACATAGCGCAATTTAAAATCTTGGCTTTGAGCTACTCAACATAGGTGGTTTTTGGAAGTGAAAGAGATGCTTAGGCTGTAAGTCAGGTGTGCTGAAACCAGGGACTAAAAATCTAAGTGTACTCATGGTAGTGACAGGAGCTGAGCATTCCGAAGAGAACATCCAGTCTTTGTCAAGAAACAGCTAGGAATGAAACAGGCAAACTGATCAAAGCTATCATGATCAATGAAGCTGACAGATTTATAAAGAAAACCTTTGGGGGTTGTAAATTGTATGTGTGTATATGGAGGGAAGGAGAGAGAAAGAGAAAAAGAGACAGAGACAGAGACAGACAGAGAGGGAGGCAAGGAGGAAAGGGAAGCGGAGGGGAGGGGAGAGGAGAGGGAAAGCATTAGGAATTGAATTCATTAGAAGAAGGTAGGGTAGGACTCTATACCATGTTTTAAATACATACGCATGTATATTTTAAGTATATAAAACTTTAGCTTTTAAATACACACACACACGCATACACATATAACATATATTTGAAACATGGTATAGACCTATCTAGATTTTTCTAATGCATTCAACTCCTAATGCAATATATTTACATTATATGTATACACACACACACATGAATACATATGTATACAACATCTACATCACAAAGGTTTTCTTTAAGTATATATGCATGTGTGTATATACATATATATGCACATACTTAAAACATGGCATAGTCCTTCCTACATTCTTGGGAAATGAAAGACAACGAGGAATGTCATAACAATAATAATGTGACTGACTTTATGTGAGCCAGGCATCTAGAGACCTTAGAGTCTGTCAGCCTTGATTGACTCTTTCCTCCTTCCTGCCAGAATGCCAACCTTGCCCAAGTTCTCCATTGTTTCTGACCAAGTGATTGTCAAGCTCTCGAGGACCAGTTTCTGGAAAATTTTCAGTAAATTTCAGTTGTTTTTTGTTTTTAAGAAGAATCATTACCCAGTATGGCTAAAATGTTTGCCCTCTTCAACTCCACTTCATATAATTCTTGGGTTTCCTCAAGATTCAGCTCAAATGCCACTTTCTATAGGAGACCTTTTCCAGTCCCCCTGCTAGCTTCTGACACCTTCCCCTCCAAAGTTACCGTCTATCCACTGTGTATACATCTTTGTTATAGCTCTTTATTTACTTCTTGTCTCCTCTATTAAAGTGTAAATTCCTTGAGGGCAGGGGCTGTTTTTATTTTTCTTTATATCCCAAGTGTCTGGCACAAAAATCAGTACTTAAATGGTTATTGATTATTAAAAATGAGAAGGGAAAAAACAACCCATAACTACATAAATTTTTCACTTGATTATTTGAAAAAAATATATTTAGTGCCAGCAATAGTAAATACCTTCAGGACTAAATGTTATATTCACCATAATTTTTTTTATTTTTTATTTTTTTTTCACCATAATGTTTTTGAAGGAAAAAAAAATTTAAGTAAATTTCCTAAGAAAACTATTCTAAAGGAATCTTCTATAAAATGGACCAAAAGGGAGCTTTTATTAAACTTTCATAGGATAGGAAACTGATCACTGATTGTTCTATAAAAGGCAGTTTCATCTAAAATACTCTTGTATCATTTGGGCTGCCAGGAAAATTTAATCATCGTTGATGAAAACTGGCACTTACAATTGCTATGGCCTCTTACCCCTGTTCATAAGCAAGTCATCGGTCATTCCAAATACACTATGTAGGATGTTTCTAAATTCAATGCGATCCAGGCCTTCTTGGATACCTTGTTCATTTCCCTTTTCCATAAATGAGTAAAAAAGTTTCACAAGACATTCCATTTCATTTTGGTTGACTGTGAAATTAAAAAGGAAAATTAATAAAATTTTAATTTAATGTAATATGAAGGACAGTGGGTAAAGAGCTGGGGAGAGGTGTATCCTAATGTTTTTTTTTTTTTTTTCTGCTGCTATTTTGGCGAACAGGTCATTTAATCTCTCAGACCCTTATTTTATTTTCATTTATAAAATAAAGGAATCAGGCTAAATGATCCTTCATCTTTTCTAATTCAACATTCTAATTACTGAGTTCTAAATTCAGTTCAGTTCAGTAAGGATACATAGCAGAGTAATATCTAGGAATTTTTGTGCTTTGGGCAAGTATGATAAACTGCAATGGTGAACAATCCCCTTATAAGAAGGAGAGCTGGCATTTAGATAGCATTTTAAGGTTTGCAAAGTACTTTACAAATATTATTTCATTTGATCCTCACAACAACCCTGAAAGGTAGGGGTTATTTTCATCCCCATTTTACAACTGAAGAAACTGAGGCAGACCAAGGTTAAGTTACTTGCTCAGTTACACAGCAAGTAAGTACCTGAAACTGCATTTGAACTCAAGTCTTGCCAACTCCAGATCTCAAACTCTATCCACTGTGCCCGATAGCTGCTGCCTTATGAGAGGAATGTTGGAATAGGGAATGGCACAGCCTACCATTTTGTAACTTTGCATTTTAACTATTTTGCTTGCCTAAATGCTAAATTCTGGTGTTCTCTTTTGCTGAAGGATTACAAATACTTTTAGCACTCTCTAAATTCCAATCTCTGGGGGAAAAATCCCTATTCTTCCCACTCTATTGCCACTCTGGTGTCTGGTAGGGGACTGTGGAGATTATGTGTGTACATATCTATATCTATATATGTATATATAGATATACATATGTATACACACACATATATACATATATTTATACATACATACATACATGCATATACATATATATGCACACACACACCATGGTCCTTTCCTTTGTAAACTTACATAATCTTGGAGTTAGCAAGGGAGATAAGACTTAATAACTATCTGTAGAGGCCATGAGATGGTATATAATTTGCTGTAATTAAGTTATTCTTTATTGATGCCTTTTGTTTTTGTATCACATTCCTTTCTGATTATATACTTTCCACCTCCTACCCTGAGAGCCTTTTCTTTAAAAAAAATTTTTTTTAATTTTCTTTTTTTAAAAAAAAGAAAAAGAAACTCAAAGTTTGGCAGAATCAACCAACATTTCTATTGCATCTGGTAGAACATGGAACATGGAACTCAGAGGCTCTCATCTCCCCAAAGAAAGGAGAGGGGTATATATTTTTTAAACTCTTCCCTGAGCCCAGTCTTGGTCATTTTAACTATTTATTTGGTTTGTTTTACTATTCTTTCCATTTACACCCCTGTAGTCACTGGGTATACTGTTTTCCTGATTCTACTTAATTTGTTCTATATCAGTTCATATAAGTCAAATTATATTTCTCTAAATCTTCATATTTATCATTTCTTACAACACTATAATAATTGGATTACATTCAAGTACCAGTTGGTTTTTTTTTGGCCAATCCCCAAGGCATTTACTTTACTACAATTCTTTACTAACACACATACACACACACACACCTTTACAACCAATATATTGGGGACCTTTCTTTTAATTTCTTAGTAAGCATTTGCTTAGCAGTAGGATCTCTGGGTGAAGGGGTCATTTTGAAAAAATGATAATTCCAAATTGCTTTCCAAAATGACTGGATCAATTAATTCATGGTTCTACCAACAGTATATTAGTATGTCTATCTTTTCATAACTCCTCCAATATTGACTATTTCCATCTTTTCTCATCTTTGCCAATTTGCTGGGTATGTGGTAGAATCACAGAGTTGTTTTAATTATCATTTCTTATTACTAGTGATTTGGTATGGTCATATGGTCATTAATAGTTGCAATTACTTTAAGAATGGTTTGTTTATACCTTTTAACCACTTAACCATTGGGTAATGGCTTTTGGATATATACGTATCTTAGCTCTTGGTTTTTATATATATATATATATATCTATATATAAATATGTATACACATACACATATACATACACACATATATATGCACATAAATATTTGCTAATTCTTTGTTTTTATGAAATATCAAGAAATATTTGGTGTGACAATTTCTTCCCAATTAAGTTTCTCTCCTTATCCTAGATATATTAATTTTGTGCATGGAAACCCTTCTAAATTTCATCTCATCAAAATAATCTATTTCACCTTTAGTGTTTCCATTATCCAATATTTGGTTAAGAATTATCCACCATCATCTCTTCTAACTTTTTTAATTGTGTGATTTTTAATATTTAGGTTGCAAATCCATTTTGAGCTTGTTATGGCATGTAGTATAAAATGTTAGTTTACATCTAATGGCTGCCCGTTTTCCCAGCGGTTCTCATCAAATATGGAGAGATCTTGCTTTTTAGAACCTGACCCCTTTCTACCTTACACATTACTGTCCCTCTACATTCATTTCATGATCTAGCTCTCCCAGCCTTCTTCCTGTTTCTTACACAGGACAGTCTATGTCCTAACTCTTTATCTTTGCCCTGGCTGTCCCACGTTCCTCAATACTTTCCCTCTTTACCTCCACCTGTTTCCCTGGTTTCCTTCAAGATTCAGCTTAACCTATACCCAAAACACATCAAAGAAAGAGGAAAAGGACCCATTTGTACAGAAATATTTATAGTAGCACTTTTTGTAGTAGACTCAAACTGGAAACTAAGGGGGTCCATCTATTGGGGAATGGTTCAACAAACAGTGATATGTGCAACTGTTGTGAAATATTATTCTATAAGAAATGACAACATGGACAGTTTTAAAGGAGACTGGGAAGATTTTTATAATTTTATATAGTGAAGTGAACAAATCTAGGAGAGCAATTTACATAGTGACAAGATTACAGAGAAAAAGCAGCTTTCCTTTGAAAGGCATTAGAATTTTGATCAATGCAATTATAAAGGGGGGAATGGGGTGCTATGTGCCTTTATTTTGCCCATATAGATGATACGTATCCACATGGGTATGCCTAGATGTGGCTCGAAGGGAGGCAAGAATACATATTTCTAGAGTCTCCTCTCCCCATCCTTCTCCAAAGGATATTTTGGTTCCTGCTAGGAGAAGAAACAAGAATTAGAGCCAGAGGCTGACCACTCTGGTCTCCTCAGAAAGAAGGGGGTACCAGGCTAGAATTATATCTATTTGCTTGCTTAAATATTTAGTGTAGGGACAATAATTTTTAGATTTATGCCACACTTGTGGTTGCTATCCCTTAATGGGGAAGATGTGCCCCAAGTTAAATATTCAAGGTTTAACTCTCTCTTTACCAAATGCCAGTTCTACAACGAACACACATAGCAAATAAACTTATTTATCCAAGTAGATGGCAAAATTGGTATCAGAGAAAGTATGCATATGAGAATATAAAACCAGAAAATAATGAATGAATGAGGATGCCCATTGAGAGTGAAATAACTCAGCTCAACTGAGTCTCAGATCTCACCCAAGTCTCTAGTGTAGTAGGCTGGGAATATGTTGGCTTCTTTCCAGAGTCTTTCTCTTCCTTCAGAGACATGAAGAGGGTTGGGAACTCTGTGTATTGTCTACTGAGGCTGAAGGCCAGACCAGGATCTCTCTTCTTTCTTTTCTTTTTTTTTAAAAATTAAATCGATTTATTTATTTTTAGGTTTCAACATTCACTTCTATAAGTTTTTGAGTTCTAAATATTTCCCCTCCCCAAGACAGCATGCAGTCTGATATAGTATATATGTGTGCAACCATATTAAATATATTTCCACATTAGTCATGTTGTGAAAGAAGAATCAGAACAAAAAGGAAAAACCATGAGAAAGAAAAAACAAAAAAAGAGCAAGAAGTCTGCTTTGATCTGCATTCAGACTCCATAGTTATTTCTCTGGATGTGGAGAGCATTTTCCATCATGGATCTCTCTTCTTTCAAGCTCTTACCAACTCCACCCCTCACGCAGGAGTGGAACACTGAATAATCAATCTTCACCAATGAGGAGATTGGCTTTGAGCCACCCATTATACAGTGATAAATGAGTCCAGTAGACCAAAGATGAATTATGCCAACTGTGTCCTTCCAGAGATGTAATGGACTTAAAATGCAGAGAGAGGGTGGTTCATATTTGGACATGGATAATATGGGAATCTGTTTTGCTGAACTGTTCATGTTTATTGTGAGGGTTTTGATTTTTTTTTTTGTCTACTGAGAGAACAGTGGTAGGAAGAAATCATAAACATGTTGAAATAAATTAAAAAACATGCATGCACAAGCAAGAGCGCTACACACACACAAGACCTAACTTCCATCTTCTGTAGGAAGCCTTTCCTGGTGCTCTCAGCTGCTATAGCTTCCCCCTTTAAGGTTATTTTCTATCTACTCTTTATGTAATTTGCACACGCCTATTTATTTACGTGTTGTCTCCCCCCTAAGAACATAAGTCAAGGCAAGGATCTTTTTTTTCTTGCCTTTTTTTAATATCCCCATTGCTTAACACAATACCTGGCCAACAGTAATCACTTAATAAGTGATTGTTGATTGTTTCATTGATTATCAGACTCTACTCTAATGGGGAGACGGTCAAAGATAGCCTAGTCCAGAGAGTATGCACTGTTGTCCGCTGCCTACTCATGTGTATGTGTGGGGAGGTGAGTCTCCTTCTCCATCACAGAAATCTGTAATGATATAGAATGGAGGGGACCCTGCCCCCATTCAAAGCATGTATAGGTGGGATTATTTTGTCTGCTTACCAAGTGGTGAATAAAAGCCTTTTAATTGATTGCTGAATTGTACATACAAAAGGCCCTGACAGGTTGAATTGATCTGGCTTGCCTATGGGCAACTGAGGTACTCTAAGCCTGTGGGTGTGGAGAGATGTATAAGCAGTGGCCTATTCAACCTACACAGACAGCCATGTGGCCCAGAACACACGGCAATTCAGTTGCTTTACCTTTGTATTTGTTCTTTCTCCTCTTAAATGAATGAGTATGGGAAACGGTTGCAACTCTGTGAGCAACCAAAGTTCAGACGAACCACCAGAGGTCCAGGAAATAGAATCTACAACAGAGTTTGTTGGCAGCCAAGCCCAGTGAGCTACTACAGCTCTGAAGTGTGAATCTAGATGTACACAAATATTTAGCAGCTTTTTTCACAGAAGCCAAAAAAATGGCAACTAAGGGGCTGTCCTGTTGAAGAATGGTTAAATAAATTAAGGCACATCCATGTAATAGAAAATTATTGTGCACTACGAAATTATGAAATGAGCACTTTGAGAGGGAACTGGGAAAATCATTATGAACAGTAAGACCTATAAGAAGAATTTAAACAATGACAATATTATAGAAAAAACAGCTTTCAAATACTTTAGAACTCTGGTCAATGCAATAATAACCCAAGAGTCTAGAGGACTGAACATGAATCCTGCCACTCACTCACCTCTTGCCAGACAGGTGATAAACCTAAAATGCAGAGGTACATACATTTTGGGGCATGACGAAATAATCTGTTTTGCTAGACTACGCATGTTTATGATGTTTTTTTTTTTCTTAACGGGGGGCAGTGGGAAGGGCAGACAAATGCATGTAAAAACAATTTAAAATAAATACAATAAAAATGTGAAATTGGAGGGGCAAATGTTTATAGCAGATTACTTTAAATTTGAGCCCACTTCCTCTAGGGACCTAGGGGGCAGAGGTTTGTTTATTTAGCATTATTATACTTTTGTCAAAAACTTTTTCTGCATATATTGATATAATCATGTAGTTTGGAGTATTTTTTTTCAAACAAATGTTTTTTTTTTTTTCCTAGTGTTTAACCATCTTCGCATCCCTGGTATAACTCTAGCTTGGTTATGGTAAAAATCTTTTTGATATATTGCTGTAATATTATTGAAAGGATTTTAGTTTTTACATTAATATTGGTTAGTGAATTGGTCTAGTTACTTCTTTTTGTTTCCTTTATCTTTCCCTAGTATAGGTACCAGAACTATATTTGCCCTATATAATAAGTAGTGTTTTCTTTTTCAAGTTTTATATATGTAATATATAATCTGTATCTATTAATTACATACATTAAATAAATGTATGTGAAACAAAACTCATCATCCTTGATTTCATTCAATCAACTTACATTTAAATTCCATTTCATCCTGACTTTTCCAGATCACAGTGATTTCTCCCTGATCCAAACATCTATAGCATTTCTGGTTTAGAGCACACGTTTTAGCAATTAATTACATACCATAAGAATCAAAAGATACAAACCCAAATCAAAACTTAATGACATTTTGACTGAGTGGGTTAAAATAAATTTAAAAAATTAATAACTGAGACAAAATGAGGAAATGACATACCAAAATTTCTGGGATATAACCAGGGGTGTGTTGGCAAATGTATAAAAACCAGCTCTCCAAAAATTGTGACACGATTTGGATAGAATTCCTATCTATATTCATAAGGACCAGTTTTCTTAGGTATTCTCTTTATGGCTTGTTCAACTTCGTTTTCTAAAATTGAATTGTTTATAATTTCTATTTCATGTTCAGCTAATTTGAGTATTTTAAATATTTGTAGGTAATCTCATGTTTCTTTAAATTCTGAGTTTTACTAGCAGATAGAATTTGGCAAGTTCTGGTAATTCATTTCTTCTGTTTTTATTTGACCTGATTAATTTTTCACTTTAGCAATTTTATTTTCCTACCTCTTTTTCATCAGGTTAGCTTTTAAAAGAATATGAATGCTTTCTTTTCAAAGAACCAGCTTTTAGTTCTGCTTATCACTGTTTATAGTCCTTTTCATTTATTCCTCCTCTAATTTCCAATGTCTTTTGTGCTTATCTAAGATTTATTTTCCAGTTCTTAATATTGAGTTAATCTTGTTTTCTATTTTATTAATTTATCTTTTCAGAGATATATTTTTGCTTCTGAATGCTTTAGCTCTGTCCAGGTATGTGCTGGAGCCAGCTCAAACTCACTTGAGAGAGCTGATCATTAAATTTTCAACGTGAGCAATCATAACTTGGACCTTGGCAAATGCTACAAATCAGGGCTTAATTTATGGGCTTATTTATTTATGTCTACCCAAGCCTTATGACAATGATGGAGAAGATATTCATAAGGCAGATTAAACTTTAAATTGTGATAATTTTTGGAGAACTAGTTGTTACACCTTGGCCGGCATACCTCGTGGCTGTATCCCAGAAATTTGGTATGTCATCTCATCATTTTCTCTCATTATTAAATTTTATGATTCTTTGACCCACTTATCATTCAAAATGTCACTATTAAGTTCTGATTTAGGTTTACAAATCTTTTGTGTTCCTGTACACAGATGGTATATAATTACTCACTAAAATGTGTGCTCTGTACCAGAAATGCTATAGATGTTTTCATCAGGGAGACAACCATGTGAGCTGGAGAAGTTGCGAAGGCTTTTTAAAGATGAAATGACAAAATGGAACTTTAAATGGTAAGGTGATTAAGAGAAGTCAATGATGATGTGTTGTTTTAGATATGTTGTTGTGTTTTGATATATAAACTTCTGATATCTTTATTCAAGTTACAGTAAGAATATTTCCACAGAAAATTTCAAAGTCATGAAAATTACATTCATACTTGCATATGAACACACACATATATACATAAACACCATTACATGATGTACTGTGATTAATATATGATTACTTTGATTGAAATCACAGCACAGAGCTATCATGTTCCTTCCAGAATCCAAAGACATCCTGCTTGTTAAAAAAATCCCCAAGCCTTTAAAATGGAAAAAAAAAAAAATAAAGAGAAAGTGGACTTGGTGGGGCCACTTTGTTGGGGCCCATTCTTCCCAAGGATGTAGGTGGTAAAGGGGACAGTGTGATTCACCAAAAAAATCAACTTCAAGCAAAAGCAACTACTCTCTAATCGTTTATTAAGCATTCATTTTGTTAAAGGCACTAGGCTTATCGCTGAAGATTTAAAGACAAAATTCTATTAAGCAACTAAATTCAATGGAGTCATTCCATGCACCCAGTATTTCCTTCTATGGACTGGGAACAACTGCTAATTAATTTTAAAAATGTTGGTGAAAATATTTGTAGGCCAGAGAGAGAACAGTAGACTTGTGAAACTCTCTCCACTGGAAAGGATTCATGGTGAGGGGTGGCGATAAGCCTATAATTTAGTGGGCACTGAGAGGCCAAGTGAATTGCTCATGGCGAGCAGAGCCATCCAGCTAATATAGGCCAGGGTCAGGCCTTGAATCCAGGTTTTCCTGACTCCATCAACTGGGCCACCCTGCCTCCTGAAGCATAAATACTATTATTTTGTTGTTGATTTAATCACAGATCTTTTAAAAATGTATCCATAAGGAGCTAAGAGGATAGTAGAATACTTCTTTTTCAGTACTGTATGCTCCCTACAATGCTCCTCATGAGGCAGTTTGATGTATATGGGAGGGAGCCCGGACCACCTGAATTCATGGAGCTGCCTGAATCATACTTGGCACGTGACTCCTTGTAACTGCTCAGAGCTCCGAACAACTATTTCAGATTCTAAATTGCAGACCTGCAGTGGCAGAGGAAGTTCCCTGTACCAATGAAATAACAGATCCAGGCCATAGACCTCTCTGCCCCTAACAGTGAGTAAAAGCTACTGTCCCATAGAGGCAGATGTCATATTCAGGTTAAGCACGTAGCTTAAGTCACGTTCCAGGTTAATCCAGCTAGATTTCCTGGTAGTACTCACAATGTGTGGCTGCTTTGCTCAGGGCTGTTACCACCTTCTTGAGGTCCCTCAAGTTGATGCCACACCTCAGTCTCTTCAGACTCATGGTCTGAGCCAACAACAAAACCTTGGAGAGCAGGGGGTGCTGAGGCTTTCACAGATGCCCTCTGGGGCACCTATAGACAAGACAGAATGTCGTCACACCAACAACTTGGAAATCAAACAAAGAAGATTCCGAAGGCTGAACTGAAAACACGCCAGGCCTCTGGGGCAGGAGGGGAAGCCAAATCCAAATGGGAAAGCAGGAGTATCCAGTACAACAGCAACGGGTGATGGAATGGGTTCTGGCTTCCAGGGAGCTATTAAGTTCAGGACAGAATCACTACCAAAACCCCATTAGCGCTAGTTTTCCTCACGTGTTTAACAGAGATCACACTGATCATCAGAGAATTATATTCCATGCTGATGAGAGGGAAACATGTTACAATGGTTTGAGTTGTTTCATCGGAGAGATAACAAGGTCACCATGGCTTACTTGGGGACACGGTGGGACAATTTCAGACTTGAAGGTCACCTACAAAGTGCAAAGGGCCCTAGGCCTCAGGCCTCTTTACAACATATCCTACAGTAGGGGTGTGTGTTGTGGGGGGGAATGGGAGTTTTTTTCCTCCTTTTTAACCCACATCAGTATCAGAGGCAGAGCAGCTGAACTCAGTATCAGGATATACAAGTTCCAAGGGCCTGACCCCTCCTAGCTATGTGACTCTGGGGCAGGTACTAAAATGAGAATGTACAGCCTACCTCTCGGTTGTGCTGTAGAAAGCACCCTGCCAACTCTAACATGTTACATCAATCTGAATTATCATATGATCATCAAAAATGCTTCCTACTTATTGGGTCTAACCAGGTAAACACTCTTCCACCAAGCAGTGTCCTCTGTAAATTTCAGTCAAGGAACCAAGCATCTTGCAACCTCTACAAAGCAGAGGCTGCTTTAGCAGAACCTTTTGGGGAAAATAAAATAGTCCTTTTTTTTTAAATTCAAGATTTGATGGGCAGGAAAAATTTGATCTGAATCTGTTATAGCATTATATAGCATTAGTTCTGGACAATGTCAGCATAAATATTCTAGCTGGACCAGACATTTTGTCCTTGTTTTTACTGGAGTAACTCTCTGATAAGCCACTGTCCAGAGGAGGGCAAACAGGCTGGGCCCAAGTCCTAGCCTGGAGATCTGGGGAGACACAGTAATGGTCCTTAAGCCTTTGTACAAAAAGGGATGAATTTCTGCTTGACCTTGGGGAGGGGCAGAACTGGGGGAAATAGTTATTAGTTGCATATTAAGGCTCAAAATAAAAAATTTCCTAAGTTATAGTCATTCAGAGGTGGAATGAGCCACGCCGAGAGGGTGAGGTTCACACTTCTATGCAAGTCTCCTTCATTTCAGGCAAAGGTGAGATGACTTTTGTCATCTGCCAACTACCTTGTAGAGGATAGATACTAGTTCATGCATGGGTTGCACTGGACAGCCTCTGAGGTCCCTTTCAACTAGGATTCTGACACCACGTGAGGAAAGCTGGTTGAAATTCTGTTGAATTCCTATCTACTGTGAAACACCGAAAGGACTAATGGAGAATTTATGTTTAAAATCTGCAAAGTGCTCTGAACTTTTATCTCATTGGCCACTCACAACAACCTGGGGAGGTAGGTACTATTATTATTTGTTTTGCAGATGAGGAAACTGAGGCTAACAGCTGTGAAATAACTTGCCCAGGGTCACACAGCTAGTGTCTGAGGCAGGATCTGAACTCAGGTCATCCTGACTCTAGGCTCAGCTCACTATCTACTGCACTACCAGTTGCCCAACCTTCTCCAGCCTGTGCCTAGGCCCATCCAATCTTTGGGGACTACAGAAATGTTGCCGAATTGATTGCTATTATAAAAGAATGCTAAGGTCCCAAAAGTCACATAATTTTCTTTGAAATGTAAAAGTGACTCTTACATGGCATTAAATTGCTGAGCCCCCCCCCCCCCCGCTTTTCTAGATAAGGAACTTCTGGTTTTGATCTTCTTTGATTTTAAACTGAAAAGCTGTTATAAGAAAAACAACAGTTGAATCTATCACTGAGGTCCCAGGACAGTGCTTTCCCACTTAATTTTTCTGAGATTCTATTTCTGAGATTCTGGCCACATAAATACACTCATCTGACAGTGAATGAATAAATTCATTCAGGCCCTGACCTTATTATATTTTGTAAAACCCAATATCCTGATGATTTCTAGAAACCAGAAACAGTAAATAGTAAACTCAGGGTCAAATCAGTACAAAATCCACATTTCTACCTAAGCACTAATTCCAAAATTGTCTGCTAGTTGCTATCAATCAAGGGATTTCCTCACGTTCACAAAACTAGTGGTCAAAGCTTATAAAACTTGGGAGAAAGGCAAAATTTGTGAGTACCTTAGTAAGAATTTGGAACGAATATAATTTATAAAATACTATCACCCTATCCATTTTTCTTCCTGCACCCTTTATTGGAAGACTGTTAAAAAGATAGTAATCACCCTTTATTGGAAGACCGTTAAAACGATAGTAATCAGATAAACAATCAAATAGTCTGGCTTTCTTTCTAGATAGTTAACACTGCAGTGCAGCACTAAAACAAGCAGACAACAATCCTTGTCTCCAGGTAATACATAAATATCCAACGCAAAGAAACCCAGCATTGCTGGCATTGATGATCAGTGTTCCTGGACAAGTCTGTAAAGCTTGACAAAAATTATCTGAACATGAGACAGCTAATGAAAGAGAGGTGTTTTATACATATTAAAATTGGTACTTCCATAGTAATACAAATAATCTCCTATACTTATCTTTTTACATTTTTGTTACACAAGACCATTTTCCTGAAACAGTTAATTTGTATATAAAATGTCATTCTTCAATTTCCTGTCTCTTGGTTGGCACCAGCATCACTGCCATTCAAGAAATAACTAAGTGTTGAGCTCTAAAGATGAAGCCTACTTAGCAATCTGATGCACACAGCATTACTACAGGACTCAAAACATCTCTTCAGAAATCTGTTCTCTCACTGCCGGAAGGTTGGGGGTAGGGAGGGGCTGCTATGCAATTGGTCTCCCAAGTGTTTTTGGGTTTTCCATTTTCTTTGTGACACACAAAGGGAGCTGAAATGAACACAGCTATTTTTTAGCAAAATAGCCATTTATTCAGCCTCTTGTCATGCCAAAATATTCTGTGCATTAAAATACTATAGTTAGAACACCCTTTATAACAGGCACAATGGACAGTAAATTATATTTCATGTAACTTATAAAAGTGTGAAGTAAAAATGACTTCTCAGTTCCTTTGAACATCACTGGTAAACATAATTCAGCAGCAGACATTTGAGGCACCCAATCTTAGTAAAATATGCCACAGGAACAGCAACCATGTCATTCTTACGTCACTTTAATCCCTGTCTTAATTCAATATTAATATATAAAGACAACAAACTTTTCAAACGGTATATTTACTGAGATTCTGGCAGTAGTTTTATGTAACAAGACATATAGCATACTAGGCCTGCCACTTAACTTGCTCATAGCAAATCAGCTTCAATATGAAGCCGTTAAATATCAAAAACCTGCTTTTTACATGCTAAATATTTTCAGCAAGTGTGCAATTAAACACAGTTAATGAACTTATTATATAGCAAGGATAAGGAATTACACACTTGAAACAATGCAGCCGGAACATAATTCATACAAAAAATAATGGTCACTGGTTACAATAGAATTTCCCTGGCTAGTTAAAACATAAAATAGTATAAAACATGCAAAATATTTCAGAATATTTTAGCCATCTATACCAAAAAACCAGTGTCTCTATGAAATGATTCCCTCCAAAGTGTAACCAAAATTAATTCAAATTATGTAACATTCTACTGCTAAAAATATTCAAAAGATTGAAGTGGAGGTAAGTTTCCTAGGTTTCAGAGAGCTCACTCATGCTTCCAGGTGCTTTCTTTGCTACCTAACGTTGCTGGCAGAGAGCCAAGCTCTAGAATGCAAAGGGATAGACTGCTGCCACCCAGCTCTTGGCCTCCCTAGAAAGCACAGTGTCTGTCCTGACTGAAATAGATAGGATGTGCAAGGATCAAAAGGCACACTATTCAGCTAGCTAAAATAATAACGACACCCTCCCATCCCACCCCACCCCTTCCCCCAGGTAAACAAAAAATTAAGGGGAAAAAAAAAATATACATCTACAAAAGTAAAGATTTTGAGGGCATTAATGTCATGCCCTTGATTTAAAAAGGCCAACTGTAGTCATCTGGGTGTCTCTGATTTGTCACTTTAAACACACCCTAAAGATGCATTTAGATTTTATGTCTACTGATTTAAAATTAGATACTTCCTGTTAAAAATACTCGTTATCTAAAAGATTTTACTTTATTTCCAAATATCTCAAATATCAGTTGGACTCTAGTGTATTATTTCCCAGAACTAAGAATTCTGGGAAGAAAAATCAAACCAAATAAAAGGTGAAGGTACCCCATGTAATAAGCAGCAGGCAACAATCATGGCCTCATCTGGCCCGCGGCCTCAGGCTCTAAAAACACAGGAGCACTCATGCATTTGGGTAGCAGAAGCCGTAACTTTCACAGTTGAAATTTCCTTTAGACATTGCACTTTCTGGCAGGGAGATCTCGGGGGTCCTAGGGTTATGCCGACTCTGGACCTGACCCGGTGGCCTTCTTTTTCTTCTTCTTGCCATGTTTCTTGTGTTTCTTTTTCTTTTTTGTCTTTTCCTTTGAAAGAATGATAAAATGAGCATCATTGAAGATAAGAAAAATCTACTACATAAAACAAGAGAAAAAGAGACTTTAATAGGGAAATTACAAGTTATAATAAAACTATTTCTTTTTTTAATAATTTTTTTTGTTACATTTTAAGTTCCAAACTCTCATCCCCCTCCCTCCCCACGCTGCACTAGAGACGGCTACCATTTGAGACAGGTGTGTGTATGTGTGTTTGTATGTGTGTATAAAACCATACTAAGCATACTTCTATTAATCAGTTTTTTCTCTGGTGGTAGATAGCATCTTCCTTTATAGATCTTCTGTAGTTGACTTGAATATTTATAATAATCAGAGTAACTTAGTGCTTCACAGTTATTCTTCGAACAATATTGCTGTTACTGTACACAACATTCTCTTGGTTCTGATCATTTTAATAAAGCTTTTTGAAAACAGGCTGGCAATATGACCAAATAATGCTACTCAAACCAAGGAGGAAATAGTCTGAATTGTGATTTTTCTTGAAAATTCTATGCCAGGAAAAGAATGTCTAAAGCAGGAGTCCCTCCCCTGCCCCTCCCCCCAGCAGTTTAATGAAGTCTATGGATTTACTGCTACATCAGTAATCGAAAAAAATGTTAAATTTTAGTAAGAGGTTAGTGAAAATAAAGACGTAACCCCTCCCTCCCCCCATTCAAGCTCATAAACCCCCTGAAATCTACTGATGGATCCTTGGGGGGGTGGGTGTCTGGACTCTAAGGTTAAGAGCCTCTGATCTACAGTGGTACCCAACTTGTTAATTTCTCCTAGTTCCTGGACAACGGCCAGGTAAGAACAGCAGAGCACTGCTTATACACATGAGGAAAGTAACTACAGAGTTAACATGTTACCTATTCATTAAAAATCTAAGTAATACCCTCAGTGTTCCTTTTTAGGAAGGAAAACTTCATAAAGTTATGCTTTAATATCCAGCCCCAACTCATGATTTCATTTTATATAATTTCACAGAACCTAAGAGTTAGAAAGGACTTCAGCGACCAGTGAGATTAGCTTTATCTAACAAGAATGCTCTCTACAAAATACCTAAATAGTCACCTGAAAACAGAGGGAGACAGTGAGACATGTCAAGTCCTGGCAGGATTTAAATTTAAGTCAGAGGATTTAAATATTGGCTCTGCCACTTATGACCTATTGTGATCCTGGGCAAGTCACCATCTCTGGGCCTCAGTTTCTTCACAAATAAAATGAATAAATAAATAAAATAAAATTCTTATATGCTCCTTTAATCTTTGCCTTCCACTGAAGGAGAATTGTACTCCTAAGGCTATCTATTTCACTTCTGAAGAGCTCTAATTTAAAATTATGATGTTATCTTAAGGGATAAACTAATTGTACTGACAACTGGGATTCTAATTACATAATAGCAACAAAGAGCACATTTTGACTAATACACCATTTTCCATATCAGAAATATTAAATCTACTATTGTTAAATGATAAGAAATGGTATGGCAGGTACTTTATACAACCTTTGGCTACTATCAATAATTTAAATATATGAGAATCACAGAATACTGCTTTATTAAAATGTTTGAACTGGAATAATTCAGAGTATTGACTTATAATAAAAGGATCCATTATGCCTAACTCATTAGTAGAAATAAGCCCTTTCTTCTTAACACTACTGATGATATGCTATGGTTTGACTTTTTGAAATACTTATAAATCAACAAGCATTTATTAAGCACCTACTATGTGCCAGACACTGAGCTAAGTATTGGAGATGTAAATAAAGGAAAATTTAAAAACATTCTTGCTCTTAAGAAGCACACAGTCTAGTGTGGGAGACCACTAATAAACCACTATGTATGGAACAAGTTAAAATTGGAAATGATCTCAGATGGAAGACACTTAAAAAAGCTTCTTGCAGAAGGTGGGACATTCTAGCTGAGACTTGAAGAAAGCCACCAATTTCTTATTTCTGTTATGGAGTTATCTCCTAACTGGAACATTTTCACTGGCTGTCTTCTATTCCTGGAACTCTATCCTTCCTCTTCTTTGTCTCCCAGATTCTGTGGCTTCCTTCAGGTCTAAAGCTAAAATACTTCAGCACTTAGAGGATTAAACCTTCAGTTACTTGCACATCTCAATTGTTACTCTATAGCATTATTTAATATCGAATTGAGAGATGCCATAGAGATAGTGAGGCTCCCTTGTCTTCCCTTCGCTTCTGACTGTTCTGACCTTGCTTTTTTTAAGTTGTCTGGTGTATTCTCTCCTGCAGGATCTATTCTCTACATCCTCCTTTGCCTTGGTGGAACAGAGTATGCTGAACACCCCCTACCAGACAGTCCTCACTGACGATATTATTAGAGTTATGGTTGAAATCACGGAGTTGGAAGTTGGGTTTGAAACCTTGGCTTCACTACTTAATAGCCATCTCGTGCCAAATCCTTGCCTTCTTTGAGTCGGCCTCCTTTGTAAAATGAAGAGGTTAGATGACATGCTACTGTTATGATCTCTAGAACTTTGTGGTCAGGTGTTTCTCTCAAAGGCAAGATAAAGGAAGTAGAACTCAATGATTTTTTTTTTTATGTTCTGTTTTTGGTGAAGCACTTGGGGTTAAGTAACTTGCCCAGGGTCACACAGTTAGTAAGTGTCAAGTGTCTGAGGCCAGATTTGAACTCAGATCCTCCTGACTCCAGGGCTGGTGCTCTATTCACTGCGCCACCTAGCTGCCCCTCAGTGAGTTTTTCAGGACAGTTTTCTTCAAAATTCATTATTACATCAAAATCCAAGGAGGCCTTTTACCTCTTCATAAAAATCATTTTCACCAAAAGCTTCATCTTCTAACTGTATTTAAAAATTGTTATGTGTGTAATACAACGTACCTCATCCAAATCCCTTGTTAGTGTCAATCTGCTCTTCTAGCTAACTCACATCAAGTTTGTGGATGAGGTACTTAAGGAAGACTTATCATTTAACCATCTCAAGAATTGTTGTGTGAGTATTTCGGGAAATAACTTACTACAAAAGACCATAATTTTTCATTATCCTAAGAAGATGCAAACTCTGCCAATACACTATGAATCCACATAAAAGGATCTCAAGCCCAAGCCCTGTGCTTAGGATGTCTTGAGGCTGCCGTGTGGCTCTGCTCCTTCCTCGGATTTCCCCTCAGTGATGCCCTCGGGATACTGCTAAGACTACAGGGAACCCTCTTGAGAGCAAAACCATCACTCTAGCAGAGGTGACCGGACCACATGATCCCAAAGGCGGCTGCCTTGGGGAACACTGGCTTTGCGGATGCACCTCTCTCCAGGCCATCTCTCTCCTCTTTCAGGGGGTCCACTTCCTGCTGCATGTGAACCAGTGTTTTCTTTTTGCCACATCCAAGCTCCACGGTCTAGGCAGCTTCGCTGCTGGCCTTTCCTATTTGTTGCCATCCAACAAGAAACACAAACCAGTCACACCATGACTTCTTTTACCGTTATATGATAGAAATGCCATTTTTGAGTTGGGATGGATTTTAAAGACCTTTTAGCCCAACCGCTTTATTTTTGTTGTTGAGGAAACAGGATCAGGGAGTAAAGGGTCTTGCCCCAGATCCTGTAATTAGTGGCAAGGACAAGGTTAGGAATTCATGTTTTCCAGCTCTTAGTTCAGTGCTATTTCTACCACACCTGCTGTTATTCATGCATCACAACTCACATCTGTATAATGCATTAAGGCACTGGTTCTCAAATATTTTGGTCTCAGAACTCCTTTATGTTCTTAAAAATTACTGAGGATCCCCTAAAGAGTTATTACTTATGTGGGTTATATCTATTGATACTTACTGAATTAGAAATTTAAAATTTTAGTATTATGAAAACTGTTTATTAATACATACTTTATGAAGGCAGCACCATAATAGAAATAGGAAAGAAGTCTGCTATCTTAACATATGCTTCCAGTTTTCTGCCTTCTACCTTTCTAGACCCCCTCTTGTCAAAGTCATTTATTCCACTTGTAAATTTAACCTACTACAAACCAAAACCATCAAGGATGAATTACATATTCATCTGGTTCTAACAAATGAAGCTATTTTTGTACCTAAGGAAAGGCTACTTCCTTCCCTAAAAAGGGAAGGAAATTTTACAACAACAAAACAAATATTTATCAGGTGTCAATAATTCATAATAATTCCAACTGTTAAATGATGAAATTTTAAAAGGTAACTACTATTCAGTTTTGAGTATCCAAGAAAAAAAATTAATTGAACATAAGTGAATATAAGTGATACTGGCTGTGGGTTTTTTTTTTTTTAAAGTTGAATGAACAGTTTCCTTAATATTAATACACACCAAAGTAAACATTATACTGAATACAAAGGCATCATGTAATACTAGATTGTGATTCTAAAAATCAGCGTATAGAAATTAACCACAGTGGAACATCTTTTTCAGTTGACTTCCCAGTATCACCCAGCGCAAGTCATTTAATTTGTCTAAGCCTCAGTTTCCTTATCTATAGAATGGGGATAATAATATCAGTATTATTTGCCTCACAGGACTGTTTTGTAAAGTTAAAGGAAATAATGTATATAAATTGCTTTGAAAACCTCAAAGTACAATATAAATGCAAATTATCATTATTATTAATAATGCTGGTATTACTGGAGGACAAGACATCAGTAATATAGATATAACACTGTTACACATTAGGCTTTTATGATGAATAAATTATGGTTCTAAGACCTTATTATGACCTAGGTCATTTATTCTATTAAATTAAATTTTCCATACTCCTGATACATAAAATTACTCTGTTATCATATAAGAATGTTAAGTGATACTTGCTGTGGTCTTTTCTCTCTCCTCACTGCTTTTCTTTTTCTTTACTTGTGCCTAAAAAAATAGACAATTTTAATGAAATATCCTATGAAACTTGCAAAAATAAGTAAAATATTTTATTTGATAAGCTGATATAACAAGACTATCTCATTATAAAATACTTCAAAAAGTTTTAATATAATGTTCTTACATAAAATCATATTTTAAATAAATTTACGTTACACTGCTACACAAAGAAATGTTAAAATAAATAATCTTTAAATTCCTAAAGGACATGAACCATGCATTATACTTTTATATCTCCTTTGAAATCTGACGTAATGCTGTGTACACAGTAAAATACACACATATAAATGCTCTACTAAAGTCATTTAAACATGATTATATTAATACAAAAGTCATTTAAAGGCATGCCTCAGTGTTATGTATTGATAAACCTAGGTCAGGTCCTTGAACACTATACAGACAGAGTGGAAACTCTTGTAGGTCCTACCTAGCAAACCAACAGGGGTCTGATCAAAGATTGTGTATCTCATACCTAAGGTCCAGCCTGGTAAATTTAACCAACAGGTGTTGGATATTTTAAAGTCAAAGTCAAACTGTGAATACTATAGGCTCACGGGGTTGTACTTAGAAGCTGTGTAAGGACTACCCTAGCAGACTACCCTGGCAACACCACATCTAGTTCTGGGTACCATATGCTCCTAAAGAAGGTCACTGATAAGACAAAGTATCCAAAGGGTGACCAGGAGGATGGTAGAATGCCTCAAGTTTACGTCACGTGAAGAACTGAAGGTCCTGAGGAAGTCTACCCAGAAGAAGAATGATGAGAGACAAGGATGACAATGTCTTCAAGGCCCCGAAGGGCTGTCATAGAGAAGAGGGGTGAGAGTAGCTCTGCTGAGTCCCAGAAGGTAGAACCAGGAGCAATGAGTGGGAGCTGTGAAGGGGTGGAGGGAGGTCTTGACAGCTGCCCACGTAGGACTGTCTGTGAGACGGCTCCCTGCACAGAGGTTTCCACACAAAAGCTGTGCTACACTGTGGTTTCTGGAGTCCCTTCCCACCTCGGCCAGACTTTGAAATAATCATTGAACAACAACAATCAATTACTAACTTCATGATTTCAGTGGGTGCTAAAATTTTTTATCATAAACTTAATGATCAAGACAAAAAAATTCAAAGAATGAAATCTTAAATAAAAACCTTAGCCTATTTTCCAAACTGACATCCTCTCCCCATTAATAACAGTCCCTCTGTGGGCACAACCACACAATTATACCTGTCTACAAGTACTGTTTTGTTTATAAGAGCAAGAAAGACTCTGTCAAATGTTTTGTAAAAATCTTAGTAAACCACCTCATCAAAAGGGAAGTGAGGTTAGTGTGGCATAAGTCATGGTGGCTGCTGTCTTTTAAAATTACATGACGTAAGATTTTAGCAGTCAAATTTATTTTCTAATAACAGGCAGCTGAATTGACTTTCAAAATATCCAAACATTTCAGGGGGATCTGTGTCTTGCCTGACACAGATCTGAAGGGAGCAACCCTTCTGGTTTTGACAGCTGCTTCTCCTCTCCAAGTTCATATACCATTCTTGGACACCAAAATGACACCTGAGCTGGCCTCCTTTTCTAATCACATATGCTTCTCATGTCTTTCATGTCATATTATATCACATCATATCATATTTTAGCTGTGTCTTTCAAAGCGAGTGAGATGCCCCCGTCTAGGTGCCTTACATGTGTTGCTGTTCTCTCCACTGCCTTTTGGGTCAGCTGCAATTTTGAGTCTTGGGAAATAAGGGTTTTTTACATGATTTGCAGCAGAACTTAATGTCAGGATAATTGGCAAGTGCTAGACCAGGAGTCAGGAGGCCAAGGTTCAAACATAAATGCTAATGCTTACAGCTGTGGGACCTGGACAGGTACTGCAGGTTAACTGAAGTAAGACTGCCGCAGCTGACTTCACAATGCCTGCTCTGTGGCTGTTATAACCCTTCCTTTTCCTCTTGATACACAGAAAGATGTTTCCTAAATGCCCTAAGATCCCAAACCGTAGGTACAGGAGAAGTAACAGCTAACCCTTTGCTTTCTCACCAAGTGCTGCTCTCTAAGCACTGGGAAGAGAGGAAAACGAATACATTTCAAACATGAGATTCTTCCTGTACAAAAGGGAGAAGGTGGGAAGCTATTTTTAGAGCTGCTACTTGTGTCACACTCTCCACCTCCCCCTTCCCTCATTCCCAAAATGATCTGATACAGAATTGGAGATTTGTGGCATCCTGTGGCCTTGGTTGGCTTTAAAAAATATCCTTCAATAAAATTTATTTGGATACATGCTTGTGCATAGATGCTCTCCTTTCTTCTTTTTCTGGTGTGGCTGACTGACCACAAAATTGTTCATTCAGAGAGACAATTGTCACCAAAAATGGGGACTAAAATGGGTAGAAGAACTTAATTATTTTCATTTTAAAGAAAAATTCTATGAACTTGGAGAAATAGGACTAAATCAGGTGACGTAACCAGTCATGTGTATCTCTCATATGTAAAATAGAACACTATTTTTTACTAATTACCTCATCGAGCTTTTGTGAGAAAAATGCTTTGTAATACACGAATCATTGTCATCTAAAGTGCTATGAAAAATCATCCATTTGATCTAGGCTCCTCTCTTCCTGTTCAATTCTAGGCCCCAACCCACATGTTATATGCCATTCGGTTAATAACTCAATTGTTACCCACCAAACCACGATAATCTTGCCAATGTATGTTCCTTACTTAGCTTTTCCTGTATGTGTTACTAGTTTGACTGCTTTTAAATGATTTCACCAAGGCCCTGTGATGTTCTTAATTTGATGAACTCAAAACAATGTCATCCACAAACAGCATATGGAGAAACTTGCCATCTATACAGAACTGTCATTCCACTTGTGCCTACCTTTCAATTCAGTGTCACAACTAATTGGGGATATACCCAACGGTTAAAGAAAGGTTCTATATATATTAAAACACTCATAATATCACTTCTGTGGTGGCAAAAAAAATAGAAATAAAATAGGTGAGCACTACCCGTGGAATGGTTGAACAATTTAAAGCATATGAATACAACGTATCATAAGAAGAAAGGCATATTTGGAATTCAAAAAAACACAGGAAGACTTAAATGTACTAACCCTGATTGAAGAAAGCAGACCTAACAGTATAGATGATCCTGATAACGAAAAGGGAACCAATACTAAAATACATCAGAATTCTGATAAATATAACTAATATTGACATCTGAGGACGGATGATCAAACATAGTGGAGCATAATTAATCAGGCTGGACATGGATCAATTCCATCTTTGGCATACACCAGCTGTTTGCAGACAAGACAGTTCCCCGATTCAGTTTCCTCATATAATGGGGATAAAACCTGGAATTCACATATCATAGGGTGGCCCTAAAAAGTTATATACATGCCAGCTGTTACTATTATTACACAATGTCAGTTATTATTATTATTATTCCCTCATCCAGACAAGGGGGTAGATTATTGTTGTGCAATGGTGCCTTAACTACCAGACATTGGTTAATTGCTTTTCTTTGGGTAGAGCTGTAGGAGCAAGAAAAAGTTACAGTGATGTAAAAAAACCAAAAGGCACTGATAAAATTTTTTTAAGTATTCATGATATGCAGGCAAGTAATTTATGAGCCGTTTTAAAAATTTTTTTTAAAATTCTGAATCTATTTTCTGACATTTTTTGTCGTACTTTCTTTGTGTGCACCTTAGCACTGAAGTCACCTGATTTATAGATAATCTCCTTCACATCCTTGTATAATTTCTCTGTTTCTTTATCCTCTGCTACAGAGATTAGAATATAAACTAAACCTTATCTTTATGGTGGTCACCTTGCTTATATTTGTCTGGGTATGACAAAAGTAAGATGGATCAAGTGTCCTATGAAATAAAGCTTTTTGCTGTCATTAGGATGAGGATGAGGTCCTCCTAATATGAAAGATCCTCTGGCAGCACCTTCATCTACTTTTCTCTGAGTAGGACCAATAAGCCACCCTTACATTTAATTGCTATTCCGTACATCTTCTGGTTTTCTTTACTTAAACAATGTCAACACTGATGTGTTCCTTCAGTAGTTTAACAACTCACGTGATTATTGGGCGAAGATAAAGATTACACACGTAGTATACCAGCTAAATTACTATTTACAAATGTAATTTGGAATTATTCAAGGAAAGTTACAAAATTGTTTATACACATTAACTGAGAGATATTACTGCTAAAATTACATTCCCAGGAAGTGATTTATAGCAAGACCTATATAAACAAAAACAGCCATAGCAACAATTTTTGATATCAAAAAGCTGAAAATAAAATGTGTCTAATGATTGATGAAAGAGTTTAACAACAAGATGAAAACAACACAAGGGCTCCAACAATGTTAAAAAAAAAAAAAAAAAGTTAAAACGAAGAGACAACGAACACTAGTTAAATATATTTCCTGAAGTCAGTACAATGTCAAAATTGAAGGGTATATTTTTCTTTTCTTTCAACAGACACACTGGTTTTCTGGGAATAAGCTTTGTAGGTGTGTGTGTGTGTGTGTGTGTGTGTGTGTGTGTGTGTGTAGGAAGGGGCTGGGAAACTATTATATCAAAACATATCAATTTTTAAAAGGAGTTGTTTAAAAACTGATTTTTAGTACCATCTAGTTCTTTTTCTACAACGTTCACTAGAAAACAGGGCTAAAGAGGGTCAAATAAAATTAAGGGATATTTTGTATTTTTATGCATTTCATGGGTTGCCATGGCTAAAGAATTCAACGTCATAAATTACTACAAAAATTTAAGTGAGTCATTTTGTGAAATCTAATTATTTCAGGTCCTGAGGTGCCAAAAAATACATTGAAAACATAACTAATAGTGAAAAGGCCTGAAATCAACATTATTCTCATGACAAGAAACAACTAGACTATTAGGAATAATTAGTAAATAAAAAGTTGGATGAATCATTAGGTCATATTAGCAGTGATAATAAACATGAACAGAGCAAAGTCACCCTATGTAACATTACTGTATTTCCCCATGGTATGCTAAGCTAGCACTTTTTTCAAATTCCACTACTTCTATACTCCTCAAATAGCTCAGAAGCTTGAAAAAAAAATCTCCCATTAATTTCTTATTTTACTATGATTAATGTTAAGTAAACTAAGTACATAGAACAACATTCTACCATAAACAGAAAAAGAAATTTCTAATGTCAGTACTCAAAGTACTCAAAAATCACTTTAGTTTGTATAACATCATTCCTATGAATAACATCTAAAACTATATACAGTAGTTAATGAAAAACAAACTCTAGCAGACTTAAAACAAAAAAAGAATACAAAACATTTGCATTTTATACTGCAAAAATGAAGAAACTCAGTATTAAAATGGTCATATGCCTTTCTGTTTTCAGTAAACTTCAGGATAAAGCAAGGTGCAACTGTATTTACTTTTACTTTTAAAGTGAATTGATTTTATAGAAAAGATATTTTATCCTCTGAAGAAAATACACTTTAAGTGGACTGAATTCCAAATATATTTAAAGCTTCTGAGATAAGCTATGCCAACTCAATCTAAACAACAATTGTTTGGATTTATTGTTTAGAGTCTATCAAAAGTAGAATATTAATCTAATTTAGTACACTCAAATGTACATGTAAGACTTATACTCTATATTTCATGTCTTTTTCATATTATATCAGATGAGGAAGTTATCTAAATTAATCAAATGTTTACAAGCTTTATTCCTTTTTACTTATTTAGTTTATAAAAAATTGAAACAATCAAAAAAACGGAAGAAAACAGATTGAATTTACATACTAACCTCTTCTATACAATCTGGTTCTGATAAAGATTCAGATGATACATGTTTATCGTCAGAATTTATCTTCTTTCTTTTCTTGCTCAGACTTTTGATATCCTATGAATTATTCAACATATTATTTCCACTCCGAATGAAGATATTTTAATGATACATTAAGCACATCTTATATTTCCAAGATCCAGTTTAATAATAGTAATAACCATCTTTAAAGTTTTATTTCCATTTCCATAAATAATGACTGAAATTTGGGGAGGTTTTATATTTTGTATGACCCTAAAGTTTCATGGAAGTTATTACTATCTAGTAACAAAACATGTTCTGTTTTGACCCAGCAATACCACTACTAGGTCTGTATCCAAAAGAAATTAAAAAAAAATAAAATAAAATAAAGGACCTATTTGTACAAAAATGTTTCTAGCAGTTCTTTTTGAGGTAGCCAAGAACTAGAAATTAAGGGCGTGGTCATCAATATGGGAATGGCTGAACAAATTGGGGTATTTGATTGTTAGGGAATACCATTGTGCTATAAGAAATGATAAGCAGGATGGTTTCAGAAAAATCTGGGAAGACTTACACGAGCTGATACAAAGTGAAGTGAGCAGAACCAGGAGAACATTGTACATAGTAAGAGAAATATTGTAGGATGAATAACTGAATGACTTAACTATTTTCAGCAGTACAATGATACAAGACAATCTCAAAGGACTCATAAAAACTGCTATCCACTTCCAGGGAAAGAACTGATGTCATCTACATACAGATCAGTCTGAATACAGATCAAAATATGCTATGTTTCACTTTCTTTTTTTGTTTGAGTTTCCTTGCACAAAATGACTAATATGGAAATGTTTGAACTCAAAACTTAAAAAGAATGAATGTTAACAAATATTTGTACATGTAATTGGGAAAAAATAAGATATTATTTAAAAAAATTAAAAAGCGGAAGAATGGGGGAAAAAAACAACAAAACAAACAAATAGGGCTATCCAAAAGTAGGGTGGGATAAGTTAATGAATTCCCAAAGGTCCTTCCAGAGAAGGTTACCTGGTTACTTGTTGGGAGTATTGCAGAAAGGATTCCTGCACAACTAAGGAATTGAGACTAGATAGCCTTTGATGTTCCTTCAAATTCTGAAATGCTGTACAAATTAATACCAATTCGAAAACTAAGAAAATAAAAATCTGTGATGTTATTACAAAAACAACTGGGGAAATGCAATTTGATTTAAATAAATCTATTTACAAGTAAGCTCTTCAAGATGCACCTATGGCATGAAGAAGTAAGGTTCAACTGTTACCAAGTACTTCTTTTAAAATTAATCTATTTTATAATAAAGACATCTTATCCTCTGAAGAAAATACACTTTAAGTGGATTTAATTCCAAATGCATTATATTTAAAGTTTCTTAGATAAGCTACAAAAATTCAATCTAAACAGTACCTGTTTAGATTGTTTAGAGTCTGTCTAAAGCAGATTATTCTACTGAAAGTATACTAAAAATTTAACTTCAGTAAGCAGTTTCCTTTGAATTAACACCTGAAATTGATGAAACTTCATTGACATAGATTTAATAGGCCCAAAAAAGGCCATGCATTTGCTGTACATTTTCTAACTAAAATCAGTAAACGTGATAAGATTCCCAAGTCATCCAAAAGCTAACATATAAAGATCAACATTTTCAAAATATTTAATACCCTTTGAATTTTACCTTTTCTCTCTCATGTTCATCTTTCGACTTCTTTTTTTTCTTAATGCTGTCCTAAAGAAAGTGGAAAACATAAATTTTAAATGTAATAAATGTAGTGAAGAATAAATACAACTGATGTGATTGATCAAATGTAAATACTAGGTTTACTATATTGAAAACAGAAAAATTATGGAAGAAGTAAATCTTTATACAGAAGAGGTTTCTTTCTAATCAAATTAGCTCTACTACTATTTTCTATATTTCAAATACCATTTTTCCCACTGAATTACAATCAAAATGGATGATACGCTTTAAAGTGTTAGCAACCATCTTCGTTTTTCAAATCAAACGGGGAAAGGGTTTGTTAAATCTAAACCCCACCATACTCAGACTACTTGACCTGAGTTATTATCAAGAAAGCTGAAACCTAATTCCATTTCCTTACTTCAATCATTGCAGTTGCACAACCTCTGGCAATTCTACCGAAGGAAAATTACTGGTCTGGCTGTTACTTACTATCTACACTTTAGAATCTTCCATGCTAAAAATAACTCTTCTGACTTGCTATTTTTATGAATGGCAATAAATAACATCTAAAACAATGATTTCATCTTTGTCTTTTCCTCTTACTCTCCCAAATGGAGAATTATTTAGACTTGTCAACCTCTCTGGGCAATCTCTCTTATATCCATCCCTTCTTTCCTATTCCCATTATTTATCATTCAAGGTCAGGCCTTCCTGGGGTATTGAAAAATCTTTCTAAATGATATTCTAACAGCTAATCTGTCCTCCTCCAAACCATCCTTAACACCAGTGCCAGATTAATTTTTTTAATGTACAGATCTGATTTTGTCAGAGCTCTCCTCAAACCATGACGGTGAAGGCTCTGAGTTCATGACAATAGGTTGGGGGTGGGGGGATGGGGACATATCCTTAGCATGGAGAAAAAGTAAGAGTGTGTGTGTGTGTGTGTGTGTGTGTGTGTGTGAGAGAAGGAATGATGACAACATAATAGCGCTTTTAATATTTCAAAAGTTGTCACATGGAAGGACAATCAGATTGGGTCTGTTTGGTCAAAATGAGCAAAACCTGGAGCAGTAAATGGAAGTTGCCAAGAAGGCAATCTATAACTGACATCAGGAAAAACTTCCTCAAACCCAGAGTCATCCAGGGGTAGAGTGGGCTGCCCCAGAGATGGCAAGTTCCTCTTCCTTGTTGGTTTTCAAGTAGAGGGTGGAAGACCATTCATTGGGTTTGTTAAAGTAGGAATTCTTTTTGTGGGTGAACTGGATCAATGGTCTTGTCTATCAAATTCTGAGTCCTAGGAAAACTTTCCATAGGCCTTACAATGTACTTTCAAATCTTTCAATTTAATCTCTGTTTTGTATTACGGCTATTTGTATTTGTATTGTTTAATCACTTGACTACATTTCTAAGCTCCATGAGGGCAAGGACTGTCTTATTTCTATCTTTTCCAAAGTCTAGCACAGGGTCATGCATACTGTATATGCACTAAAAAATGCCTGTTGGCTGAAGCTTGTTTTCATTATAGCAGGGGTCACTGTGAGAACAGCTGCACACCTTTCACCTTTGCTAGTTGGGGGTTTGCCATTTGGGATTCTCCCAGGGACTGAAGGCGCCAACATCCTTCCTTCTCTATCTATAGAGTCTTACTTTCAAAGTCCAGTATTTTGAATTCTAGTGTTCATTACACACTATCATCTATTTTCACTGTGCTGAACTCTAATGTTAAAGCCACAGGCCCTTCCTATTTCCCAACCATCTTTTCTGAAATATGTGCATGTGCATACATGCCCCATTCAGTACAGGCTTCACAGTGCTAAGATCTGCCAGAAAAAGTGTTCCAAATGACTTTCACAACTGTCCTTGAAGCTCTGGTGTGTCACTGCTTCACTCCTGGACAGTAACTTTCACTGGGCAATGGACGTTTTTTAGAGGACTGGACTATGGAAAAATGATGTTTCCTTAATTTGAAACTACTTTTGTACTAAGGTGAACATGATCAAAGGAGTCTGGCTCTTATAGGACACCTGCTACAAAATTAATAACTACTGGGAAGAAGGTTCAGACATTTACAGAACAAGCATTAGGAGTTAAAGTCATTTTAAAAATTCAAGAATCAGAAACTGAGATGAAAATCTAACAAGTTAAAATGTAAATTATTATTGTAGCACAGGCACAACGGATAACCTTCTTTAAGAACAGGCCCAATGCTCAGATGTCCAGCTCTTCCCTAAGAGGAATGGATTTCTTCTTTTGAAGCAGAGGCTCTGAGGTCAACTAAGTCTTAGAGGCAATGTTGTTCTAAAACGTTACTGACAGGTTTTTTGATAATAGTTCCAGACACTAGAAACAGGATAAACATTGTTTTGATAGATGCTCGTGTAGGTCAAAATATAAGAAAATCTTTGTGTAAGTCAAGGCAAATAAACAAGCAATCATTTGAGTTTCTATATGGAAAGCAATTAAAGATAGAATATCTAACCTCTAATTACAAATGCCAAAAGAGCTGCCATCCCAATTCTGTGTTACCTTACTATCTGATTCAGAGTCTGATATGGAGCATTCTGAAGATCTATGTGAACGATATTTCTTTTTTCTTCTTTTTTTCCCTTGTTTCTTATCCTACATAAAATATTTAAGAAAAAAAATGGGTTTCTATATCATTAAACTCTCCTAATATAATTTTTGCATTTTATTTATTTCTTACCTTAATCAATTAATGAAAAGGATTAAAGAGGGATTAGTTGCCTTATATAATTGCCAATTATTGATCCATAAATACTTTGATCAATCTGCTAGTCTTTACAATTCAATTCAACAAACAACTATTAAAAGCCTAGTATGATCATGGTAAGGAGGTAGGTATGGCAAAGAAGATAAGAGGACTAGTCTTGGAATCATACAGACCTAGATTCAAGTACTGCTTCTGAGAAGTATTAGCTATATGACCATGGGCAATTCATTTGATTTGTGTCCTAGGAAACTCTAAAAGAACAGAAGAGTTACTGATTTGCACACTGGGAGTTCCCTACATAAATGGGCTCACTGCTCTAGAATCCCCCCCATTCCCCCCTGAGTGCATGGCACCATGCTAGGCTTTTGGAATACAAAGACAAAAACGGCAACAGCTCCTACTTTCAAAGATCTTATATTCTATTTGCTAGTCGGGGGTGGGGGTGGGGGCAGGAGGATTGAGTCTACAATGGGGTTGGTCGTGTGAGGAGATGTACATTACATACACAAATAAGTATAATACAAAGTGGGAAAATGTGGGGAGAAAGCACTAATAACTTGGAGGATTGAGGAAAGCCCCTTCAAGGCAGAGATAAGGTGTGCACTTCAGGCACTGGGGAGCGCTTGTGTGAATGCTCCGAGTTTGTGTAACAGCTCGTCCAGGTTCACCAGAATGTAGCCTGTGAACACAGGCAGGTTGTACTTTAACTTAGAGACAAGAGGTGGTGACTGAGGGGTTCTGAGTAGGAAAATAACAGGCTATCCCTGTACTTAGCAAGATTACTTTGGCAGCTGAATGAAGGACATAGAAAGGAGAGTGTGGAAGCAGGAAGATCACCTAGGGCTCTTATAACAGTCCATGCCAGAGGTGATGAGGGACTGGACTCAAGGAGTGGCTACACGGACTGGAGAGATGGGGACAGATCCATGAGATGTGAAGAGAGGATCAAAAAGGCTCAGGCAACTGCTGATTCCTGGGGTGTTGGGGAAGGGTTCAATGCAGCACTAGCCTGCTGTCTGACCTTGAATAAGTCACTTCATGGCTATAGGCTGCAACTCCTTACCTATAAAATACGGTGGCTGAACTAATATTTAAAGTTCCATCCAGCTCTTTAACACTCTAGCGTTTTATGAATTGTTCGTTGATATTCCCTTTCTTTCTTTCTTTTTTTTTTTTTTTGGTGAGGCAATTGGGATTAAGTGACTTGCCCAGTGTCACACAGCTAGTGAATGTTATGTGTCTGAGGACGGATTTGAACTCAGGTCCTCCTGAATCCTGGGCCAGTGCTCTATCCACTGTGTCACCTAGCTGCCCCTATATTCCCTTTCTTTATTGACTTGTTAATGAACACAATAATTTCACAAAAGGAGCAAAAGGATATTAAAAAATGCTCCATTTAAATGTATGGCTTTTTAACTTATCTATGCCAAAGCTTCTCCATCACATGGGCACGAATAATCAAAATCTTATTGTATACTGAAAAAAGCCATCAACAAAAACCTTTGAATAACACATTTCTAATGGTCCACAACATAATGAATTTTCTCAATGGGTCTTGATACAGTGTAATCAACACATTTAAAAACAGCTTTAGAACATTATATTTCATGCAGTATATTAAAAACAACAATTCACTCTCACCTCATCTTCCGAATCTGAAGAACTGCTGGAAGAATCAGAGCTTGATGAAGAAGAGGATGAAGACTTGACCAAACACAAAACAATTAAAGCTTGTGAGATGCAGAATTTGTTCATTTCATTGTGCCTCATCAAATTATTCAAGAAGATTGATTAATTTATCATCTAAGGTAACAGAAGCCCATCTTCCTAAGAATCATTAAGTTTTTTTTAAAGTCAAGAGATTGTACCCCCCCGAGCTGTTTAAATGTCATATCTTTAAAGAAAACTCAATTTTAAAGCGCTCATATTTAAGACAAATACTAGTTAAATATTCTCCTTTAATATTAATGAAGGAGCCCTAGTTTTACAGGAGGTTAGCATCTTTCTATCATGAACACTACTGCCAATTGATACAACCAGCTCCTTAATTTCTGCCCAGTTATTTAATCTGAGCCATATTACTAATAAAACAAATCATCCTTACTTTTCAGGGCCTTAATCCATTTACATTTGGCAAAAAGAGGGGGAAAAAAAGGAAAACGTTGCTCACCCTACCAGATTTCTTCTTTTCCTTTTTCTTTCTCTAAAAAAGAAATAAATGTTATCAGGTTGTGATTAAATTCTGCAAGTCAGAAGGCCAAGCAATATGATCTCAGTTCTTAAATGCATTATTAGCAGTAAGATATTACGAAAATTTAAATATTGGATATACTTTACAATTTCTTAATCAAGACGAATTAAGGTACCTACTATGTGCCAAGTACTGTGCTAAGTGCTGAGATACAAAGTCAAAATTAAAACAATTGTTGCCCTTGAGGAGCTTATAGTCAGTATATTAACATTAAGACCATTACTGGGAGTATTACCTCTCTTTTCTTTGATGAACTCTCGCTTCCACCTAACAATTTCTCCCTGTGTTTTTCCAGTTCCTTTTTCCAGTTCTGAAAAAGAAAGTGAACATAGCAGGTAGCTCAATAAATATTCACTAAAATAATGCTCTCTGTGGGCTGGTCTCAGAACCTAATCACGTTTATGAGGAAATGCCTTCTACGTTCCAAATAGCTGATTTAAAAACTTTTAGAAAGCAATCCATTCATTAGTGACTATTTTTGCAATTATCTCATCACAAAACAAACTGTGGGACTGAGCTTCTGTAGGAAATTATTACTGTTTCTATATCTATAATGTTAGGCATCCTATCTAACAAACTAATTTTTAGTTAGAAATGAAAATACTAAGGCTTTTAATTCAGTCTTTGTTCATCCGTCAGGGGAAAGTATTATGTAGAGAAGATGAAAAATGGTTGAGTGGTCACAGAGTTTTTTTAATGTATCCTTCCCCTGAAGAAAGTTACCATGTCATGAAGACAGAGTGTGTCATAAAGTCTTTTGTTTTTAATTCGGTTACACTGAACATAGTGTTCTCCTGGTTCTTCACTCTGCATCAGTTTATGATTTCCCCCACATTTCTCTTAACTCCTTACATTTGTCATTTTTAGTACACAACAGTCTACTGCATTCACATGCCATGCTTTATTCAGTCAAGCCCCAATCAATGGTCACCCACTTTATTTCCAGTTCTTTGCTACTACAGAAAGTGCTATGAATATTCTAGTGTATATGGATCATTTATTTATATTCTTGACTTTCTTTAGGTATATATCTAACATGGGAATCAGTGGGTTAAAGGGTCAGACAGAAAATGGAACAGTTCAGTCACATTTTTCATATAACTCATAACTGCTGTCTAAAATGGTTGAATTTACAGTTCAGACAATCTAATTTCCTCGGTGTGAAGTGAAACCTTAACTGTTTTATTTTGCATTTCTCTTAATTATTAGTGATTTGGAACAACTTTAAATACGGTTACTGGAAATTTGCAATTTTTGTTTTTAGAAAACAGTTTTTTATCACATTTGTACACTTATCTGTTGTTCCAAAATGACTCCTGCCATTTTAAATTCGTGACTCCCTTTCTTGGTTACTCTCTTCCCTATTAGAGCTGCGAAAGGTAACGGCCTCTTCATTGTGGAGAATGTGACCTTTTATACTTTGGTCACATGTGCCTTTGGATATTGTATTGCTGCTGGTCTCAACCTAAGGTTGGCCAAAGTGCTTTTTAATTTTCTGTCAAATGGGGAGCCCTTCCTCCAATGATTTTATGTTCTGGGCTTTATTGGGCTACTGTGTCTGATTACTTTCTGTCTGCTTATTTAATTTGTTCCACTGACCTACTTTTCTAAATTTTAACCAGTACCAATTAGTTTTCATGGTATTGTTTCATAACGCAGTTCAAAATCCCCTCATTCCTACCTTTCCCTCCTATTATTTCCTCTCGAGATTCTAGACTAGGGGTTCTTAACCTGGAGGGTACAAACTTATTTTTTAAAACAAGTTTTTGGCACTATTTCAATGTAACTGACTTCCTTTGTAATCATATGAATTTTATTTTATGCATTAAAAACATTTTATAGGTCCACAGGTTTCACCAGACTACCAAAGTGGCCCATCTCATACACACACACACACACACACACACACACACACACACACACACACACACCCCCCCCCCAGGTGTGGTTAAGACTTGCTGTTCCAGACCTTTTATTCCTTCAAATTAATTTTATCATTTTATCTAGTTCTATTAGTTGGAACAAATCTTTTTTTCATGAGATTTCTCTTACTATTCTTTTTAGTCTGATTTTGCCACTATTTGGGGAGCAAAATACATTTTTCTTTTGACTTATATGAGCACCTTCTCTCTAAGGTTTTTTTCTTTTAAAGATCTGAAATACTATGTATCAGCCCATAATAGAATTTTAGTAGTTCTAGTGGGGCAGCTAGATGGTAAAGTGGATAGAGCATCAGGCCTGCAGTCAGGAAGACCTGAGTTCAAATCTGTCCTCAGACACTTATTAGTTGTGTGACTCTGGGCAAGTCACTTAACCCTGTTTGCCTCAGTTTCCTCATCTGTAAAATGAGCTGGAGAAGGAAATGGCAAACTACTCTATTATCTTTGCCAAGAATACCCCAAATGGAGTCACAAAGAGTTGGGCACAATTGAAAAATGACTGAACAGAAAACTACAAGTACTTTTAGTAGTTTCATATTTTAGCTTTTTTAGTTTTGTGGAAAAATGAGTATGTTTTAAGGGCTACATATCCAAAGATTAAATAACCCTTCCTTCTACAAACGTCCCACAGAACACTTATAATTCTAATGATAATATGGCAGAAAAAGATGACAAGACTAAGTTTAGAAAGTTCAGACTAGTTACATTTCACACAGGTACCAAGAAGGTAGAGTGGGTGAAATAATTAAGCTTACTATATAATATAGATACCGCCGTTATAGAAAGCTGAACTTAAAAACCTTAAAAATAAGTGAACAATTTAAAATGGAAGACATTTTATTTAAAGGCTTTTTAAGGCAAAAAAGATTTCCATGTGAAAAACCACAGTCCTTACCAACCTCATTCATTTTTTCTTCAAATTCTGCTAACGCCTTGGAGCCTTTCTTTTTCTTTTCTAGCTGTTCTTTCACTTCTTCCCTTAAAAAACAGAACATAAGTTTATACGGATCAAAGAGATAACAGCCACAAATTTCAAATTTCAAGAAGAGATCAAAAGCCAACAGAGATGTTTTTCAAAAAATTATTTCCCAAAGAAAATGATCATGTAATAATTTTTCTAATTTGAATTTATTTTCCTTAATGGGGGAGGGAATAGATAGAATTAAGAGGAAGGAGATAGAGTCCATGAAATATAAAAAGCACAGGAAAGTTTCAGCAATGAATTTTGCTTAATAACTTTACCACAAACCTTTACTGTTTATTATAAATTCTTTATAAAATGCATTTCTTTCCTAACATTCTTTTAAGCCATCAATTGCAAGTGTTAATCACTATGTCTTTCCAAACACTCGAGAAAAAAGCTTTGTCTTTGTCCATATCCTTTGTTCTATTTACTTGAATATTTACTGATAAATCATTTTCTCATCTCAATTTCAAACATGAAATACAATAATTTTCTCTTAAGTGTACTCCAGTTAGTTGTCAGTTACAGCAACCCTTCAATATTAATAAGGGTAGACAAAGGAGAGGTGAGCTTCATTTAAAATAAAATAATTAAGCATTGATACATTCCAACTACTAAACTCTCAGAGGGCCTTTTCTGAAAGTCTCATGACTGATGTCATCCTGTGGAACAGTGACAAGAAAAATAAACTAAATGAGAGTGAGTCAGGAACTAGTACATTATATCCCCAAATTTTAGAATAGGTATATCGAGTCAATGTTTTTTTCAAACAATGAATTCTCATTCTCTAATCTAAAAAGAGGTGAGAGGATAATTATCCTAAAATCTGGCTAAACTATGAAAAATCAAGACTATTCAAAAATACATTTTTAAAAGAATGTGGAACCTACGTTCTAAGATTTATTGTTTCTTAATGTAAGAATTGTGGTATATGACCCTACCAGATTTGATGCTAGATGAGGGGGGAATGTAGCTACTAAATGCTTAACAAAAACAAAACAAGTCTTAAGGATTTTTTGGGCAAACAAAATAAGGTTTTTAAAAATAATGTAGTAAATAAATGAACAGTTTTTACAATTACCATGTGGGCCTTGGCCGATTCAGATAATCCTGTATTGTTGGCCCAGCAGATTGAGCAGGTCCTCGAGATCTGGCCATGGCTATAGGATTCATATAAGCCTTGAGAAGGGGAAAAAAAAAAAAGAAATAAATTAAACCAAAATGATGGTCTTTAAAAAATACTCCTACGCTTTCTCTCCCCCTTACACTGTACAAAAACTAAGCTAAAAAAGAAAGTCAACAGTCAAAGAATATTAAAAACTTGTAATCACCACCATCAAAATTTCCCCTTCTATTTTGAAAGAAAAACTATATATAAAAAGTTTAGTTTGGAAGGACTTATTAAGGAAAAAAAAGGCAATTTTCTTATGTCTTGAGAATCTGTAATACAGATTTAGTTCCGTCAAAGTCATTCATTCATTCATTAGTATTAGGCAGTACAATACTTTATTAATCAGAATGATCACCCTGATCACATGATATCCTCAAAGATTAAATTATAGCACACTTATAAAGACATGAAAATATGTTACATTTTAGAAATATTTTCAAGAAGAATTGAAGCAAAACAAAAACCTTGTCAGGGTCCTAAAAGGAAATATGATGTTTTATTAAAATTAATTGTATTCTATAACATTCTTTTGGTTCAATCTTAGTTGCTTGACCCTCATATTCAATTTATTCAAAGAGAACAGAAAGTTGGTGGAATCAACATGACTACATTAATTATGGCAACATATTCTTAGCTTACACATAAAGGTCTTTGGCTTAAGAAGAAATATTTTTAAGCTTAATTGTAAAGGTTTAGACCTAAATGCCTGATATACAAAAAGAAAAATATACTGCAACTGTTTATATATGGAAATAACATTCTATTTGTAACAAAATCTAAAAAAAAAATTGCCACCTTCTTATATTGTTGTAAACAATTATGCATTTCCAGATTTCTCTGTCAGAGTCAGAAATACCACCACTACCAGTAACATAGAAGAATCTCTTAAACTCTCTAAAGATAATAAATCTTTTGGAGATAATGTCTCTCTTGAGCTAGAAATGGTAAAATCACTTCATTTTAGAGCAAGTAAGGCCTTACAAATCATTTAGTCCAAACCCATAATTTACAAAGGAGGAAACTGATGGATGGGGCCAGGAATATGAGATCACAGGTCTCTATACTGCCAGGTCAGTAATTCAAATCATGGCTAAAGACTCCTGCAGAATGTAATTCACAACTGGGGGATTTTTGAGGAATTGGTGCTAGAATTTAAGTATTGGGTCAGACTGGCTAGAAGCATAAATTTGGATTTTTCATTTTTTGCTGTTGTGCTCTTATAAATTCTATTCAACTACCTTTGCTGAGAACTCTAATCTGTGTAATGTGAAGAATGGCACCAACCAGAAGGTTTTGTTAATGCTTAACTGCTGTATATAATTATTACCACTGGCAATAATAACAAACTTGCAATATTACACCTTAAAAGCAGCTATGCTTTGCAAATTGCCCAAGTTATCTTAATTACGATATGATTTACTAACGTTTCTTTTTTTTTGTTTCTGTGTCATGTTATATTTTTATATCTCTCCAATGCCTACTTTGGACAAAACAAAACAATTCAAAAAAATTTACCTTACAAAAAACACCTGATTAGTAATGTTACTTATAGGTAACTCATAAGTATAATCAATCAGTTTATCAACCTAATACTTCCACAAGTAGGTGTGAATATGCATCTACACACTATCAAGTGGAAGGTCTTTGGGAGTTGCTGTGGCCAAAAAATTCATCATTCTAAGGTCAACCTGATGATGAGCATCTCTGACCTTGAGTAGGTCTTGCCAGACCTTGTGCTTAGCTGACATGGTTTTTAAGAACCCAAAGTCAACTCCCTATCTCGATGAGGCACAGATTACGCCTATAAAATATCCAGTAAAGTATGCACAACACATTTTTATTGATGTTTATTTTATATCTAGCCTTCAGCCGAACAAGGAAGTTCTTTTAAGACTGAAACACTTTACTATCTTCCTCTGAAAAATTTTTTTAATGTGTCCATAGAGATTTAAGCTGTTTTTTTTTCTATCAGTCTGAGGTAATGTTATTTATTTCCAATAAGGAGAGCAAAGAAACTGTCCAGTTTCTAGAAACTGGATAGTTCCATGGAACATCACACTGACTCCATCATTTAAGTACTGTAAATTTCCAGATCAGATCTGCCCATACTGAAACATTACTGTAAGAACATAACTATAAGCCAAAAAGAAACAAATAACTTTTGGATTATCTGTGCATTTGTATTTTTCCATTGGCATAGCTCACAGAAAAGTTACCTGAAGCATAACTATATGAACACATGCCAAGAGAAAATATAAATAACTTTTCAATTATCTGTGCCTCTGTACTTTTCCATTAGTATAGCTAATAGAAAATTAACGAAGCAAAAGATAGCAAGTCTAGGAATCAGTGAGCAAGTACTCAGGAAAAATCTAAGTCATATGTGGTATCTGATTGTTGACTGGAGATGGATCCCTGTCTTAGGAACACTGTAATTATTTATAAAGAACAGGAAGGGCATCTCAAAAAGCAGCTGTTACTAAATCCAGCCTCTGTAAATTACCGAGTCTGGTCAAATCTTAACAAATTCACAAACATGAAAGAGCTATTAAATACAAAAAACAACACTGCCTGCAGCAGCAACAGTGGGAAGGTATTCACCAAAAGTATTAAAATTGCTTTTAAGTCAATCTCAGAAAATGCCAGTTTTTCAGGTAGAAAGGTGGTTGGTTTTTTTAAACTTCAGAATCAACATTAGTGGTACAGTACCATACTGTACAGAGTGCACACGCTTGGGAGTAAGGAAAAGCCGTGTTCTAGATCTGGCTCTGCCATTCACTAGCTCAGTGACCTTGGCACAGAGTTGATGCCATGCTCATGGTATGACATGCCACTGAGAGCTGGAAGGGACTTTGGAGGTCATCCTAAACTTAGGGAGATGACAAAGTAACAGAGTAAGGGATGGTGGCTTGGAGATGGGAAGGCTCTGGTTCAAATTCTACTTGTTCCAATACTTGTTAGCTTAGTAGCTGTGTGACCACAGGCAGGTCACCTCACCTTGGGAAGCCTCAAGTTCTTTAACTGTACAATGGAGATAATACCCATAACACTTTCTTCATGAGGTTATCCAGAAGCTCAAATGAGATGCTCCAAGTAAAATATTTTAAGGTAAGCTTTATGTTAATGCCATTTAATATCTCTCCTCTCCAATTCCAACGTTCCTTCTTTTCCTGCTAAGGTTTTGTAAACCTCTCTGGGCTCCAGTTTCCTTAGCCTTAAAATGAAGGGGTTGGGCCGCAATCCAGCTTTAGATGATCCTAATAGCTCCTTCCAAATTCCACATTAAAATACACTTTTCCCTGTGCAAAACATTACCAGAATTCTGTGCAAATAGGACTAGCAGGAGCGGAGAAGTGGTCATCCAAGAGCCTACACAAATTGGGCTGTTTGAGGGCTTTTTTGGTCAAACCCCGTGACTCTAAGTCCCTCTACCAGAATAACAAACACCTGCTTGCAACTTCGGAGTTTCAGTTTTTCCACCTTTTTTGAGTTAGCCCTTTGGCAGGTTGGTGAAGAATACTACAAAATTAAAAAAATAAAACACACAGGATTACAAAGGAAACCAAATTATATTTAAATAGTTATTCTGACTATTATTTTTTAAGAAGGGCGCGTTCCCAGACCCCCTTTTAAGAGTCGGTCTTGGCTGCCCCGGGAGACCCCTCCCCTCTTCCGAGGACTTGAACTTAACAAAGGTCTCCAAGGGAAGGGCCTTCCCGGGGGGAGCGAACACAGCCCGGCCGGGCCTCGCCCCAGGCCCGCAGACGCCGCTGCAGCAGCTCCAGCTCCAGCTCCCGGGAAACAGAGGCTGACCGACCGCCCGCCCCCCAAGACGGGGAGACCCGCAGGGGGCAAACAGACGGCGGAGAGGGCTGGGCAGCCCGACCCTCCAGGAGCGTCTATGCTAACAGAAGGAGGAGGGGAGGAGAGGCGGAGGGGGGAGGGCAAGGAGCGGGGGGGGGAGGAAGAAGGAGCGGGGGAGCTGGGGGTGGGGGAAGGGGAGGCGGGGGGAGGCCGGAGGGGAGGCGGGGCGGCAGCAGCAGGCCGGACCCGCAGGTTTCCTTCTCCTGGGGCCTAGGAAGCGCTTTCGGGCCCCCTCTCCGACTCCGGGCCCAGCCACTCCACGAGGGGCCGCGGGCGCTGAGTAAAGCGAGGTCCGAGGTTCCCCTGGGAAGGAGGGCTGGGCCGGGCCGGATTCAGGGAGGCCCGGGGGCCGGAGGGCTGCTGGGCGGAGGCTGCCTCCTTCCCGCTGGTCGGGACACTTACCACCCGGTTGTCCCTCTTGCCCATGGTGCCCGGCGGCTGTCCGCGCTGCTGCGTGGCCGAAAGAACCGAGGGGCGGCGGGCGGCTCCGGCGGCAGCAGCTGCTCCTCCTCCTTTTCTACCCGAGCGCCCGCAGCGAGGGGCGCCGCGCAGCGTCCAGGAGGCGGCTCCGCCGACACAGCACCCCCTGCGGCCCGGCGGGAAGTGGGCCCTGCCGGAGCTCCGCTCCCGCCTTCTGCGCCTGCGCCTCGGCCTCTCCCCATCAGGCTGCCCCCCCCCCCCTCCCGGGGGGCGGGCGCCCCCCCCCCCCCCCCCCCCCCCCCCGCCCTCTCTCTCGTTCACTCCCCTCTCCTTTCATCCTTTCATCCATCCATCCATCCATCCATTCATTCATTCGATGCTTGAGCATTTCTTAAGTGCTATTCCAGAGGTTTTTATATGTGATCCTGAAGGTAATAGAGAGCCAGTGTGCTTTAGGAAAATCACTTTGGTAGCTGAATGGAAGAGAGATTTGGAGTGGGGACAGGCATGATGCAGGAAGACCAATCAGAAGGCTATTGCAATAGTCCAAACTAGGGAGAGTCAGAGAGCTGATCTGGGGTTTTCTTGGCACAGATCCTGGAATGGTTTGCCCTTTCCTTCTCTAGCTCGATTTACAGATGAGGAAACTGAGGCAAACAGGGTTAAGTGACTTGCCCAGGGTCATAAGTGTCTGAGACCCCATTTGGATTCAGGTCTTCCCGACTCCAGGAGCAGAGCTCTACCCAGCTGCCCTAAGAAGGATCATAAGATTTAGAAATGGATGAGACCTCAGTGAAGTTCTTTCATTTTAAGGGCCTCAGTATATAATGTCCTCTGGACTGGACTGCAGGGAATAGTAAACTTCAGGGCTATAAGAGGCTTTAGAGACAGACCCGACCTTAACATGACTTTGCACAAGTCATGGCAGAGCTTTAGGCTTCAGATTTACTCATTTATAAAATAACGGGATTGGTCTAGATCAGAGGTTCTTAATTTTTTTTTTTTTGTCATGGACCCCTTCTGGTAAAACCTTTCTGAATAATGTTTTTAAATGCATGAACAAAAATACCCAGGATTACAAAGAAAACCAATTACATTGAAATATAGCTAGCAAAATATTTTTTTAAATCCTGGATCCCCTCTCTAAAATCTGTGGTTGCCAAGGTAAGAACCCCTGGATTCTTGGGTCTCTCCCAGCTCTGATTCTGATGCATGCTCTTATTTTTCCCAACTAATGACATTTATTTCTCAATCAATCAACAAGCATCTATTGAGTACCTATTCTGTGTGTGGCACTGTGAAAGGCACCAGAGATTCAGAGACTAAATTGAAACAGTCCTGGCCTTCAAGGGGTTCATATTCTAATGGGGGAGACAATATATACATATGTAGATATATATGAATACTCCCTCAGCATCAGACCTATGTTATAAGAGTACCAATTGGCAGCTGTGTTTAGGATGGATTAGAAAGAAGAAAGAAATGAGGCAAGGAGACTAATTAGGAGATTTTTGCAATAGTCTAGGTGCAAAGTGGCCATGCTGGTGACATGCAGATACATATATGTGTGTGTGTGTGTGTGTGTATAGGTGTGTGTATATATGTATATATGTATGTATATATATAAATATATATGTATATATGTATGTGTGTGTGTGTGTGTGTATATATATGTATGTATGTATGTATATATATACACTGTATCCCCAGCACTAACCATGATGTCTGGCACATGGAAAGGTTTGTAGGCTGAATGCCCTCTAATGGGCAGTGGGAATACTATGGCCTTTGGGCCTGGGCACCATGTGCCCCACAAGAAACCGCTTGGCTGGTTAAAGATAGTGCCACCTGCTGGCCAAATTGTATACTACATGCTCTTGCTGGTTAATTAATTAAAATGCTTAGCCTACTTTCTCCAGGTTGCAGAAAGCCAGGAAATAGCTAGTGTGGAGGTAGTTATTGTTACTATGACGCTGAGGCCACTACCCTGCCTCTCCCAATTTGCCCAGAGACCCCACATTCCTCATCATATATATTTTTATTTACACATATGCAATGTTGTGCTGGTAAATATTTAACAACAGGGTCTCTGGAAAAAAAAGGTATGTTAGACACACTTTTTAGTTTAGTCTGCATTTATTAACATTTTCTCCATCACTTTCTTAAGTCTAGATAAAATCAGCAAAACAATAAATCAAGCTTGATTTGTAGCGTTTGCTGATTTCTGAGGTAATGTAAATGCTCACACTGAAATTTTAAGAATTGGCTCTTGTGAATTGGTACAAGCTCATTCCAGCACACCCTTGCTTATAGGTTATTTCCCTCATTAGGATGTAAGCTTGTTGATTGACTGCTGGAGATGTAGATAGTATTCCTATTTATTATCAGGATTGGATTAATAAATGTGCATACCTGCTCTATGGGCAGCTGGGTGGTACAGTGGATAGAGCACCAGGCCTAGAGTCAGGAAGACTCACCTTCCTTAGTTCAAATCTGGCCTCAGACACTAATAAGCTGTGTGACCCTGGGCAAGCTACTTGTTTGCCTCAGTTTCCTGGAGGAAATGGCAAACCACTCCAGCATCTTTGCCAAGAAAGCCCCAAATATAATGGATCATGTGACCTGAATGGGGTCAGGAGTTGGACACGACTAAAAAAAAATGACTGCGTAACAGCATATCTGCCCCAAGTTCTATGCGTGCCTATGGTTGGACTAAATAACCTCAGATCACTTCTAACTCGGAGATTCTGTGCTGGGACTGTGGTTTTCCTTGATATTGTTGGTCTGACCTTCCTTGGACTGGTTTAAAGGGAGGACACTTACCTAATGGATGTTAAGGTTCTGTTGTCTGGGTCTCATCAAACTGATGAAAGAAAGGAAGGAAGAAAGAAAGGAAGGAAGGAAGAAAGAAAGGAGGGAAGGAAGGAAGGAAGGAAAGAAAAAAGGAAAAAAGGAAAAAAGGAAGAAGGAAAGAAAGGAAAAAAGGAAGAAAAAGAGAAGGAATGAAAGGAAGGAAGAAGTAAAAAAAAGGAAAGAAAGGAAGAGAGAAAGAGAAAGGAAGAAAGGAAGAAAGAAGAAACATTTACCTTCTTATGTGAATAGAAAGTACATTTCCTAACCCTGTGGGAAGTATACTTCCCTTGGGCTACCACCACATACATATGTGCACATTTACATTGAATATGTGTGAATTCCTCAGATACTGTGGTACTGTTGCCTGCCTTCATTTATGAAATAATGAGATATGAAAAGAAATTGGGAATTATAGGAAAAAAACTACTCTTCAGTATGCTTAGTCTAATTTTTTTAGTCTTACCCTCTTTGACCTATATGCTCTAGTAATTTTTATAGTTTGTTTAATTTCTTTTTTTTTTTTTTGATGAGGCAATCAGGGTTAAGTGACTTGCCTAAGGTCACACAGCTAGTAAGTATCAAGTGTCTGAGGCCGGATTTGAACTCAGGTCCTCCTGACTCCAAGGCTGGAGCTTTATCCACTGTAGTTTGTTTAATTTCATCAGAGAGGTTCACTAGAATTCTATTACAGGATGTAGTTATGTCTTGAGAGGTTAATTAAATTAACTGGAAAAACCAGTTCTTCATTTTAAAAGTCTTGCATAGCTAGGTATCAAAAACGCTCCAAAACCTTGATTTCCCCTCCTTGTCGAATAGATGAAGTGAACTAAAAAGCTGACCTCGCTGCTTTTGGTCAACATTTGATCCTGTTGAGCCCTCAATCCCCAATTCTGGGTGCCATAATGAAGTCCTTCCTCTCCTGGTTCTTTTCCCAAGTCTGTAGTTTCTTTTGCAACCTCCTTCAATTCCTTCATCCTCTTCTGGTCCCACATGACATGCCCTCCACTTCTCTACCTGTTGAAAGCTTTCTCTTGCTTCAAGACCTAGCTCCAATTAGATGGAACCCTTCTTGATCCTCCAGCGGAAAGTGATCTCTCCATTCTCAGAGCATCTCATGTGGATCTCTTTTGTCTCTGTCATCATCTATATCATTTTATAGTTATGTATGTTTGTGTGTTATTCCTCTGGTTCCTCATTTCCCCCTCTCTCTCCCCACCCCCAACTAGGATTGAAGCTCCTTCAGGTCAGAGTCTGTATCCTTCTTTTCATCGTTGTGTGCCCCGGAAGGCACTTAAATGTCTGTTGAATTGAATTTGGTACATGAAACATGGTGAGAGCCACAGACAGATTGTAACCACAAGAGGCAAAAAGCAGAGTCATGAATAGTAATAGGTCCCACAAAAAGGGGTCAAAGTTTGTTACCCTAAGATTGAAGGACATTTACATGATATTTGGCAGAAAAGTACTAACACTGACCCGGCAGGTGGGTGATGGGGGTAGGGTCCAACATTCAAATACACACATTATAATATGAATGTGATCTGGAAGATAAAACAAACCAAATGTAAACTGAGTTCCAAAGCCCATTGGCATCGGACTCTGTTCACTGGTGGAGATCAATGCCCTGAGCCTGCATGAAGAGTGGGGTGGAGTTGGCAAGAGCTGTGGAGAGGAGAGCTTTGGTCTTTTTAGTCTCTGGGCTCTTGAAGTTTCTTCTCACTTTGGGTGTTTCTGGCTTCCATTCTGAGAGAGAAGGTGATTGATGCCAACCCCACTTCAGGTTGCTATTGAGAAAATAAGGCTCTGGGAAGAAGCAGATGCGAGAGGAGCTGACCGTTTCCATCATGTCCCTATCCCCATCTTGCTATGCTAGAGGCTTTGGGGAACTTCCTCTTGGGTGAGATCTAGGACTCTCTTGGTTGAGCTGAGTTATCTCATTTCCAGTGGGAGAGATCCTTTGTATTGTCTGGTATCTATTTTCCTGTGGCTACTTTCTCTGATTTCTGTTTGCTTATCAACTTGGATAAATGTGTTTCTTTGCTAATTCCTATGGGTGTTCATAATGGAGGTAATATTTGGTGGTAAGGAACTCAAGCCTTGGGTATGAAGCTTGAGGATCCTGCTCTTCCTCCCATTAGAAAAAGCAGTGACAGAAATTTAGCTTGAATCTAAAATCCTCATACCTTGGACTAGTAACATTTAAGGGAGCAGACAGACAGAATTCTAGCCTGGTACTCCCTTTCTTTGAGGACAGCAGAATGGCCAAGCTTCTGGCCCTAAACTCCTGCTTCTCCTGCTGGCAGGAATTAGAGTCTTCCTTGGGAAAGCGGGGGCGGGGGGAGGAGAAGAAAAGGCTGGAGATGTTTATTCTGCCTTCCTTCAAGCCACACAACATTCCCCCTATGTGAGGGGATAGCTGTTGCTTCACAAATGTTTGGGATTGACTGCATTCTCTTCCTCAGTTTAAAAACTGATTCCCTCCCACTCTCCCCCACCCCACATATTTTAGTTGTCCTTAAATGGACACAAGTGAGAGTTTGGACTATCAAATGTCATAATCAATCAACATTTATTAAGCACCTACTATGTGCCAGGCACTGTGCTAAGTGCTTTACAGATATCTCATTTTGTTAATTGAATCTATACAATTATTTTGTGTACTTTGATTGATGCCAAAATACTTTATGCACTTTGAGGTTATTCATAAGAATGGTATATCTCTTCTTATTATTGCCTCTTGGATTCTGTTATTATTATAAAGAAATACTTTAGTTTTTCATGAGTCTTTTTTGAAGCCTGAAAATTTGGTGAATCTTGTCTCAAGCAGTATCTTTGCTGATTCTCTATGATTTTTTATATAAACCTTTATCCTATTAGTATTAGAACTATCTTTGTCTCATAAAAGAAGTCTGGTAAAGTGCTTTATTTCTCATTTTTTGAAAATAATTTGTGTAGTATTGGTACTAGTTTTTTTAAAGTCTGAGAGAATTCTCCTGTTAATATAGTAGGACTAGATTTACTCCACCTCCACCACCCCCATTTGATAGTTTATTTACAGCTAGTTCTATTTTTTCCACTGAAATCAGATTATTTAAGATCCCTGTTTGGTCTTCTGTGAGTTTGGATATTTTATTTTTTTGAAGTTATTTCTTTATTTCTTTTGTGTTCTCAGATTTGTTAGCATGTAAGTTCTGATAATCTTTTTTATTTCTTTTGGTTTTGTTGTGATCTCATTTTGCTCACTGGAGATTT
>NW_020945237.1:1366816-1428589 GCF_900497805.2 Vombatus ursinus | reverse complement strand
GTTTATCAATTTGCTTGATCTTTTCAAAGAAAGAGCCAGCTTCTAGTTCATCATTTCTATATTCTTTTTGATTTCCATTTTATTTCTCCTCTCTTTTTCATTATCTCCTCTTTGGTGCTTTTTTCATTTGTTGGCACATTCAGTTCAATAGTACTCCTGTTTTCTCTTTTGTTAATGTATTTTTGTTTTTGTTTTTTTTCGTTGGGCAATGGGGGTTAAGTAACTTGCTCAGGGTCACACAGCTAGTAAGTATGTGTCTGAGACCGGATTTGAACTCAGGTCCTCCTGAATCCAGGGCCGGTGCTCTATCCACTGTGCCACCTAGCTGCCCCTGTTAATGTATTTTTTAAGGATATAATTCCTTAGGGCTCTTTTTATCTACAATCAAGAAATTTTGATATTGTTTCATTATTATCACTTTCTTTGATTTATTTATTCTTTGACTCATTCATCATTTAGGATTTCACCATTAAATTTTCATTTGGGTCTGTCTTTTTCCCCCTGAATTAATGACTTTTTTTTGCATTATGGTCTGTGGAGGACTACCTATGTATGCCTTTTTACACTTATTCACAATGTCTCTGGACTTACAATTAGTTTTCATAAAAATTCCATGTGGTGCCAAAAAATTTGTTTTAGCTGTGCCACATGGAAGATACCATGTCTTTTCACTCTACTTTCTCTCACAATTTGTTCATTTCTATATTGTTCCTTTTGTTTATATTTCTGTTAGATTTGTCCAAAACTGAAAGGACACTATTGTATTACTATGTCTTTTATTCCTGCAGGAGATAGAGAAAATGGAAGTGTTGACCCAAATTTTTCCATGTGCTTAATTGTGTAATTCATTACAACCCACTTTTTTTCCTATGATCATTTCCCTCCCTCACTCGCTATGGAATCTCCCTTTGTGTCCTTGTCCACCCATATTTCTAGCTGTTAACTGTCCCCAGAACCTCTGATTTCCCTTCACCTGAGGCATGATGCTGTCCATGGTGGCAAAACATTCTCTTAAAGGCAGTGGTCTCTACAGATTATATCCAGTTAAGAACCCCATCTCTCCTCATAGAACTTATCTTCCTTTCTTCATGAGAGCATTTTTTAGTGGGTCCCCTCTCACACCGGAATCAAGATTTCTTTTCTTGCCGCTGTTTCATTACCTTCCTTTACCACCTCACCTACTCTCTTATGTCTCCTGTTTCTTCCTGAGAAGTTATGAGGATAATTTTTCCTTTATTATTTACCATAATTAACTCTGAAGTGGAATGTTTATCTGATACTTATTTCCTGTCTCACATGGCAAACTGGGCTTTTTTTCCCCCTTAAAGTCAGAACTCAATAAAGAATGTTAAATGGACTTGTAGGGTGATTTCCTTATAGCCTTTCTCAACATATTGTCTCTTTGCTTCTTAAGCGCCATTTTCCTACAGACTACTCACTCACTCATGCTTGATTTCTAAATACTCTATTATTTTTCAGTCACCAAAGCTCTTCATAGTCTTGACTGTCTACTTTCAGTGGCTTTGTGAGTAGTATTAGCTCTCCTGAATAATACATTTAATTTGAAGGATATTTAGAATCTAAAATGGTATCTATACTTGAGGAAATTATAGCTATGCTCCTTGATGGCAAACATATAGGCAGGGCTCTAGCTCTGGACAGTTTTAGGAACCACCCTTTAGTTATCTAAAGTACAAAAATAGAGAAAACACAGGAAGCAATGTGGTATGGTAGACTGGACCCGGAATTTGGAAGACCTGGGTTAGGATCTTAACTCCGGCACTTGCCAGCTATTTGACCCTGAGCTGATCGCTTAACCTCTATGGGCTTGTTTCCTCATCTGTGGACAATGGAGGGGCTTAGACCCCATAACCACTAAGGCTCCTTCTGGCTCTAATTATCTGATCCTTTATGAAGTCAGTTTTATATTCCGAAGACGCTTATTTAGCAAGGGAAGCATTACAGGGCAGCAAGAACCTTCCTTTTCTAGCTTCTCCCAGTAGCAATTTCAAGGGCAGAAAGCTCCCATAGGACCCTGTCCTTCCAGATTATTTACTCACCTTTCTTTTCCCCATCTCTTGACAATTAATCCCACACTTACTACCCACTTTCCATTCTAAACTTAGATGGATAAAAGAAATGGGTAAATAATGATTCATCAACCAACTCTGAGATGAAGATCTACTATTCATTTTGTTCCTTATTTTTGCTGTAAGGACAGAATTCATTCAAAAGAAATGTTTGAAACACATTTTGCCAAAATTTGTATTTATTCAGTACTACTGTGACTGTACTCATCTTACATCAAGATAAAAGAAAAATATAGTTAAGACAGCGAATCTTTGAGAAAGCAGTTTAAAAAGATTGCTTTTTTGTTATTTTTATTTGCTATCAGTACTTGTATTGAAAGAAACTGTATGTATGGGATGATAAATATACAAACTACTTCTCTTTTATTTCAAATTATCTTGTGCATAACTGAAAATATTAATCTGACAATGACATTCCAATATTGATTTTTTAAAAAAACAATGAACCTCATCATTTGACAATAAATACATAACTTGGCTTTCTAGCACTGCCAGCAGTAAGACATCCAGTTCTAAAGGACTACTTACTTCTCTGATAAAATAAGTCTTATCTAATCCCATATCTGTGACCCTTTGTACTTTTTTCTGCCCTTTCAACATTTGTGATTGCTAATATGTGGCTACTCCTGAAGTCCATTCTCTCCTCTCTCCATAAACTGTTCTAGAGAAATAAAACAATGAATCCCTTATGGTAAGGCGCATGCTAGAAAGAGTATATTAGATCAGAAAAACCAAGGTAAAGGAACCCAAACTTAGGTTGACTTTGAAACAAAGATTTATATGAGAGTGTACTGAGTTTTATATACTACAGTTTGCTTTCTGTAGTTCTTGGGTATTACATTCCATTGAACAATAAATGCGATCTCTTCTCCTTCCTTGCAGGCTAGGAAGACTATAGATAAGCTGACCTATATCTCCAAATGTCTAGAGAGGGGAAGGCCAGAGCTTTCCACTTGGGCTGCCATAAGGAAAGAATGTTCTTTCAAAGAGAGAAGTACTTCCCCTCCTAGGAGCTGTCCAAGGTAAAGATACCAGAAAGGGGAATGTCACAGCTGTGCTATAGTTGTAGCTCTTTCCTATTCTCCCCTTCCCATCTGTGGCCTGGGCCATTCTATCTTGAAGGGTTACACAGCTCAGCTATGCATGAGGGGAAAGGTTTCCCCCAAAGCAATGCTGCACCCATGCTTAGCATGGAAGAGAACTACCTCTTGCAGTAGGCTGAGTAAAGAAGGCACCAGGGTGGTCCTGACACATAGAACCTCCTGTCAGGGTTCCCCTTTCCGCATCTCTGTACCCAGGGACAGAGAAGGGATAAGTCAGCATAAGAAAATGATAAAACAGCTAAATCTAGAGTAAAGTTATGTTCCAGGCAAGGCATCTTCATGCACCTCTTCTTTTAACAGCTAAACCAAAAGCACCAAAAATAGAACCACTTAATAGCAATTATTAAGCACACTGAATGAAAAAAAATTATGCACCTTTTGAAGGAACAGTAATACACGCACCTTTAACATGTTTGTACCCTGATATTAAAATAGCAGAATGAATTTCAAGTATGAAGAAATATTGTGAAAGGGTGGCCTGTGAACCGGTAGAAAAAGCAGCCTGGAATGTATGATTTGCACCCTTAGGGAAGTCTTCATCTTGGAGCAGAAGTCAAACTGGACATTTTAATGAAATAATTTGATTTTAGATAAGAGGATGCGGGAAAGTCATTGGTGTATGTCATCAACCTTAGATTCATATATCCTGGACCAAGAACTGGGAACCTTCTTTGGGCTGCTGTGCAAGGTCAGAGGGATTATGAGGAAGGGAGCAGGGCATACAAGGCATGTCCACAACTAAGCATGGCATCAAAAGCACCTCTTAACTGGGCCGCTGCTACCTGAGCAGGGGCAGAAGTAAATAAGGAAAAGCCAGCTCTGTGGGTACCCCAAGACAATGGTGGGAAGCACAGGAAAGGGGCATGAAGGATGCCCAGATTAGTGGAAGGAACAGATGAAGAAAGAGATACAGGATTGCCAGATTGGCAGTGTGGTAGGCATTGGCCAAGCAGCGGGTCAGGCAGGGGATTAGAGAAGTCTCTTCTGGCAAGCAGGACCCCTGCCCTAGACACTACCAGAATAACCTCAATTTCAAACACAGAAACCAACGATTCAAGTGTATAATCCCAGAATTTTTTTCAACATTTACAATATTATCTATGATCAGAATACACTGAAAAAAATAAGCTTAGGTGTGTGACCTACAGTATTATAACCCTGAAAAAATAGTTTTGATTATGCCTTGTGGAATTGTAAAAACAAAATAACCCAAACCCCAAATATATTTTACAGTATAAATGTATTTCTACACATCTCAGAACAAATATCCTATAAAAATCTCTAGTGCTGGTACTCTCATGGGTACCAATATTGTGCTTCTCTTATCACATACTGTATCTCTAAACTAAAAAGCATGCTTTTCAAACTTTTAGATCAAAAATGAAATGCTAGAAATCTCTCAAGTTACTGAAATGTTGGGTATTACTAGTTGCCAAATTCTGGTTGAACATCATTCCACTTGCAATCCTTTTCTTCTTAGTAACCAAAGAAAACTACCTCTGTACAAATCTGAGTTCTCTAAGACCTTGAAACTTAGACCTTCTGTTGTCTGAAACATTGCAGAAACCCTAAGACACAACATCCATCACATATGGAAACTCCTTCTGCAGTAGCCTCACTCAGAGCTCTTTCTGTCAACAATATTATCTGTTTCCATTAACACATACAAGGGCACTTTATGATTCTGAAGGCTTTTCCCACAAACCCAGGCAAACTAAGGCACCAACTTAAGCATCTGTCCCCGATTGGCATTTTCTCAGATGGCCATCTAGGGCAGCTCCTAAATTAAGGCAGCACCTGGGATGGTTTTCTAACTTGAGTTTTTGTTTTTTGACTTTTTTTTTTTTAACATTATGCTATATGTAGACAGCAAAAACATTTCAAAGTCTTTTTTGTTAATTCCTTTGCTGATCTGAGAAAGGAAACTCAGGTGTAAAATACTCTATCCAACCAAGTCCATTTTACTTATCTAATGCAAAGGTATGCAGCTTACTCAGGCACTTAGTTTTAAGTTCTTTCCATCTAGATTAGGTGCCCCTTTGACAATGATAATTAACATTAAATGCACATGAAGTATAAAACAGGAAGCTTTAAGATTTTCTGTCTCCAGCTGTATTTTCACATGACAAGTATAATCCAGAAATAAATAACAATGAAGACTGATAGTAGAAATACCTTTTTGAATGCTGAACAGCTTTTAGAAAATATTGCCCACAGGTGGGCAGCTGGTCCCAGAGTCCTATGGATTCACTAGGACACTTTTTACTCATTACAGCAAGATGCATGAATACATGCAAGTAAAGGACTATCGATATATATGGGTACACATCATCACAAACACAGGTTCGAGAGTGGAAATGGAATCCGGGGTGGATTCAGGAGTATGAGCAATGTGGTCATTACCACATTGTCACCTGGGGAACCAGGTTTTACTATTTTGAAATGTCAAGTCAAATTCAAAGTGCTTTGGGATCAGTGAAATATTGAAGCTTCTGCTAACACAGCGAATATTTTTAAAGGACTAGGGGCCTTCAACCAAGGGCACAAAGAGGATCTTTAGAACATTCACCTAAGATCATAGGCAGATCCTATAGAAAAACAACAGAATAGTTTAGGAATGAAATAATGGTGGGTTCTTTTAAGAAAATCCATTTCTCAAACAATGTGAATCTTCCCCTGGTGATTCACCACAAAGTTCAGGTACATAGAAATATGCCAAAGTAGTTAAGCATTCATTTAAAGATACTTAACTATTGGACAGGGATAGAGAAGAAAGAGAAGAAAAGCAAAATTCACTTGTTACATGTCATGGCCAGCTAAGGAGCAAGCAGAAATAAGGACTCTTCTGGGTTCATCTTTATAGTTAAGCAAGAGCCATCTAAATAGAGAATGGTGAAAAGAAATCTAGCTTTCCTATAATTAGCCATTTTCTCTTGGGGGAGTGGCAAGCAAGCTCACTTTGTAGACCTGCTGTTCCTAGACTAACAAACCTTGGGCTGAGTTGCAGTAACCACACCTCTTCAAAGTAATCTTCATAAATTTTGTGGAGATACTCTTTGGAGTCTAAGCAGGATTTTCTTTCTTAAACACTGTCCGACAGCTTTTCTTTCCCCAATATTGTCCAATAGTTGCTTCTGAGGCAGAAATGGCACCCATGGTATCTTGCTCAGGCTGGACTTTTTTCAAATAGATGAATGGGAGGTTGGTCTAATTTCTAGCCAGGCCTAGACACTGACTTCTTCACTGAGATGGCCAGCAAATGCATCTTAATAAGCTATAAGCTCCTGAATGCCTTTGAGGTGGAAGCCACTTTTGGATGCTTACAACTGACCTCGACCTCTTCCTAACCCGCTTTGGACAAGCTAAGGATGTTTCCTTGGTCTTTCATTCTGGAATTGAAACTGGAAATCCACCACAGTATGGTAGATTTTGAACAATCCTTTAAGTCTGTCACCTACAGAAGATCAGAAACACTTGAAAGGAAGACATATGTAGAATACTTCCCAAGAAATATTAAAAAGTCATTACCTTATTTTTATTTCTATAAAGGAAAATAAACAAAAAGTGGCTTTTGATTGGGTCATGTTCAAGAGTTGTGAACTTAAGCAATGGCTGGAAATTCTGAAAGTCAGTACAATTGCTTTTCTTCATTTAAATTGATCTTGCTGGGGAAGGTGAACTAATTTTGGAGCGTATGTGCCATAACGGGTTTTTGTGCCAGTCCTGAGTTATTTCTTTGCTCTAAAGTCGAAATTTTTAAAAATATCTTTTTTTCTCAAAAAATTCATTTTTATAAAATTACATCCTCAGGTACAATTTGGGAAAGAGTAATCATACACATACATACATAATCTATATTATATATAATCTATGTGTGTAACTATCTACCTACCTACATACCACATATATATGAATCACAGATCCACTCCAATCTAGAATCTGTGATTTCATCCATGTGCTTGCTCCTAGGAAGAACTTTCCTCGACCGATACAAATTAGTAGCAGTTCTACAACTTAAAAGCTTTAGCTAGTTTCTTGGGGCATAGAGGAAACAAATGACCCTGTAAGGTCACAGAGCCAGTATATGTCAGAATAGACAAATTCCTAAGTTGTTATGTTCACAGATTATAGATAAGAAAATGAACTATCTCATATTTCTCCCTAGTTCTGTACATTCCAATTGGAACACTGCAATGCAAAAATTACTTATTGTCCATTATATTTGAGGGATTTCTCTCATATGGTACAGTAATGCTATAAAAATGGTTTTCTATATTACTTTGTTGCATGATCTATTCACCCATATGTCCCTCTTTCTTCAGGGTGATGTGCCTTCATGTAGCTACCTGACAGCAAGGAATGTTAAAGTACTGAATTTGAGATGCATCTCTCTCAAGATGAATGGGCAGAGTGCTATATTATCATCAAAATTAGCCTATGCTGTGGGGAGCGCCTTCTTTTATTAATGAATACCTACTGGCATAGAGATGACTTGGAGGGTCTCTCTCTTAAATGACCAAAGAAAGAATATTTTCTTTAAGTGCAATTTATATTTATACAAGTAATTGTGAACTCCCCACCCATTTCTGGGTGATTTCAAACATTTTATTTATCTTGAAAAACAAATACCAGATAAAAATTAAATGAAACCAAGACTGGAGCAGAGGACAGTGTTTAAAAGCTTATTTATAGGTTTAGAATTTCCCAGATTTTTTTTTCCCCCAAAGTGACATGCTGGAGAATATGCTAGCACAAAATGAATAATCTCATATCTCTTAGTGTCAGTCTGTAGGAAACAAAACAAGAACATTTCCCCTTTCCTTTCATATCCCCCATGCTCTTCTTAAAATGGCTAAGGTTATACTAACATTCTCCTAGTGGTTCTAGATGATTCTGTGAATCACAGAATACTGTGATGACCAAGGAATTAAGATGATAACTTAATTATCATTAATTAATGGTGAATATAGTTAAGCTGCTATAGGTTGCCAGTGATGAATTTGTGTCTAATAAGTACACAGAAGACATGTCAGTTAAATTTTAGGGGAGAATGGATGGGAATTAAGAAGATCAGAAGGTGCAGACTGGATTGTATTCACACCAGGGAAATCACGGACTAATCAAAATCACACACATACACACAAAGTTCTAAAGACATGCTGGGATGGATTTTCAACTGCCATTTAGGTAAACGGTTCTGAAGAACAGAAGACCCAAGAAAGAAATATTAGTGTGAATTCACTAAAAGGGAATAAAAAGAAAACCCTTTTGAAAAGCTGAATGATGATCCTAAGAATCCAAACTAGACTGAGAGGAAATAATGCCATTTATAAGTCTGATCCTACTTTTTACACAGTTTGCTAAAGATGCAGAAGTTTTATCATTATTATTATTATTATTTTTGTAGCATATATACCAACCAGTTAAGAAAGACCTAGATATAGATCTAAGCTAACGGGTTGAAAAATCTACCATAGCATGGATGACTTCTTGTTCAAAAGAAGACGGGTAGGCAAATGGAACATTCCATTTTGAAAATGATCATTAATTTCTTGCCCTTTTAAGAAGGAACACAATTATTGCTGGTCTATTGAAGATATTGTCAATTTGGAAGCTAATTAAGGCTTTCCATATTCAGAATGTGATGTATGCCATTTGGGGATGAGTTGATCCTGTAGACTTTGTTAAGTTTATTAATACAATGCTTCAATGCTGTGGTGAATGGTTTCAATTGTACATGCTGAGAAATGGAAAGGTTTCTGATTTTTGACTCAGTGGTATGTGTGCAAAACAAATTTTTTTCCATGGGATTGTTGTTCCACCCTACAATTAGCATTTTAAATTACGAGCCACAAGCTTAGTTTGAACTTTTTTTTTTTTTGGGCCACGAAATTACAGGCTGACTCATTTTACTCAACTAAATGAATGAAGATAACTATGATAAAAAACTGAACATCTTGGAACCTAGGATCAGTTTCTCCAAGAAAGCTCTTTAGAGTATACTAAATTCAGAGTTTCCATCAGAATTTTAACTTATTCTTACAAAACATGCTAGCAATATGTATACTTTGATACAAACATGGCCTCTGGATACTTTCCTTTTTTCTTCTGAACTTCCTCTAACTTTCTCCATTGTTTTTATAACTCATATTTTTACAAAAGTGTTTAAACAAATGACATCTTATTTATCTCTCAATCTAAAGGTTTCACTCCTCTAAAAAAAATCCTTCAGTACCTAAGATTCTATAACGACATTTTCTTTCTAAGGTTAATTCTTTTCGTAAGAAAGAATGAACCAAAATGGCGAACAATGGTGGTCCCTCTAAGCATCGTCTGCCACATCAAACAATTTAACAGCTTCTGGGTTTTGATATAGTTGATGTGACCTCAAGGGCTACACTTTGGAGTGAAATTGAAGATATGTGGTCTGGCATATTTAATACAAAAATACTTGAATCTTCTAAGAAGGGAAAGGAAATAATGCTGTCCTTGGTAAGCTGAATTTTAATGTATGCTGTGTTGTTAGGAAGTTCTACATGATTTTGTTTCTATGATCCAACAGGGATTGCTAATACTGGTACTCTGACACTCCGCATGCAACATTTACTTGGGCGGAAGGTCCACAGTGTGTAACCAAGAACCATAATACCAAATACATAATTTAAGGAGAAAAGTATCTGGTATGTCTAAAAGAATTTCCCTAGCAAGGTATTGATATATTTCTGTCACAAACTAAAGAGAAATTTCTCAATAAAAAAAGGAACAAAACAAAAAACCCCCAACCAAACAAGATAAAAAATGGACTGCTCCAGTTGTAATCCTGGACCTTTTTTATACTAGAGATCTTAAGTACGGTACCTCCTACAAGTTAACAAGATGCCAAGATTCTATTCTTAGGTTGGATAATTCTGATCTTTTCTGGTGAGAGCCCCCTGGGGGCTAGAAGGCCTGAAATCCAAGATGCATGCTTGTTAAAAGGAAACTATGAGAGGAGAGGGGGTGAGTCTGCCCACAAGATTCCTCCTCCTTGAACTCCCAAGTTTCCGTTGACTTCAGAACAGAAACAAAATGGGAGAATCCCATCCCTTTTGCCTTAGTTTCCTGTGAGCCTCTTTCCTTTAGGTTAGGTTTTTACCTCTTTGACATATCATATAACTCGTAAGACTGGACACCAGGCTTTGATTCACTCTAATTGTCCAGGACTAACCATAAAACTCTGCCCTGTGCTGTATTTTCTTTATCTTTACTTTGCTACAGAAGCTTTTGGCAAAAGGCAATGGCCACCCAGTATAAAACATTATATAGTTCTCTTTCAATGTAACATGGGAAACATTGTGTACATTTTTTCACCAGGCCGACAAGAGTCTTCACACTTAGCTTCAATCTGCCAAGTATTTCTAATTTGTTACATGGATTTTTAGATAAGGCTTAATGGGTATTTTGAGTTCTGATATGTCCCTGGCTTCTTGGCATTAGCAAAGATCTATGAAACAATGTTTTCCAGAAGAGTAAAAACTCAGTGCTTTTCTGGAGGATTTGGGAAAAACCTCTCCTTGAAAGCAATGGGGCCTGGTGTGGACCCTCAATCAGGAAATGGTGAACATGGAGGTGACCACCACAAGCACAAAATGACCAAAGAGTCTTGCTGGTCCAATATATGAATTAACAGAAGAGATAAGGGTTAAGCCTGACTGATGGGATAACACAAGAAGGTGAATTGCTTTATCTTATTTTGTGTTACCAGGGTCTAATTTTGGGAAGGATGTTGGGCCAAAATATGTGTTTTTTTAAAATCTCATTAAAAACTAAAAAATTAAGTCAATGGTAAATGTTAGAAAGGAAAAGCAAACTTCCTAAGCCAATTAAAAAACAAGCACAAGAGCGCACAGCACACTTGTGTTTTTTCTCATGCTAACTTTGTGACTCAAACTTTTGCCTAAGTGATGGCTAGATGGAGGCTAACTTAGAAGCTCATGTAGTAGCAAGGAAGAAAGTTCCTTAACTCAAGTTTATGATAGGATAAAACAGGTCCTCCTGTTTGTTTTAACTCAGTGCCCCAAAGAAAAGCAAAATTTGCACCATTCCTGGTCATATTTGGTATTATTTAGACCACTTTCAAGATAATTTTATTTCAAGGATTAATGCCAATGGCCAAAAACCCAGTTACTGATGTTGAAATACTGAAAAACATGTGAAATATTCTTCTTAGATGCCACCTCACTTTATTTCAAAGGAGAATTCATCCTTTGTATCACTGAAGCCAACCACTATGTGTATGTATTTTTTATTTTAAAAAGTGACTCCTCAAACCTAGATGTCCTTTACTTTTGCTATAGTTTCATATATTTGCATACCCCAAGAAGCTGCATATTGTTATTTCTCAAGAATACTATAATGCTTTTAAAAGCATAAATGTATACATGCTGTCTTTTAGTCTGACTCAGGCTGGTATTTATCCATTCTTTAATAATTCTGCCTCTGAACATAATCTAAACTGATGTGTATGTTCAAAGCAAGAGTCTAAAAGCAAAAGTGACAGTCTACCTTATTTCTCCAAAGACGGTTGGTTGGCTATGTTCTTGCTATCAGACATTAGTCACTAGAAAACAGAGTGTGCGTGAGCAGAAGACTGAGGGGGTGTGTGGCCATGAAAGCAGCTATCCGTAAGGTTAAGGTGGAGGACCATGAAGAAGCAGGAAAATACAGAACTAGCCACAATATAAAGATCTCCATTCGCAGTGGGGGATCAAGAGCCTAAGAACCAGGAATAGGCTGAATGCCTTTCATAAAGGATCCCTAACCCGAACCAAAGAGCAAGAGGAAACACTAATGGGAAGAAAACCTAATGTTTGCTTTTGTAGAGTAGAAAGCTATTCCTGAAAAATAGTTAAAGGTTTTTTTTTCTTTTTGCCCTTTTTGAAAGACAAATGCTGTACTGAAAATATATTGTATTACCAAAGTAAAAATACTAAATTATAGGTTCAAGCCATCTTCTCTACTGGTTTGTACATTTTTTTTGCTGGTGGCATAGAGGGACATGTGTAACCGACTCATCTCCTTAAGCTACAAAAGCACAGGACCATGATGTATGATCCTTGAGAGGAAGACCACTGAGGCCTGAATAAGGTTGTAGAGTTAGGGTAATGAAGTTGCAATCTTATTCCATAGATAACGAGAGGTGTGTCTGACACATGAAGATAGTGTGTAAAATGACGTAAGTAACCAGCTGGCAGTAATGTACTTAGGCACTAGGAGGTAATATGCAATACACATTTTGCAAGTAAGGCAGTGCATTATAGAAAGTACAGTGTTAACATGTAGAGATAACGCTTAGGGCATTCCTGTAACCAGCTAGAAAAGAAGGATTCTCTCAACTAAAATAGGAAATGCTTTAAAAACAGAGGCCTTACAAAATGTTTAAAAGTTGCAAACCAGAAAAACAAAGGCTCTCTCTTTTTTTTTTTTTGCCATTTTCGTTTACTTTTTTTTTTTTAAAGAGGGACATTTCCTGAAGTCAATAATAAGTAGGGAAATGATTTTTGGGACCTGTTTTGAGAGAAAAATAATTATGTTGTACAATCAAAACAGATTTGCATCGAATAAAATCAGCTTTCCAAAGAGGGCAGAGGATATTACGTATTTTGAAATACTTTCCTTAAAGATAATCATAGGGGCATTGGAAAGACAAGGATGAATTTTTCAGTGTGCATCCACTTTTGTCTAGGTAGAAATAAACACTTTCACTCCTTATAAACTTACTGCATTTAAACAGAAAGGAGATGTTGTCAACACAGGCACATATTTCTCATTGGAGAAGCCCTAATTCTGGTATTTTCTCTTCAGTAAATAGATGCATCTGTATTCCATTCCCTCCAGCCTCTAAAAATTCAATTATTCTACGTAGTTAAAAAAATAACACTTTAAGAGACCACAAGCACACACACGCATACATACATGCACACACGCACACCCACCCACACACACCCCTACACACACTCAAGAGTACCAAATCAGGCTCCAGCAGCTATAGAGAGATTACATCTGAAATCGGCAGTGACTGAATCATTCCTACTTCACTCTGGCAGCATTCGATGTTGGACAAAAGAAACGGCAGCAAAACTGGTCAGCAGCTTCTCTTCATCTGGAGTTTTTTTTTTTTTTTTTGTTTTGTTTTTGTCTCGTTTTTCCAGGTATTTCGAATGAACAAACAAACGAACAAACAGACACACAAACATCAAGCTCAAAATTGCTTTTGCATTGATTTGGAAACAGTAAACTCGGCCAGTTTCCCGGGAGAAACAAATCGCCATCCAGAAGAGAGAGGCCAAGCCTCCAGAAGCCCAGAAGTGATCAGCAGCCGCTCGGCCTCCCCCGGGAGGTGGCCCCCTCAGTCGTCAGTTCAGCTTCAGAGAATCCGTGGCCTCAAGCGCTGTTCCCCTCACTGCTGCTTTGGCTGGGGGATGTCCGAGGGTCCACATTCTCATGAGGCTTCTCTACATCATGGAAATACGGGTGAGACAATGCACCACAAGCCGAAATTCTCTTTGCCGGGTTGAATGTCAAGCACTTCTGTGGGGAGAGAAAAAAAGGGGGAAAAATCCCAATAAAAAAAGGGGGAAAAATCCCAATAAAACAAATAACTCGAACGCAACACCTATGTGTGTAAATGTATTTGCTAATGCGCATGGAGTGACAATCAACCAAGAGTTCTTACTGTTTTCTGTTGTGTTTTTCGATACATAAAGTACACAGAATTATAAAGGAAACCAACTCTACTGAAATGTAGTTATCAAAATATAACTACCCCCTCCCCCCAAAAAATCCAGGCCCACAGACCATTTGCTAGAAGGTTGATTTTAAAAGCAGCAGCATCATCAACAAAAACATAATAGAATGTAGCTGTCCAAATGGATAGAGTGTTTCAAAGGCATGACCTTGAGAGGACGTGTACTTATGATATATGATAATTTAATATATAAATGTGGAGAGGCAGGATGGCTCAGTGCCTAGAGAGCCAACTTATAGTCTTAGACCCCCGCCTGGGGCAATGAGAGTTTATACCACAGTATACTAAGGTATATTCTATACTATACCATGCCATACCAAATTATACTAAACTCTAATACCCTAGAGCTTAGTGTGGAGAGGCTTGTAACCCAAAAGGCATTCACCAGGTGACAAATTTTTTTTGGCCACAGCAACTCGTGAATTCTCCCACTAAGGAAGGTAGGGAGGGGCTATGATCTGCCATTTTGGCATGTGAGATAAGCCCCAGAAAATACATTCAGAGGATGTGGGTTGGGAAGAAGACCTTGGATATCAGCCAGGGAAAAACTAAACGAGGGAAAGGGGAGATGTATTTTAACAAATCATTTTTGTTAACTAGGGGCTTCTGCACAGATTGTCTCGCCCCCAAATCTGGCATGTTCTCCTTACTTCTGCTTCTTCCTTCAAGACTTAGATCCAAGGCCTTTCTTAGTCCCTTCCCCCACCACAAGTGCCTTTCCATTTAAGATGGCCTTGTATCTGCCCTCTATGTATCATCCCATCTCACATGTATTCTGTCTGTCCATCCTCTCTATTCTTTCTATCCTATCTCATCTCTTTAGTCTATCCATCGATCTATCTAATTACCTAGTCCATCTTTGTCTGTCTGTCCAGTACATCTATCTGTCCATCTATCCATCTATGTCTGCCTATCTGTATCTCTATACTGTCTATCTATTCATTCTCTCTATTCAATGTCTGTCTATTCGTCTATCTATCTATCCATCTCATCTTTACATATTTATTTACATCTGGACATGCTTTTTCCTTCATTAGAATGCAAATTTCTTGAAGGCAGGGAATGTTTTTTGTTCTTTCTTATTCCCAGTCCCTAGCACAGTATTTGGCATACAGTAAGTGCTTCATAAATGCCTGTTGATAGACTGAGAAGTGCCAGGCTCAGTGGTTTCTACTGGCTGACAATATAAGTGCTATCAGGCCCCTTTAAACTTCAGGGCCCTGGGGCACAGCCCCAGTCACTTAATCCGAGTGCTGATTCTGGACACCAAGGTTCTTTTAATGTACTTAAGAATAAGGGTAATTGGGGCAGCTTAGGTGGCACAGTGGATAGAGCATCAGACATGAGTTCAAATCTGGCCTCAGCCCAAACACTTGACACTTACTAGCTGTGTGACCCTGGGCAAGTCAATTAACCCCAATTGCCTTAAAAAAAAAAAAAAAAAGAATAAGGGTAATCAGGGACAGCTAGGTGGTGCAGTGAATAGAGCTCTGGCTTTAGAGTCAGGAGGACCTGAGTTCAAATCCAGCCTCAGACATTTAATATTTACTAGCTGTGTGACCCTGGGCAAGACATTTAACCCTGATCACCTCGCCCCCCCCCCCCAAAAAAAAGAAAAAAAGAATAAGGGTAATCAGCAAGTTACTACAGAGTTAATACTGTTTGAGTGGGGGAAAGAAATTCCTTGTTGCAAACACTCTCTGAGTGATGGCGATTCTAGAGGGAAGTGTGGGAGGTGAGGCAGGACAAACTGAGCCTGGGGAGTAGTGGAGCCTGAAAGCCGATGGTCCCCCTCCCCCAGGCACTGGCCGCTTCTCCCGCTTCCCGAGGTGTGGAGGTTCTGCTAAATAATCTCGCTGTTCCATCAAGGTCTTCACCCTTCTCCTCTCTGCTCCCCCCACCATGAGATTCCAGGTAAAATGTCAGATGTTTTCAGTCGACTCTTTTTAGCAGCCAATACTAAAGGGTGATCACTGGCTGCGTCCCAGAAACTGACTGCCAAATCGATTATTGCCCTTCTCCGAGAAGCTCTAAATTTTCTTTCTGTAGACATTTTACATATTTAAAAAGAAAAAGAGAAGTCCACTTCTCTGTGGGCATGTGAATCCGGACCTGCAGTCCCACTATATCCCCCTAGAGTTGACCGTGGCTGCTGCCTCTCCTCCTGGCTCTGCCAGAGCCCCCATGTTCCTTGGGCCCTTGTCCATTCCACCCTTTGCACGTCTGCTGTGGTTCTGATCTGGCCTGCTCGCACACAGGGGCCACTTACCATAAGTAAGTCTTTGCCTAGCTCATCGATATCTGTTACAAACTTTTCAATCGGTTGGGGAGATTTTGCATTGAAAGCCTGCCTGGGAAGGGCCACATCATTTGGCCAGTCTTCTTCACCTGGAAGTCCAATGACACTGGAAAAGAGACAAATATGAATGTCAGTTCTGGTCAGAACCGGATGCTGCTGCAGCTGTAGCAGATATACACCTCTAACCCTCTCCTCTCCCCAGTTTAAGACCAATAAGAAAGTAGTCTGATGTTCAGAACGAAGCACTGGGTGACAATAAACTTAAAGCTACAAGAGACCTTAGAGGTTTTCTAGACCACCTCCTTCACTTTACAGATAAGGAAACTGAGGCCAGAAAGATTATGTGATTTGCCCACTTGGGAGCATTAAGGAGGTTTTCAGGAATAATTTCATTTCTATTAGGGACACAGAAATGGGAGGTAGCGTGGTACTGTGGAAAGAAAGAACACTAACTCTGGAATGAAAGGTTCTGGGTTCAGATCTCTCCTGATACTAGCTCTGTGACCTTGGCAAAGTCACTATCCTCTTTGGGTCTCATTTCTCATGAACTGGTTAGATATGATGGCTTCTGAGTTCCCTTCTGGCTCCACCTTTCTGATTCCAAATTGCCCTCCTAGACGATGGGTATGTATCTGGGGTTATAGGAGACAAAACTCGAGGGTAATACTTACAGGGAATTATAAATGTGCTAAAATACTTTAGTGAGAGATATCATATAAGGAGTATGTTATATAAGGGATACCATCTAAGTTACAAATTTACAACTGTCAGAGGACAAACCTGCAAACACTTAATGATGGGAGAACATGTTCAGATATGGTTATGTGCATTTTTAAATGGAGACCAACACCCCAGGTCATTTAGATCTCCCTAGCATGCCCGGGCTGAAAGGGCAGAGGTCACTCACAGGCCCAGTCCCCCAGACGATCAGTAGGAGGCTTTTGGCTGTTCTGCTTCCGACATGTACCTTATTCACTCCCTCCTTAGGCAGCCTGGTGGTACCCTGCTTGAGGGGGAGGGGGAGGGGAGGGGGAGGATGTGAAGCTCACCATATTGGTGCTGGACTAAGAGAAGATGTCCCAGAGGTACTTTCTTTCCTCAATCACACCAATGATGAATGTTCAGATCCCCCAAACTCAACTAAAGCAGGGCCCCTTTGGACATCAGCATGCTATTCTATGAATTTGGAGCTGCTGGGGAGGTCTGACCATAACCCCCAGAACAATTACATTAAAAATCCAGATGCATCATTGGAAAACCCAATGGCATAGGTCATATCCCGTGCCCAGAATTACTCTTAGGAAGGAACAAATTCTATTGTATTTGAAATACATATTGGTATTCCAAAGTAAAAGAACCGTTAGATAAAGTGGAATTAACTGTAAGATAAAGAAACATTCATTTGTTGTTACTGAGTTCATTCATTATTATACTCTTTCCTTGGACATCAGTTCTATAGGAAGGAAATATTTCTCACTTTAAGCAAACCAAACCAAAAACAAAACAAAACAAAAAGCCAGTGAATTAATACCATATTAAAAAAACTGGACTAATTTGCTTCCTTTTTTTTTTCTTTTGAGGCAATCAGGGTTAACAGACTTGCCCAGGGTCACACAGCTAGTAAGGGTCTGAGGCCGGATTTGAACTCAGGTTCTCCTGACTCCAGGGCTGGTGCTTTGTCCACTGCGCCACCTAGCTGCCATTGAATCTGCCTCCCGTGAACACGTGATATGATGCTATCTTATTTGGAAATTATTTATGCTGACTGATGAAGAGCTAGCTCCATTATGGATTAAAAAGAATAGGGATAAACAAGAAGCCTCATGGAACTCAGAAAAGAACCATTTGCTATTACAGACTCTGGATTTGTAAGCTGGGCATTGGTAGGCCTTGTTAAGGATGAGAAATGCTGGGTTCATGGTTATTAAAACCAAAATACTTTTTAAAGCATTACTTTTTTTTTAATGAACAAAAAAATTAGTTTTCTTTCCCATCCACTCCCCACATTTGGGAAAACAACATTAACAACAGCAAACCTTTGTAACAGATAAGCACAGAGAAGCAAAAAAAATTTTCACACTGGCCATGTCCTGGGATGTGTTGCAAATATTTAACAACTGCCTCTCCAAAAATGCAAGACATACTTTTAAATGTAATCTGAGTTATTAACATTTTCTCTATCACTTTCCTAAGTCTAAATAATAAAGCAAACAATAAATCAAAATCTGCAGTGTTTGCTGATTTCCAAAGTATAAATATTCACTCTGAGAATTTTAACAACTGGCTCCAGCACATCTCTGGCCATGTCCAAATAGCATGTGTCTCATCCACCCTGAGTCAGGAGATGAGGAGCATGCTTGGTCATCAGTTCTCTGAAATCAGGGTTGCATACCAAGAATAATAGTTTACAAATGGCGTTGTCTGTGTGAAGTTGTTGTCTTCAGGCATGTGTGTGTGGGCATACCAAATGTATATGTGGAAGCATGCTTTTTCATGAAGGAATGTATTTTCTCATGGATCCACTTTTCATTATTCTTGGGATCTTGGCAGGATTATCCTCCTCCTCATCTTTTACTTAACACCCCAACCTTTGGATCTTACCTGGCAGCCGCAGCAAATGGCATTATGACTACACCCTGTACAAGTGTGTTCCTGTGGCAAGTGTGAGGTCAGGACACCCTACACTTGGCCTTGCTCAGGTGCAGCTGAACCAAGTAATTACAAGCTGAGCAAAGAAAGAATCAAAGACTTAAAAGTATGTGTGTGTGTGTGTGTGTGTGTGTTAGTATACTTAAGTGATTAGGAATGACTGGATTAAAACTACATGAAAATATGCTTGGATATCAAGGTCTAGCATAGGAATTACTAAAAGACAAAGAAATTCCTCTGATATTTCAAAGATGTGAGTAGGCAATCGTGTGCCATCTATTAAGACTGAGCATTCATGAACAGAGTTGAGCACCACAGGAAAACAAAACTTAAAAACAAAAGAATTAAGAATCACTGTGAATTATTAAAGAATATATTCACTGGAAGGGCCAATGGAAGAGGAAGGAGAGGGGATATTTTCTGAATTCAAAATTTTAAGATATTTTCCCCTCCTTTTGCCTTTGACTAGCTTCTATTCTTCCAATAACTTTTACAAAGGTATCACCTACCAGTTCTAATGATATCTAGAATGTATTATTAAAACCAGTTTAATAAAGTCTCTTATCTGTAGGACTTTCTTCAATATTCCTTAATGGAATTAAGTCTAGAGAAAACCAAGCAATGTGGTCATCCATTTCATAGTTAGGGCATTCACAATGGTTTTTTTTGGGGGGGGGAGGGAGGGGGCGAGTTGTAGGGGTTTATTAGATCTAGGATTTCATCAGTGTAGCATTAGAAAGTAGCCTGAAGTGCATACCTTTTGACCTAGCAATAGCACTTCTAGGGCTGTATCTCAAAGAGATCACACAAATGGGAAAAGGACACCCACATGTACAAAAATATTTATAACAACTCTTTTTGTGGTAGCAAAGAATTGGAAATTGAAGGGATGCCCATCAGTTGGGGAATGGCTTAAAAAGTTGTAGTACATGAATGTAATGGAATGCTATTGTGCTGTAAGAAATGATGAACAGGCTGACTTCAGAAAAACCTGGAAAGACTTGTATGGTCTGATGCTGAGTGAAGTGAGCAGAACAAGGAGAACACTGTACACAGTACACAGTGTATGATGACTAACTTTGATAGACTTATCTCTTCTTAGCAATGCAAGGATCTAAGACAGCTCCAAAAGACTCATAATGGAAAATGCTATCCACATCCAGAAAAAGAACCATGGAGTCTGAATGCAGATAGAAGTATACTATTTGCTCTCTCTCTTTTTTGTTTCTTTTTTTCTCATGGTTTCTCCCATTGGTTCTAATTCTTCTTTACAACATAACTAACGTGAAAATAGGTTTTACATGAATGGATATGTTGAGCCTATATCAATTTACATGCCGTCTTGGGGTGGGGGGAGGGGAGAGATGGGGAGAAAATTCAGAACTCAAAATTTTAGGGAAGTGAATGTTGAAACCTAAAAATAAATAAATAAATTTATTATTAAAAAAAAGTTGCCTGAAGAAGGGGTTGAACTCAGGTTTCCCTGATCCTAATGTTTTCTTTTTAGTCACTATATACACTATCTACTGGAAAGAACAATAACATCTATCTATCTATCTATCTATCTATCTATCTATCCATCCATCCATCCATCCATCCATCCATCCATCCATCTATCTGTCTATCCATCCACTTATCTATGGACATTATCATCTGAAACACAGAGAAAAGAAATATATGACTTGTCAAGATCCCCCATAAGGCCAGTGGCAGGAGGAAGGCTCAGAACCCAATTCTCCTAATTCTTGGTCTAGGGCTCTTTCCATCAAACCATGGTGCCTCTCCTAAAACCATGTTACAGAAGAAAAGCACTCAGAGTATGGTTTTCAAAAAAGCACTTTTGAGTTTTTAAAAGAAATGTAAATTTTATGAAACTCACCAAGTTACTTTCTCTCTTTAAAGATACCTAAACAGAGCTTTCTTTCCCTCTCCCCCAATTTGTGGTAAAAGTTATTTAGTCTCCTGTCAACTTCCACTGCCAATATATAGGAGAGTGGTGACATTCTGATAGGCCCATGACCAGGACCTTGTACCAAGCTGCAGCACTGAGACAACTGATTGCTGCTTTTAACAGCTGACATTCACCCTGGCAAGTCTGATAGTACACAGAGCTCTACAGACTGGACCGCTGGGGGCCTCTGAGGGTAGGGAGAAAGAATTTTTCAAGTATATTGTAAATGACACTAGGGTGCAGTATTGGCCTTTTTTTTTTTTTTGACTGTTAGGGCCTTTGGAGCCTGCATATTAATGGTAATAATTAGAATATCATCGTCTATGAGCCAGTGTCAAACACCAAGGAGCAAAAACACACTTTAAAGAAACACTGTTGAAAACTTTACCATTATCCACCCTCTCCCTTTGGCATCCTAGAACTGCCAGGATTTGCCAAAATGGGAATCTGTTTGCAGGTTTGAAAGCCTAAGGACTCCAATCTTTCCTGTCAAATTTCCTTTCTGGTCTTTCTCATTGGCTTCATCCACTAACAATATTAAACTGACTAATAAACTAAAAGGTTGGTAGCCAGATACTGCCACCAGGTAACCAGAGACATTAGTGAGGGAAAACAGAAGGTCTTCAGTGTTCAGTACATGCAGTTTCAGGAAAGGCCATGTTTTCTCTAAGTTAGAGGTTCATGAACTTCTTAAAAAATAATTATTTCAATAAATTTGGTTTCCTTTGTAATCTTATATATTCTGTACATTTAAAAATAGTATATTGGAGAAGTCCATCAGCTTCATCAACTTGCCAAGGGGGTCCACAACACAAGAAAGGTTAAGAATTCTAAGCAGAGAGGCCTTGGGAGCCATATGTAATTTTCTAGTACTCTTTATACAAGGACTCTGTCCAACTGTCTGTCATCCCTAGAATGCTTTCCTTCCTCATCTTTACCTCCTGGCTTCCTTCAAGTCTCAGGTAAAGTCCTATCTGTTACAAGAAGCCTTTCCCCATCTGCCTTAATGCCACTGCCTTCCCTCTGCTGATCACCTCCAATTTATCTCGCATACCCCTTTTATTTACATTGTTGTGCCCACATCATCTCCTCCATCAGACTGGGACATCTCTGAGAGCAGGGACCATCTTTCCTCTTTCTTTATATCCCTAATGCTTACCAAAGTGCTTGGCATGTAGTACTGTTGTTGTTAATAATAAATGCTGTTGATTGATTGAGAAGACATGCATTTGAGGCATACTGAGCCGTAAAATGCCTGTGATTATATACTGGAATGTTCAAAGAAGGGAGAGAGAGAGAAGGCCAAGTCTAGAGAATACCACTCTCAAGCCTGCTACACTGAACTCGTGAGTCTTACAAAAATATTTAACATTCTCTGTGGGACTGCACACTTTGGTGGCCCCCCACATAAGGCTGAACCTTGATTGTATAAGGGTTAAGCCTATCGAGATCATAAGGCAAAATGATAGTGAATGGAGCTGTGAGAACAGCACCAATAAGCAAATGGATGACGCAGGCCTGCATAATAGGTCCCTTTGGATGGAAACTTATTTAAATGGGGGCACTGGAATACTTCTGGCCCTGCTGTTAATAAGCTGGACACTTTTCCAATTGGACAGATTAAAAATATGTATCCAAAGTCAGTGAGATGATATATCCAGGAATTATCAGAGATCAAAGCTGAACTGTTCTCCAACTGTTTCTATGTATATATCTCCACTCCCTTCCAATTAGAAATGGGTTCGGCAAGTGCCCAAGTCTAGAGAAAAAAAAAAAAGACTATGACCACACACTACATGCATGTATACATACACTATACATGTATACAGACATACACAGGAGATGCTTCAAAGTTAGCAAAACACCACACAATAGGTATGTGTGAGGCCACCATGGTTGGGTTGAAAGGGCAATGGACTTGGGGCCAAAGGCCCTGAGTTCAAGTCCCAATGCTGTCACTTACTGTGTGACCTTGGGTTAATCAATTAATCTCTCTAGGCCTCAACTTCCTCATGTGTAAAATTTAACTCTTAAGGTCTCATCTTGATCTAAGTGTACAAGCTAGAATCAGAATTTGAACTGGAAGGAATCTCTTAGGCTTGATTTCTCTAGGGTTCTCTCAGTAAAATAAGAGAGTTGGGCTGGATGGTCTCTTAAGGTCCCTTCTGGTTCTAAATCTAGAATGCTGGCAATTGAAGGAAGGCATTGGTTCCACATCTGTACAATGAGGGAGATGGATGGGATATTCTCTAATCTCCCTTATTTACAATCCTATGATTTCATTCAAATCCTTTAATTTTACAGTTGGGAAATGTGATACAGAAAAATTAAGCGGCTTGTTCAAGGTCATCTAGCTAGGTAATATCAGAATTAGGACAAGAAAGCAGGCCTCCTGAGACTTAGTTCAGCTCTCTGGAAAAAAAAAAAACAACAAACAAACAAGAGCCTATATATGGTACCCATCAGAGAGCTTCCTAGGCTGGGAATGTGTGTATGACATCCTTAGCATGAAGAGCTCAGATGGAGTGATGGAGGTCAGGTGGGCAGAGAAAATGCTCAAAAGGCTAACAAATCAATTAAACCTGCCCAGTGATGATGGCTGGGGAGTAAGAACGGGAAACACATTGACTGGATTTGCAACAGTCAAAACGGGGCAGCTGGTTCACAGGCAAGAGACCTCCTCCAGGAAAAAGGGACAGAAGCCACTGTCTGATGGGCTCCACAGAGAATACTGGCTCCCCTCTCCCCACCCGCAACAAACCCAACATATGACTTGGCTTTTATGCTGCACAGTTACTAACACCATCAACGACAGCATTTTTGAAAATGGAGGCAAGATAGACACTTATTTTCACGGACAACAGATGAAAGCCACTGTGATTTTCACTGACATAACACTTGGGTTATTACTTACTCCAAGATTTTTCCTAGTTGATCAACATCTGAACTTCCACGAAAAAGAGGCCTAAAAGAATAAAGAAATATTTAAGCATGGGAGTTTCTCATATTATATTTCATTTCTACTGTCATCATAATCTTTGAACAGAAGGAAAAATATTCTTCACAAAAGGGAAAGCTGAAGCAGTAAAAGGGCATTCCAGAAGTATTTTGTAAGCAATTTTGGTAAGTACTTTACCCCGATGAATGCTGATGTTACGGCTTCTCCTCTTGTACTTTCAAACCCAAGAGAGTCAATTGTGGAGGCATATCTATAATTCCTGCTACTGGGGAGACTGAAGCCAGTAGACTGCCTAAACTCAGGAGTTCTGAGTTTTAATGAGCTAAGCTGGGCCGGTGCGTGGCTATGTCAAGTACCCTTTTGGTGAGCTACTGAGAGTAGAGGACCACCAGCCTGCCCAGGGAGGGGTGAATTGGCCCAGGTAAGAAACAGCAGGTCAGAGGTCCTAAGCCAGTCAGTAGTGGGATCATGCCTGTAGCGTGGCCACTGCACTTTCAGCTTTGGTGAGATAGGAAGACCCAGTCTCAGAAATACAAAACAAAACAAAACAGAACAAAATAATCACCCCAAAGATAGAACTCATTTCCCAATTTTTAAAACCAGTGGGCCCCTTAGAAAACAATTCATTTTTAGAATCTTTTAAATGAGAATTCTATGTATAACCAATACAACAACAACTATTTTCAAGTCTTACTTTTCCCCATCACTAAAGCATGGGAACTTGGGGCTATTTTAAGATGGCTCGTTGTCATGTCTCCTTCTTGTTCAAACAGTTGCTAAATTTTGCCACTTTTTCTATTCCCAGAACTTGAGAAACCACTCTTTTTCACTGCTCCCCTCAATTGATGATGGTAACAAGTTGTCTTTATACACATTATTCTACCCACATTGGTCCCCAACTTGGTATTTTACAGTGACTACTCATTTAAAATATGAAACTCTCACATTTGGGCTTCTAGCATCCTACATATGTCTTTACTTTGTCCTGCTCATTATTTCCTCACTAGCTCTCTCTGGTTTATTCAAACTAATTTTCCTGTGTTTCTCCATGTTCTCTGGTTTTTGGCTCAGTGCCATGCCACTCCTCCCACTGTTCTCCCATGATTTTAAAAGCCTCTCCTTAGCTAATCCACCATCCTATTATTCAGTGTTTAGTTCTGAGACCATGTTCTTCAGGAAGCCCTCTCAGACTAGGAAAGAGTTAATTTAGCAAGAAGAAGAATCCCAATCTTCTAACTGGTTCCAATTTCTAGGGTCTTCCTTCTACATCAGTGGTGTCAAACTTAACTAGAAAGGATCCCAGTGTACTGCATATTGGCTTAGAAAACCACAAATTAACATCATCTATGTCATACTGTACTTTTATTTATTTTGTTAAACATTTCTCAATTACATTTTAATCTTGTTCTGCCACACTTGGGGAGTTTTTGCAGGTAGGTTGGCTTTGAGTTTGCCATCTCTCTATACAATGTCTCCTGCAGTTGACCCTTCTCTTCACTTATACCAAAGCCATCCCACTTCAGACATTCATCTCTTCTTGTTTACTTGTGGAACCTACTACTCTAACTTTTTTATTACTGCCAAAATAATGTCCCCAATTTTCTATTTTTATGACCAAGTCATTACTCTACTAAAAACACTAAGGTGTTCCTCAATGCTTAGTGTATCAGCTTCTGATCATGGTTTAAAACTCTTCACAATCTGGTCCTAACCTACTTGTCCATTCTTACCTCCTATGGCTCGTTTAATGGAGTCTTCATTTCAGTTAAAGTATACCAAAATTTTTGTTCTACCCACCTCTATATGCTCTGGCTCAAGATCTCCCTAGTGTCTACAGTAGACTTCTCCATTACTGTTTTAAAGACCCCTCCTTAAAGACCCAAGACAATCAGGCTTCCTCAATAAAGCTTTTATAACCCTACCTCCAGGTAAAAGTGAGCTCTCCCTCCTCAAATTTCTCAACATTCCTTTGCTCATATTTCTCCTTTACACTTAGCTCACTTTACTTTGTAGTATAGGTATTTGTATAGTACTTATTTTCGTATCCTCAGCCTAGTATGATGTTTTGTATACAAGTATTTAACACATGTTTGGAGAGCTTGATCAAAATGCCAGTAGTCCAATCTTATCTTCCAGTTCCGTCCCAGATTTCCAAGTATAGTGATAGCATCTCACACTGATCTAACTACGGGGTTTATTGCAAGTTTATAAACTAATCTGGTAGACAATAGATATTGAATACGTATGTGTATTTATCCACTAATCTTTGCCTTACCACCATCGCCCTAAGTTTCCATATCAGATCTGGTTTTAGAGAAGAATGCAGTACACATTGAATGCAGAGTTTTATAGGCTGATTCTGAATGGCCCAAGAAAGTGAGGGTGTGTGGGGTTTTATATTGAAGCAGCTGAAGCAATTACAATTTTTTTTTTACACAAATGCACCAATTCAAGATCAGTAGATCCCAACCACCATGGAAATATACACCCCAGGAAGAGACCAGATAGAGATAAAGGAGTTATTATTCTTATGGTATTAGAAGCTATACTTAATGGATTCATTGGTAATTCTAGTTAACCCTTGCTGCCTTCCTCTGGGGTAAAGAGGCCCTGTCTAATTAGATTTCATCATTCAACCAAACTAATACAGCTCTCCAGGCCCTAGGTCTGTAAGAAATTTGCATACTCCCTCCTTGAATAGGGGATAATAAATAGGAATAAAATTGATCAATGGCATTTTCTGCATAACTTCTTCCCCAGAAGAATTAAAAGATTCTATAGGTAACCAAAATCCTTTTACAGGGTTTATAATCAATGATCTACACAGTTCCTTCACTACTCTACAGGTCACAGAGAAGCTTCAGAGATCCTTGTTTCTTAGAATTCCACCCAACGCCAATACCCCAAATGATTAAGACCAGAGGTATGACTATTAAATGAGGTGTGGCCTCTCATCTTCCATGTTCTACTTCTGTCCAGGCCTGCCTGGCTTGTAAGGACAGGCAAATCTGTTAAAACATTGGTGACAGACAATTTCATTCAGCATCTCCAGTGTTCAAAGCCTGGGCAAACTAAACTATGTAACTGTTGTCAACTCTAGGTACTTGGGATCAGGAAAAACAGTATAATCAATAATAATCAACCAAGAAATACTTGCTAAGTATCCATTATATATAATGCACAGCATTCAGGACTGAGGATATTGCATTGGGAATCCTGGACCATGAACATCACTTGCATTAACTATTTTCGTTAATGAAAAAATTTTTGGTAGTACCACACCTGTGATTTCATTGGCTCAGGAACTTCTGTAAAGGAAAGTCCCTCTATTCAAGAAGGTCTGCAACTGCTTTGATGGTACAGTCTTAAAGAGCTGCCTTGTGGCAGCTAGGCAGTGCAGTGGAAAGAACATTGGCCCTGGAGTCAGGAGGACCTGAGTTCAGATCTTGTTTCAGATACTAGCTTGTGTGACCCTGGGCAAGGCACTTAACCCTGACTGCCTTAAAAAAAAGAAGAAAAGAAAAAAAAAGAGTTGCCTGGGGTACTTCAAGGTTAAGCAATTTGCCCAGGGTCACCGTATGTCAGAAGAGGGATTTAAACCCAGGTCTTCCCAGCTTTCTATTGAGTATACCAACAGCACCTAGATTGAGAGCTGGAAAAATCCATAGGAATTTAAGTCTGTTCTTTTAACTTTTTAAAAGACGTCTCACTGATATTTATTTTTTAAAAGAAAGGAAACATTTTGTCACTAGTTCTTTATAATCCCTGGTGTGTTCACACTAATCAATACTCTGTAAGCATGTATCATGTGGTTTCAATATATTTCAGTGACTTGGTGGTCCAGGTGCCAGTCAGTGCTTTGCCATAGTGAGTGGGAATTGGGACTTGCTTTGCTTTAACTCAAATAAATTTATCACGACTCCAGGCTGATGCTGAATCACAAAATTTGAGAGCAGCGAGGGATTACAGGGTTGTAGATTTAGAGCTGGAAGCCACTTGAGAATCTCTTTGCCTTTTCTGATCACAGGCTACACGTCTGTTAAAAAGAAAGGGTTGAACTAGATGGACTATCGACTTTGAAGTCCCTCTTCTAACTCGGCGGTGATGACCTGTGACCACTGTCTAGTGAGCAGGAAAGAACGATTCCCATGTCCCTGAGGAAGACCTTGTGTGTGGGATTGGGAGGAAGCAGATCTGTCTTGGCTTGACTGACATGGAACCCCCTGAGGTCTGCCAGGTCATGCACTTAGCTCCCATGGGATGGATATTTCAGTGCACACAAAAAGGCACAAGATAACAGGGAACGGGCAGCCATCAGTCTGAACTTGAAATACCTGTCGGCTTTAGAAGCTGCCCTTCCAAGGTTCCTCCTTGACTCTGGGATCAGCTAATCAATTTGCAGTTGATCAGAATGACGAGGTTGTTTGTGGTGGTTTTGTGAATAAGTTGTATCCATCCATAAGAGTGTCAGAGGCCAATGGAAACGTAGGAAGAGTAATGAATAATATTCCTTGAAGAAATCTTGGGCACGTTATACAGAAGTTGGATAGTCCCCAAGATGGAAATCTACCTGTACGATCTGTAATTTGTTGGCATTTTGCTGAAACCTGGTCCTGAGGATCGCTGACATTAGGATCACAAAAATTGTATGGTATATGAATGTTTACCATGTTGTATATTGTGTTGCACACATTGTCTCATTTGAGCCTGACAACGACTGTAATTATTATGATCCCTATTTTACTGATGAGAAAACTGAGTCTTTGAGAGGTAAAGTGATGTGCCCCTGGTCAAATACTCAGTAAATGTCAGAGGCAGGATTTGAACCTAGGTCTTCTTATATCCAAATACAACAGAATATAAATAATATGTGGTTTTCTAAGTTAATATGCATAGGCAGGGATCCTTGTGGTTTACTGGCCCTCTTTCCATCTGATATCACTACAGTATCAGAAGTTACCTTTCCAAAGACCAAGTAGCCAGTATGTGTCAGTGGTGGGATTTGAACCCAGGTCTTCTTGACTTTCCATCTGGCTCTCTATCCACTAGGCTATGTTGTTCTCCCTCTACATGAATATATAGTTAAAATAAAAAAAAATAAAGCCTTTCATAAGGCTGACATGCCTCACCTTTCTACCACAACACACAGCCGAGCTGGGAGGAGTCAAAAGAGGAAGATGGAAAGATGGGAGAAAATAAAAATAGAGACAAATCAGAACATGTCCACAGGATGGTAACCAAGTGAGTGAAGGGTTTCAAGATGATGACATACAGGGAACTGGGGATGACTAGCCTGACAGAGAGAAAACTTGTTGGGGAATGTGCTCACTGTCTCCATGTGTTTAAAGGGATGCCCTGTGGAAACGGGATTGGACTGGTTTGGCTTGGCCTAAGAAAGAGGAACTAGGAATAATGAGTGAAAGGTACAGAGAAGGAAGGGTTTGGGCTCCATGTTGAGGAATGTTTTCCACCTAGAAGAACCACCCCAAAGTAGAAGAGGCTATTTTAGGAGGTAGTGGATTAGCTCCTTACCATAGGCCTTCAAGGAAGTAGCTTGATGACCAATGGTTGGAGATATTGTCAAACAGATTCCTGGTCATGTTCAAGTTGGACTAGGTAGACTTTGAAGTCCCTTCCCTCTCAGATTCTCTTTGCATGTAAGAGAAAAGCACTTGGTGGCTAACTCTTTTCCCTGTTAGGATTAGGGAAATTCAGTGATCTGTTATCGAACTTTTTGCATTCCAAAGGTTGGCTCAGGGATCCCCAAAAGAGATGACTCCAGTCCAGCATAAGGTTCTTGAAGTGAAGGGAGGCCTGCTATTGTTTTTTTCTTTGTAAACTTAAGAGTATAGAACTCTGCCAGGGTCATTGTAGGCACTTGGATAAATGCCTGCTTGCTGAATGAATAAATCTTCCTAGAGAAAGTGGGGAATCCTTTTTAGGAAACCTGGTCAATCTGGACCAAGAAAAACATGTTTTTCTGCCCATGAACATGGTGCCCATGGTGAGGACAACCATAGATTTCTTAGTGTCGCCATATCAAAAGGAAACACTTAAAAGAAACCATCTCATCAGCCGTTATGTAGGCTCAGGTACACTGGATGACAGATTTGATCATTCTTAAACAAGATAAATAGCAAACATGATATTTTTCAAAAAGCAGCTATCCTATCAGCCGAGTTTTTATGTCCTCCTCCGTGTTTTGAAAAAAAAATGACAAAACATGAAAAATCAACTGCATTTGCAACATGATGAAATAAGTTATTCAGGTGCCCAATTTTATCAGTATTTTAAAATAATCCTTTTGTAATACAGAATACAATTATAGGTTATTAAGTTGTATTCCATCATATATTACCTAAAATGAGAGTTTTAAAAATGGGTATGTTTTGACTGCACACATGTATAATCTATATCAAACTGCTTCCTATCTCAGGGAAAGGTGAGATGAGAAAGGGAGGGAGAAAATTTGGAACTGAAAATTAAAAAAAAAAAAGTGAATGTTAAAAACTGTCTTGGTGCAGCTAGGTAGTGCAATGCATAGAGCATTAGCCCTGGAGTCAGGAGGACCTGAGTTCAAATCCAACCTCAGATACTTAATAGCTGTACGACCCTGGGCAAGTCACTTAATCCCAATTACCTCCTCCCCCCAACATTGTCTTTACATGTAACTAGGGAAAAATAAAATATTATTAAAAAGTATATGCTTTCTGACTTTTTTGAGTAGGGTTAATTGATGGTTTAGATGAACAAAGGGTTTTTTAGATCATAAATTATTTCCCAAGTAACTCCTTTATCTGTACTGGACCCCATTTCCACTTTTAAGTCTCCTTAAAAGTCTCCACTTTTATTCTCCTTTTATGTTATTCTTTTTCCTTCAAAGTATTCACTCAGTGTTTAGAATTTTTCTATCCTAGTTCCAAACTCTTCTCTCCTGGCTTTCCCATTCTCTCATTCCCCATTTGGATTGGAATCCTGCCTTAGTTGCTGAAGTAACAAGCCTAAAGCACAGATCTGACCATGTGCTCAGTAAACTCCAGCGACCCCCTATCATCTCTAAGATCTAATACAAACTCCTCTGTTTGGCCCTTATAAGCCCTCCATGACCTGGCTCCAGTTTACCTTTGCAAGCTTCTTGGTTCCCTTCCCATACTCCATGGCCCTCTTCATCTTTGCACAGGCTATCTATTCTCCGTGTCTCCGTGTCTAGAATGCACTCCCTTCTCATTTCTGCCTCTTAGAATCACGAATGTCCTTCAAAGCTCAGTCCCAACCCCATCTCCTATGTGAAGCCTTTCCTGATCCCCGCCAGCTGCCACTGCCTCCCTGTTTGAAACGAGCTTGCATTTATTTTGAATATGTTATGTACCTACTGGTACGTGTACAAGCTTTCTCAGTGTACTTGAGACCAAGGACTGTTTCATTTTTGTCCCTGTATCCTCTGCATTTAGCACTGTACCTAGCACACAGCAGTCACTTAATAAATACCTGTTGCTTGGTTGACTGATAATGCCAATAGGAACTACAAAAAATCCTTCCTGTGCCATTGTTTTAATGAAACTGGCCAGACCAGCTTTTAGGAGTCAATCTGTTTGTTCAAGTAAACACAGCTTACACACCCGCCCCCCCCAAAAGTCAGCATTTCTATTAGTCTTTTTTTTCTTAATAAAAAACCATTTTGAGCAATTTCTGAATGATTCCTTTAAATCACCTCTTCTAAAATTTTATAATAGTCTATAATGATAAAGCTTTGGTGACAGAAAAACCTCTTAAATTATTTCAGTATGAGCATTTTCCCTATAAGTCAAAAGGAGATCATAAGAGTACAATGGCTAAGCTGCCTTCATTTCAAGCTTTGGCCCCATCAATTCCACTCTCACATCACCTCAGGCTGTTTCATGCCAAAACAAGTATGATTCTTGGGATTTTTTTGGGAGGGGGGAGGATTTTCCTCATAGCTACCTTGATTTGGTATGAGATGAAGCAATACTTTAAAAGGGTTATTTTATTTTTTTTTGGTATGTGTCACCTTTTGAATGCTATTCCAGGGCATTCTAATAATTCAATATGGCAGAATATCTTTATTACTGAACCCCTATTATAGAAAAGGCCACTTTGATAGCACAGGGTAGCCTTACTCTTGAGTATGGCTAATTATTCAAATACTCAGATGGCAGAGAATAGCTATTCACCCATCCATTTATCCATATGTTGTGTTACTATATGGTGATCTCCAGAGTTATATTTTGAAATTAAATATATTATATTTACATTGTATGTATTCCATATTTACTTGTGTATAGTGGGGTCATCCCATATGCTCAGAGATGACATTCCTTGTTCCAAGTAACCAGATATAAGTTTTGGGAGGGCCTGCTTTCTGCCCTGTGAATTACTCACCACCAATGGGCTTGCCCTTTGAGGTGATGAGAAATTCCTTTATTGGCTTGAATAGCCGGGAGAGCTGATGACTCCCCTCAAAACCTCTTCCTTCCCACTCTGAATCACTGTAGGATCATCCTGAAGTGCTTCCAAAGAGCCAAGTGGGGAAGAGGTGGCTGGCCCTATTTCTTCACTCTGTCCTCTAAGTGGCTGTTAGCACATAGCATCTAAAATGGTTCTCTGTCTTGGCAAGGTTGAACTTGGGTTGGGTGGCCTCTTTCTTGTTTTTTTCCTGATCTGAGGTGAACAAATACCTATTCCAAGATGGATATATCCAGGATTGGATGAGACCTTGTAAACTGAGCCCTCGAGGTCCCTGGCCTCACTGGATTGGAGTTGAATGGCGTCAGGGAGGAGTCCCCAGCATATATTCCAGTGCTCTTGGAGAGGACACTGACAAGAGGATTGTCTTAAATCTGGCTGCTTTCCCAGAAGACACAGACTAGGACTTGTTTGGACAGTGCAGAGCTAAGGTGAAATATAAAATGTCTAATTAACAATACTCCAAACAGCCTGACGTTTTACTGAGTTTTAAGCATCAGCTTCCCAACAGACTGTAACGACAGTTATAAAATCGAATTACTAATCTTGTTTTAAAGTTTGGTTTCTGTCAAATGTATTCTTGTGAACGTCCTGTGACTGGCATTCCTTCTGTGTGTAGCAAGAGATTACCTGGTCCCCTATCTGATTCACACTGTACAGTGGAGTGCCTTTTGTGCCCCATCTTTTCAGAAAATACTGCATCATGAGACATAAACTAATTTGCTAGAAATAAGGTTGATCCTGGTGAGCCTTTAAGAAGGCAAACAGTATGGAAAAAAAGGGAACTGAACCCCTCTGATTAGAGGTGGGCTCCCCCAAGACAATATGGTCCAAATTGCACACCCAGGTTTCCTTGGTGGTGAAAGATCAGAGGATCATAGATTTTGAGTTAGAAGGGACCTTGGAGATCACAGGGTTCAACCCCATCATTTGACAGATAAAGAAACCTAGGCCAAGAGGAGTTAAGTGGCACTTAGGGCTCATGTAGCTAGTAGGAAGTGTCTGAGATAGGATTTTAATTCTTCTTGACTCCCAGTTTTATACTTCAATGCACTACCTCATAGGATCTCAAGGGCCTGGGAAAGTACTCCAGCCCCGGTGGGCCCGGGAGTAGTGTCTTCAAAGTTAGATGTATTCCTCTGATGGAATAGAAGCTACATGAGGGCAGGCACTGTTTCATTTGAATCTTTATATCCCCAATGCTCGGATAGACTGATTGAGCTTAATTTCCTTTCCTCTGGAGTTATTTCTAACCCAACGTACCAGCAACCTCCTATTTGAAAGGATGAATGTCAATAATTCCAATACATATTATCTTGATACATGAGATAAAGGTCCATATGGTCCTGAACAGATGACTGTGACACGCTGCTTCTTCTATATACACAACTTCAATATAGTTCCTCCTTCACTACTTATTAAAATATTTATGGTGACTTTATGCGTCAGTTGGTTTACAAGGCCCTGGTTCTAGGATTCATTCATTAAAACAAACAGCTAAAGAACACATGAATACATTCACAACTTCAGCGAAGCGTGGAAAACAGCATTTAGAGATGGGACATGTTTATGAGCAGATGAGAAGCTTTTGTGCTTTTTTATGTCTGCTAGAGAAAGGAAATGATTCATACACAGTGGAAGAAAAACGATGTCTCCTTTTTGATTTTACCATTCTTTTGTTGTAATAAAGGTGAGGGAGTCTTGTGGCAGGTGGTAGGACGCGTCTGTCTGTAACTTGCATTTGCCTTGTGGAAATGCTTTAGCTACTCTTTCTCACTCAGAAAGACAATTCTTTATAGACAATAAAAAGGTTCTTCCTTCTTAATAAAAACACCTGTGGAAAAGTATAACCCAAGGGAGTTCTATGACTTCACAGCTCATTCTTTGGCATCGTCTATCTACAGGCTCTCTCTGGTGAGGCTAACACAGAATCTCAGCGTTGGGAGGGCCCCTAGCTCAACCCATGTAGAACCCTTCTATAGTATTGTTGGCAAGTGGTCATCTATCCTTCTGCTGAAGACCCCAGGCAGGGGGAACCTTCTTGCTTCTGAGGCAGCCCATTTTTCACTTCTGGATGCCTTTAATTGTTGGGAAGTCTTTCCCTATCTCAAACCTAAACTTCCCTCTCTCTAAGTTCTATCCACTGCTCCTGGTTCTTCCCAAGCAGAACAAAGCTAAACCCTGCTGAATCCTATTTCAGTTTCTAAATCTTCAACTTCCGATTTTAAGACTGCTATAGCTCTCTCATTACCTGGCTCATCTCTGGCACACATTCCAAATTTTACATTAAAATTGATTTGAGAGTCATCACTTTTTCTTACAAGGATACAAACACATATATATGTGAGGCTGAGGGTTAATTTACAGAGAGAACCTAGGGCTTGGAGTCAGGAGGCCCTGGATACGAGTACCGACCTCACCATTTACCAGCTCTGTAACTTTGGGCAAGTCACTACCTCTCCTGGATGCTGTGATGATCAAATGAGATAATGTGTATAAAATGAATACTAGCTGTGATTATTTTGCCAATGTTGAGTGACTGGACTATATATAGCATGTGCTTTGTACTCCACAAAGATCTATAATGCAGGGGCCTTACTCTCATGATGAAAAGAGGTCTATATAAATGTATGCAGAGAGATTCATGGATTTTTAGAACGAGGAGGTCCCAAAGAGTTCATTAAGTTTAATTCTCCTATTTTATAGAACCAGACAAGGTTATGTGAATTGCCCATGACAACACAAGTCACAAGCAGAGCCAAGATGAGAATTCAGGTCTCTCAACTGCTCGGCCAGCGCTCTGGCTTCTTTAACATGAAAAGTTAAACAATACATTTTACCCTTCTCGCCTTATAGTCTGTGTTCCAGTTATACCAGCCTCCCCACTACTTTACACACATGGTCCATCTCCCATCTATGTGCCTTTGCACTGGCTGCACTCTCTCCTCATCCCTGCCTCTCCAAATACCAGGTTTCCTTCAAGGCTCAGCTCAAATTCTATTTTCTTCATAAAGACTCTCCTGGAACCCTTTCATGCTAGGTCAGCCCCTCCTAGAAGTACCTTGTACATTCTCTGTTTGCTCATGTACGTGTTTGCCTTTTCTTTCATTAAAACATAAGCTCCTTGAAAGGCAGGTATTATTTTCATTTTGTCCTGGACATCCAGGGCTTAGTACAGCACCTCAAAATATACATATTTATTGACTGACTGAATACAAGACAGTGGAATAGATAGTATTATGTGATAACATGCTAACTATAAACATTCTCTCAAAGGAAAGAGAAATCACCATGAACTGGAATGGAGCAAATGGGACCAGAACTGAGCCTTGCAGGTACTACTCTGTTGCTGAATTTGGTCAGAAAGAAAGGAATGAGGCAGATTCCTGATGAAGGAAAATAGCCTAAGAAAATACACATAATGTGTAGAGCAGTCAGGCTAGAAGAGAGAGGCGTAGGTGACAGAAACTGGAGAGGTAAGTTGTGGCCAGAAAAAAATTAGGAAATTTAATCTGAAGATAATGAGTTGTGAGCAAAAGAGCGTGAGAGCAATGTGTTATCTTAGAAAGATTAATCTGACCGTTTGTCTGAAAAGAAGGCTTGTCTTATCAGACAAGAACAGCAGTTAACTGAACAATGAACAAACTGAGGAACTGAGGTAATTTGGGCTCAGGCTAGTAGAAAGGAAAAGCCAGGAGAGAGACATAAAGAAGTGAGGGGCAGTGTGGCTTGGGAGACAGAAGGCTGGCCTTGGAGGAAGAAACCTTTGGGTTCAAGCCTGACCACTGGTCTATCCTAGATGGGGCACCCTGGAAAATCACTGACCCTTCCTTAAAGTGACCTGGGATCCTCTCTACGACTTTAAGTTACAGATAAGCTGCTAATCAGTGGAGAGTTTCCACACTGGGTGTTTCCTATGCTGATGAAGTAATTGATCTGAACTGATGGTACTTGGTGAATGACTGGAAAGGGTGCTTTGTGAACCTTTATGTGCCATACAAATATGAAATACCAACAACGATAACCACTACCATTGCCAAAATAAAAGAAATTATAAAAATAATATAATGATGAAAATAATAAGAGAGAAGAGGGAAAAATAAGAATCTAAGAATATTTCCAGGTGTTGAGTCTGGGTGATATTTGGTTTCTAGCCAAAGATTGGGTATTGCTTAAGAATTAATAATAGAACTGCCTTTTAAAAATCAGATTAGAAGGCAGATAGACGAAAAATGGAAGAAATACTTTTTGTAAGTTATCTGTATTTATTAAAAGGCAATGAGCAACAAATCAGTTGAAGAACCTATTGTTATAGCATGAGTCTATAAAATCCATCCACAGAGTCAGGATTTTAAAAAATATCCTTATAAATATAGCACCCTAAGCCCTTCCAGTCCCCCCACTGACTCTTAAAATCCCCAGTTTCCATCAAGAGTCAGTTCAAATGCCACTGTCTATAAATAGCCTTTCCTGATCCCCGTGCTACTATTTCCAGCCTACTCCAAACTACCTTTTCCCGTGCAATAGAATGACAACCTTCTGAAGGCACACACACAATTTCACTTTTACCTTTTTATCTCCAGGACTTGAAGTACAATGTCTGGCACACAGCAAATGCCTAAAAAATGTTTGCTGATTGATGAGGTGAGATTCTGGGAAGGACACAGACTGCATGTGACTTTTATCACTATATGGAGCATGTGCATCAATGAGTCCAAAGATCTATTTCTAAAATGTTTGAAAAAAATTCTATTTCGTTCAAACTTTCTTCTCCCTCCCCCAACCATGAACAAAAGAAAAATAAATCCTCTGTTACAAACATGTATAGTAAAGGAAAACAAATGTTCACATTGGCCATCTCCAAGAAAAAAATATATGAGATCAAAGATCTAGGGAATTATGGAACTATATTCTTTGCTTATCCTACTGTGTTGTGTAAAATGACACATGAACTCCATCACCTGGGTTTCAAGGCTACCCATAATTTATCTGGCTATCTTGTACTCCAAAATTCCAAATTGGAATTTTTTGATCTTTCCCAAACTCCTCAGGCCATCTCCTGCTTCTCTGCTTTCTCGCCAGTTGTCCTCCATGGATGGGATACATTCCCATCTCATTCTTGACTTTCAAATTCTTTATTTTTCTCTAAGACTCAGCTCTACCCAGATCCCAGCAAGCTGTTAGCATTTTCATATTATTCTCACATAACTTTGTTGGATTTATTTTTTGCCTCCTTCAGTCTCTACCAAGAATTTATATATACATATATATAACACATACCATAGGCTCCTTGAGTATAGAGACTGTTTATTTGTATTTATGTCTTTCTATACTCAGGAACTAGCACAGTACTTTGAGTATGGTAGGCACTTAATAAAGGCTTGTTTATTTGAATTAAATGTATCTTGTCATCTCTATCAGACTAAAGTTCTTTGAAAGGACAGGACTCCTTTTCTGCAGAACTTCAAAATACATGTTGCTTGTCCTTCGTTTTTTGAAGAGGACCAATGACATCACAGATGTCGACTTCCACATGAATTGGATTTAAATCAGGCAGAGTTGAGCAAAGTTGTCAGCCTCACTCTTTTTTTCAGTCATCGAAGTCCAGTGCCAGGACCAAAGTCAAAATGGCTGGTGATTGCCTGGGGTGCAGTTGGTGACCTTGGCATCTCCAATATCTGACAGAACTCCACAGGACCTGTTTCAGCCACCTTCATGGTCACTGGAACAAATTGGTCTCATCTGCCCATTCCACTGAGGGAAATCTTCACATGCTTGGGGTAGACATTGCCCTAATTCACTGATAGGTTTGAGACCTGTTTGTTGCCCTCAACCTGGTATAGCTCATTTGCCCAGACAGTTTTATTGGGGTGTGGCTACAGTTTCATGACAGGCAGAAACACCAGACAGATGTACATAGAGACTGACTGACTAATGATTGGTCATCTCACAAACAAAAACCATCACATAGGCATAACAAGCTTATGAAATTCCACCTCTGCACCTTGGGTATTCATCTCATTTCAGGTGTACAAGGCAGGGATGGGCTAGTAGCAGGAAAGGAGAAATTCTGAGACAAATGAGTGGCAGACACACAACAGAGAATGTGAAATTTAAAAGGGGTGGGAAGAGGAAAAGGTGAGGGAGGAATCCACAGACTAAGCAGGAAGATGAGCCTGCAGAGAAAAACCCAGAAAGAACAGAATGAAGTGAAATACAATGAAAGCATGAGAAGGGCCAAGGGCAGAAAAGTTGGGCAGGCAGATGAATTCTGCAGAAGAGAGGCAGAGATACCCAGATTAGCAGACATCTGGCACTCAAAAGGAATGATAAGGCCATGGAAGATCTGACCATTGGAGGGGACTGTGGTTCCAATGGAAATGAATAACAACATAACACAGAGGGGGAAAAACCCAAACAAACCCAAAGAGCTGTATTAATTTTTTCATGTTACCAGATGTGAATAATTTATTTTCTCCACAGAGAGCTCATTTTTAGTGAACTATGAGTAACTTCCTCTAAAGAAACGGCTGTCTTTCATTTCAAAATTGAAAACTGAATTAAAACTAGAGTTTAATAGACCATATACCATTTCTGAAATGATATGGCAGAACTTACTGATGATAAAAAAAAACAAAACTTCTCTTCCAACTCCACGAAGTTAGCATGAGCTAGGATGACATATTATAGGCATTGGAAGTTAAGGGGATATCAATTCTTTGGGTCCATGCAATTTCTCATTACAAGGATAGACCTCATGGCTAAGCAGAACAATCTAATATCTAAGCCTACATCTATAGGTTTGGACCTGCGATTTCACCAGGGTAGGTAACCCAGTGAGTAAACTCCTTCCCCCAATGCAGATCAGCGATTACTCTGAAAGGTATAATCTTAAGAGAGTTGTCTGGGACACTGAGAGTCTAAGTCACTTGCCCAGGGCCATACGGCCAGTATGGGTCAGAGATAGGACTTAAACTTGGGTCTTCCCGAATGGGAGGACCGCTCTCGATCCATGCTGCCTCTCATATTTATGTGCATGTGTGCATGCATGCACAGGCATATATTTATTGTATTAATACCTATTTATCATGTATGTGAAAAGCCAGAACTTCTTGTTTTAAAGAAAGCTTTAGAACTAAGGGAAGAATTTTGAGTAAACTCTAGAAGAATGTACTTTTTTTTGGCCTTCTTGTTGAAAAATTCATTTTACTGCTGTTAAGGAGTGGGAGCTGGGGGAAGACACAATGGCATTTGTGGCCTGGGTCTCATGTCACTGCGGCCAACAGAAAGCCCAAGTGGGGATACTGAGGAACCAACTGCTTTTAGCCTCTTCCCATGAAAGTGTTTGTGAATTTTGAGAGTCTGTCAGTTTGGGTCATCATGACTCCTGACACAGTGATGCCTAGTCAGCTGAAGGAGACTGGGTTGTGGTTAGTTAGTCAGGGAATAGGATAGAGAAAAAGAGCAAGGATTCTCTGCTCTGTCAGACAGCTGTATTCTAAAGTCTTTCATAGCACCCCTCAAACCTGCAAAGGGCCAGGGCCATCTAGATGAATATGGTGGAGGGACAAATCAAGATGTTCTGTTGTACCCCTAAATTCCTCCACTGACTTGTAGCTATTAGCATAGAAGCAGGGAGGTACAAATAATAACAGCAGCTAACGTTTAAAAGCCAACATGACTTAGCAAGGGAAGGGAATAAGCATCTCTTTAGTGCCTACTACATGCTAGGCTCTGTGCTAAGTGCTTTACAAATAGTATCTCATTTAATTGAAAACAACTGATTAAATTTGGAGAACAAGGAATGGGAAGAGTCAAAGATGACTCTATAGTGTCTGGAAACATGGTGCTACAATCAGAGAAAAATAGGAAAACTGAGGGAGGATCAACTCTCAGTGGATGATGATAAAACCCTCCATTTGGGATGTGTTAAGCTTGATGCAGGTGGCGCAGTGGGTAGGGTGCTGGGCTTGGAGTCAGGAAGACTCATATTGCTGACTTCAAATCTGGCCTCAGACACTTACTAGCTGTGTGACCCTGGACAAGTCATTTAACACAATTTGCCTCAGTCTCCTCATCTCTAAACTAAGCTAGAGAAGGAAATGGTAAGTCACTCCAGTGTCTTTGCCAAGAAAACCCCAAATGGGGTCATGAAGAGTCAAATAAGACTGAAAAACAACTGAACAATAACAATAAGCTTGGAGTAGGACCCTGGAAGAGGTATACAGCAGGTGGAAGGAAATCTAACAAGGGATCTCTGGGGAGAGATTGTGGGTGGGGATGCATATTTGGGAGCCATCTGCATTCGGGGTAAAACTAAAACCCTGGAAGTAAATGGGCTCACTATACTCAAAAGAATAGAGAAGAAAAGGCAGAGACCAAATCTTCATATGTTAAGAGGTGGGGGGGGGAATAAAGAGTCTGGGAAAGAAGTCAGAGAAATACCCAGGTCAAACGGAGATGAAGCCAAGAAAATGGCCAAAAGGTCATTGGTAAGTTTGGAGAGAACAATTTCAACAGAGTAATGAAAATGGAAGCTAGACTGAGGGGGGAGAGGAAGTAAAAGCAGAGTCCAGACTATTATATCTAGAAGTTTCTCAGTGAAAAGAAGGAAAAGGGACAGGATCATTGCTTGAAGAAACAGCAAGGTCAAAGGAAGAGGAAGATTTTTTTTGGAGGACTAAGAGAGACTTGAGTATATTAATAAACTAAGGGGAAGGTACCAGAATAGAAGTGAATTAAGATGTATGAAACAGAAGGGCTTATTGCTGACAGGTAAGACCATGGAGGAAACTGGAGTAGAGGAATTAACTTTTACATAGAAGAGGACACCTCTTCCTGAGACTGGAGGGCAGGAGGCAAGGATGGGTCAAAGGCCTTGAGAAGTTCAGCACAATAGAAGAGGAAAATTGGAGGTGGGGGAGGGTTCCATCTGAATGGACTCATTTTAATCAGTCAAGCAGGATGTGAGGTTCATTTTCAGAGTAAGATGGATAGAGTAGTGCTTGGGGAGAGAATTTCATAATACTTCAAGCCAAAAAGGGATCATTAGAGGTACTGAAATTTAAATCCAGATTGTCCAAGGTCATAGAGATAGCAAGTCACATATTCTAAATGTGAACCCAGGTCCTCCAACTTAAATCAATCAATAGGTAACATTTATTAAACACCTACTACGTGCCAGGTACTGTACCAAGTGTAAAATCTTCTATTATTTCCTCTATCCCATGGAGTGAAGCCTTGTTTGTGATAGCCCTTGTGGGGAATACGACAGGAAGAAAATAACAGATGGCCAGTCACGTAGCAAGTGGTGAGCCACGGCCACAGAATGGCTGATGTTCCATACGGTGAACTCAGCAGCCTTGACTCAAATCTAAGTAACTGCCATTGATGGAAAGCCTTTTCCCCTTTCCTTCTTTTCATCTAGAGGCTACAAAGTACACTGAATTTAGAATAACACCTGGGTTCAAATCCTGGCAAATCTCATAATCCGTCCAGGCCTCAATTTCCTCATCTGTAAAGTAAGGGGGGTAAGTTGGATGACCTCTAAGGTTCTTTCTGGGTCTGTGATCCACACAAAGAGGTGAGGGACCTCACTGAAGTTAGATGATATACTTAGGTAGAATATGCCCAATCAGCCTACTATCATGAAGACTCATCCAGTAGCACTGTACTCTTCTGGCGGCAAGAGTAGAAGAATGGGTCTAAGGGGCAAGGAGATCAGGGATTCACAGTCAGAAGGCGGTGGCAAATTTATGAGGCTAGAGTTTCAAAAACAGTCCCATGATATTAACAGTAAAAGCTGAATTTATAAAGCGCTCCACAGAGTCTCATTCGGGTCAGAAATGCTGGCAATTCCTCAGCATGGCTAGAAAATTCCTTGGGGGAGTGGTGGTCATGGAGATGAGGCTGGCTGAGAATTGAGGGGCATTCCAGCCATAAGTGTGGTAATGACATGGCCATCTACTTGCCCCTCTCTGGATAAAGTAGCTTTCTAGAGTTTAAAGCCCACCAGATAGGTTTGGAGAAAAATCTTCAGTTCCTTGAGTGTCAGACACTTTCTATCATCATCTCCACCAATGCTGTTCCCAAACCTTCTCAGTACAGTAGACAGGGCAATGGCCTTGGAGTCAAATGACCTGGGTTCATATTCTGGCTCTTCTATTTAGTACCCATGTGACCTTTTGCAAACCGTTTTACCTCCTTGATGGTCAGTTTCCAAGTGTGTACAACAATGGGGGTAGATGGGATGATCTTTCAGGTCCTTCCTACTTCTTCCCAGTTTTCACAAAGCTTGCAGTTCCTGGGGCATCAGGGCCACGGGTGGGAGAAGCTGTTTTAGTCCAGCAGCTGCTGATTAGGCAGGATGAGAAAGGTGGTCTGTGCCAGGGATGGATGGCCATGGCCCTGGCCCAACGTTTTATGGGCAGGGTTCCAAGGATCACTGAGCTGGGGGCAGCTCGAAGCTAAGTTGTTGTTAAAGAGGTCAGTCTGGGGAAGCAAGAGGGAGGGGGAGTTGTGGACTGCGGGATGCGGAGAGTGGGAAGAGCAGGGATTGTAACCAGAGTTCAGGCTGGGGTTCAAGGCACGGAGGAGTCAGAGATAAGCAGGACAGAACTGGTGGGAACTTGTCACTGGAACTATGAATAATGATTCCCTTACTGAATGCTATCTGCTTGTACGCCACTTGCACCAGGTACATTTAGAAATGCATAGCAGTATAATAGGAAGAGAATGGGGTTTGGAGTCAAAAGACACCTGGGTTCAAATCCCACATGTGGAGAGTACTCACTATGTGACCTCCTTGGGCAAGTCACTTACCCCTGTTTGCCTCAGTTTCCTAATCTGTAAAATGGGAATCATACCACCTAGTATACCTACCCCTTATAGGATATGGTTGTGAGGCACCAGGTCAAGCACTTTGTAAGTCTTAAAACATAATATTAGCTATTATTATTATTTCTATTATTACTGCACGGTACAGTGATCATAACAGACAATCAGTAGCTCTCAAATGACTAATTATGGCCACCCCTAATTCAATGCCTCACAGTTATACTAACTGAAACACACACTCTCTCTCTCGTCAATTTATACCTGCTGTAACAAAGACACCATTTAAAACTGAAGGTCATAATGTTCATTTTTGGAGGGAGGAGGTGGGTGGAATAAGAAATCTGGAAGTTTTAAAATGGAAGGATTTGGCCCATGAAGTGGCTATTTTTTTAAAAGCGAAGTTTTGCTAAAAACCAAAAGTACAAATGATCCAAAAATGTCCTTAAATTGGATTCAATTCTTGGTTATAAATACTGGGAAAAAGTGGAAGATCAATTTATTCAACCTTCCATTAAAAAAATGATCTGTCTAGGCCTTAGGGACTTGCAAATTTGGGTGGTAACCTTCGACTGTGAGTGATGTTATCTGGAAAGAAAATGTCCTATGCTTTGCTTGCTTACAGGGCTAATTCTCCCTAAGAAGTTAGTAATAATTTTTTTAAGACTTCACTCAAGGGCTAGTATTTAATGTTGGGCTGTTCTGATCGGCTGATAGATAGATTTAGTGGTGGGGCGGGTAAGCACTTTTTGGAGGGGAAAGCCTGCTTCTCATTTCCCAACCACAGCACTGCTTCTGAACTCCTCCCTCCCTAGGGCCCCGGGGCCCCTGCTTTTCAGCTTCCTCTTGTACGCTGTCTTCTCTTATAAGATGGTAAGCTCCTTGAGGGCAGGGACCATCTATCTATCTTTGTATTTGTATCCTTAGTGCTTAACATAGTATCTGGCACATAGTAGGTACTTAATGCTTATTACTGATTACTGTCTTACTATATAAGAATGCAGTATTTTGTCACCCATAACACTGTAAGGTCTACATTTTGGTTGGCTAAACCTCAATTTGAGCAACAAGAGTGTATAATTTGCTAATAAAGATATTTATTATTCCTAGAGAAAGTCTCCAGCAACTTGTAGGAAGGAATGGACAAAACAAAGTGATACAAATAAAGTTTGGTGCCTGACATAAAGGCTTAAAAATGCTACCAGCCCACACGTTTTCAGATGCCCACTTGTATTGTATGGACGTGAAACATTAGCACCCTGAATAGGCTGTGGGAGCTAATGGTTCAGTTTTTCTACTTATTCCTAGCTTATCACAGGATAGGATCATGAGATGTCTAGAGTTTGAAGGAGATTTAGAGACCATCCAGTCCATTAGTTTCCAACTTGTGAGATGCAAACCCGTGGGGAGCTGTCTAGTTATTGGAAGAACTCAAGAACCCCACCTGCCATTATAATTTTGATTTTTATTTAGAATAGGGAATAGACCTGTGATTTCACTGGTATAGGGAGCTTCCAGGTTAGGAAATTCCTTCTGCTAATGCAAAAAGGCACCTGCTTTGCTACTTATAATTTTAGAGAGTAGCCTGGGACAATGAGAAGTCTTTGACTTCTAGGGTCACATAGCCAGTATATGTAGGAGGTGGATTTGCACTCTGGTCTTTTTGACTCTAGGTGAGGGCAGCTCTCTATTTACTGTGCCATAATGCCTCTTACTGGAAGAATATTCACATTAAAAAGACTGGTCTTTGTTTCAGAGAGAAGCTTGGGGCCATTAAAATAACTTTTCAGTTTCTCAAAGGCAATAGTAAGCTATCTTCCTCCTGTTCAATTCTGGGTCTAACTCATTTTTCATTTGCAATATTTGTCCACGGTATACTGACAGAACTGATGAGCTCTATGGCTTATCTATCTAACTGTACTTCATGATCGAATTAGTGGACAATATTCAACCACTTGTCTTTTGCTAAGTGGATAGTTAGGCCAAACTCTTTTGAGTGACCATCAATCTCATTTAGGGGGTTTTGCAGTATTCTGGGTTTGAAACAATTAGCAGTATCATCCACAAACAGAAGCATCTGGAGGACTTTGTCAAAGGGAATCCCTCTTGCAAATGGACTTTCCAGGTTCATCCTTAATACCTAAGTATTAATAATTAATTAATAATTAATTATTAATACTTAGGTATTAATGAATCATTTCTTGATAATGGTAATGAACCAATTTCTTTTTTTTTCTGACACAATAAGTTTCATTTTTTGGTATGCCCATTACATTCTCATTCTTTTACTGAAGAAAGTATGATACAAAAGTATGAGATTATTTCTTTTGCAGTATACTAGTCATTGTCTTCTCTCATTCTTTACTTTGGAACAATATTTTCTTATCTATCTATCTATATCTCACCATTCTGAACTATTCTTTTTTTGTTTGTTTTTTGTTTTTAGGTAATTGGGGTTAAGTGACTTGCCCAGGGTCACACAGGTAGTAAGTGTCAAGTGTTTGGTCTGAGTCTGGATTTGAATTCAGGTCCTCCTGACGTCAGGGCCAGCGCTCTATCTACTGCGCCACCTAGCTGCCCCTCTGAACTCTTCTTACCTTTGTATTAATGTCAGTGAATATCAAAGCATATGCTGATTTAATTCAGAGGGTTTAACTGAAGGCAATTCACTTATGTGGCTCAACCACATGGTGCTCTTATAAGGCTGGCTTACTATACAGGTCCCAGTAGAAAGTAAAGTTCAAAAGATGCTAGGTATTCTCTCATCCTCAAAATGTTTCCCTTTCTGGGGAGCATGAACCACAGGGTGGCACTGTAAGTTTGGAGGACTTTGTAGGTTCCCTGGGACTCATTAGAGGCACAAACAGTCACCATAATAGTTTATGGGCTCAGATACAAGTCCTTTATGTTGTTAATTTTTTTTGGTGAGTTAAAAGAAATCTGTCCTGTTGAATCAAACACGAGCCAAATTTTGAAGTTTTCAGGGAGAAAGATGGGTGGATTTGTGAAAAGCCTCCTGGATTGAACTAGGTTCACATAAATCCAGAGCTGAGGTTCTCAGACCTAGATTAGACTAACAGTAAGATGACTATGATGAGGGAGTGCGGTCCTCAAAAACATCTGACATTAAATAAAGAGGTTCTCATGTTGAAGAACATGGAGAACAGTTGATCTGGTTGAATCCTTCTCACTTTGTATATAAAATTGAGGCAATGACCTGTCCAAGGTTTCGTGGGCAACAAAACAGCAGAGATGGGAATTCAACCCAGGTCTTTAGACTCCAAACTATATAAGTCATTTTCTTTCTCTCTTGGCTTCTTCATCAGTCACCTCCCTAACTCAATAAACCTCAGTGGCTCCCTGTTACCTGCAGGATTAAATAGAAAGTCTTCTGTTTGGCATCCAAAGCCCTTCATAACCTGCCCTCCCCACCTTTTCAGTCTTCTTACATCTTTCAGTCCCCTGGCTCCCCTAGCCACGTACTCTACTCTGTGATCCAGTGACACTAGCCTTCCTGACTCTTTCACCAACAAGACTCTCCACCTCCCGGCTCTGGGCATTTTCTCTGGCTGTTCCCTATGGCTGGATTGTTCTCCCTTCTCATCTCTGCCTCCTGACTTCCTTCAAGTCTCAGCTAAAATTCCATCTTCTACAAGAAGCTTTTCCTGATCTTGCTTAATTCTAATGCCTTTCCTCTGTTTAATATTACCAATTTGACCTGCATATAGCTTATTTGTACATAGTTGTGTCCATGTTGTCTCCCCCTGAAAGTAGGCACGGTTTTTTGCTTTTTTTTTTTTCTTCCTTTGGTCTTCTCAGTGCTTAGCTCAGTGGCTGGCACACAGTAGGCACTTAATATTTTTTGACTTGACTGACCTGTAAAACAAAGAGGCTGGACTAAATGATTTCCAAAATCCTTTTTAGCTCTAAATCTGTGATGTGGAGTTCAACCCAAGGATATTTTCCACAGATCCATAATCCTTTCTTTTGCTCCTTCTTTCAGGCTCTTGGTCTCCAAGTCAACGCTAACCTGATCCAGGTAGACTAAACATGAACAAATTCCTGTGGGCCAATTATTCTCTGTTATTTTAGGGAAACAAAAAGGGAGGGGGCAGGGAATGTATCTCTCCTTCCAATATTGCTGCCATAACTATATGTTCGTCATTCATTCCCTTACAGTCTATGTCCTCCTTTCCCCATACTTACACATTTTCCTTCTTTTTATGAGATTTGTAAGCTAAACTTCATCAGAGTTTCATAAAAGTCATCTCATTTGACTGAATGTAATACAGCCTAAGTGTGGTACTCTGAAACGCCCCCCTGCAATATTTCATATTGTTATAAAACTTTGGATGCAGTTACTAAAGTGCAGGCATTTAATAAATACTTATTGACTGAATGATCTCCCCCAGGAGAGTGTAAGCTTTCTGAGGACAGGGGCAGTTACTGTGTTTCCACAGTGCCTGGCACACAGCAGGTGCTTAATATATGCTCGCTGATTGAATGATAAAAGGAGAGACTTCAGTTATATTCAATAAGCATTTTTGAAGCAATTTATAGGTGCTAGGCACCCACCCTAGATGCTGAGATTACAAAGACAAAATGGAAACAGTTCCTACCTTCAGTCACCTCTGGGTCATGCCTAAAGGCCTAAAAATAGCAAATTCAATTCAATTCAACAAGTATTTATTAAGGGCCTGATAAGCACTAGCTTGATGAAAGGTAGCCTGGCATATAGAATGTTGGCCTTAGCAGTCAGGAAGACGTGATTTCACACACCACCTTCTGACACTTCTTAGCTGTGTGACCCAGAGGAAATCACTTAACTTCTCTTGCCTTGGGCAACTCCCTAGGACTTACTTATCAAGTCCGAGGTTAAGATATAAATCATTGGAAGAGTTCCCAAATTACTTGTTTCTAATTGGTCAAATATATTTTGCCTTTCTATGTTTCTTTTGACTCTTGTGTTTGCATTTTAAAGTATCTAACTCAGCTTTAATCTTTTCATTATCCCACCCAATTAACAAGTCTGAAAAGAAGATAAAATTAACATCTAATTTCATTTTTTTAAAGTACACAAATGCTTATTGGAACAGAATACCAAAATTCAAATATGGTATGTGCTTTTCTTCTGCACTTTAAACATGTTCCTTTCAGGGAAGATATAAATCTTGCTTAAATTCAGATCGACAGCCAGACCTCCCACTCTGGGGGCATCTGAAGGCAGCAATTGTTGTTCCTGCCCTTCCTGTAGCCCTGGAGATTTGAGTGAGCAAACTATTTTACTAGATAAAGATTGAACCTCCAAAACAGAGTCACATGTTTGTGTATCAAGGACAGAAAAGGTGGAAGTCACTGACTTCCGGAGAACTGACAGTCTGTTTGGCGGTCTCAGGGGCAACTCTAATTCATCTATGAATGGATAAGGATATCCAGGTTAATTAAAAAAGGTCACCAGTTGGTTTCTTTTTCAGGCAGGCTTGTCATGAAAAGAAACTAGAGTTTTCCTCATCTGGGATAAGGACTCAAATTCACTCCTCCCTTCCCTTGTGAACATGGAGAGGATGGCGCAAATCATATTCCCTTGGTGGAAATACAATTCTCACAAAAGAACACCCCCGGAGTGGGAAGTTTCCTTAAAACAATACATTCATAAAACATAATGCTTTATATACAAAGCTGATGCATATACACACACACTAATATGTACCGATGCTAAAGAGGGAGGAGATGGTATAGTGGAAAGTGTGCAATTTAATTTCATCAAAGGATCGTAGTTCATATCTTACCTCTGCTACTTACTACCTTTGTGGCTTTGGGTAAATCAATTCCTCACTCTTGTGGTCAAGTCACCATGAGCCTGTTTATACCTATCATGGATCTCTCTCATTTTTATTTCTCTAATATCATAGCATTCCATGATTCTCAGACATGTGGCAGCATGGGTTACCATGATGATCAAGTGATACCATGAATATACAATTGGAAGGTTGGCCTAGATGACCATTAAGGCCCCTTCTAGCCCTATCTATAATTCTGTGACCTAGAGGAAAGCCTTCAGAGCCCTGGGTAGAAGCTCTCTGTAGGATTCACAGAAGGACATGAACAAGAATCACACAGGATGAGCAGATGAAGATGGGCAGCTGTTCCACTGGATGGACTATGCACAGAGAAGAGATCAGGCGTCCACTAACTATATACTAATTACATCTAATAACTGTGAATAATTGTAAAATGTGTGAATATTTTCGGCATTGGGTGCTAATAAATACTGGGTACCTTATCTATTTTTATTTTTAATCTTTTGAATTCCAGCTGGTGTTCACTGAATCTGAGAACATCAGATCTGGAAAGAATGTGAGGAGGCAGCAGGTTATATGTAGGAGAAAGAACAAGGGTTCACATCCTACCTATGTGAACCTAAGCAAGTCATATAAACTCTGTGGGCTTCAGTTTTCTCATCTGTAAGATGAAGGGTTGGATTCAATGACTTTTCAAAGTCTCTTCCATGTGTCTATTATCTATGACACTATGCTCCTAGTCCAAGACACTCTCTTAATCTAGCTTAAGATTATGCTAGTTTTACTGGTTTCCCATCACACTGTTGAGTCATATTTAGTCAGTCCCCTGAAATTCCTGAATATTTTTCAGGCAAATTGCGATCTAGTCATGCCTCCACCTTTTTGTAGTCTTAAAGCCGACTCTTTGAACCCAAGTATAAGACTTAACATTTATCCCCACTGACTGTCATCTAAAAGACAATGAAAGTGGCCCCAAGTTGAAGAGGAGATATTAATATTTGGCATTTCTATAGTGCTTTAAACTTCACCAAGTATTTAACATTCATATCATTTAATTGTCATTGTAACCCAGGGAGCCACATGCCTAAGACTCATGGAACAACATTATAATGTCAGAGAAATAAAAATGAGAGATACATGATGGGTATAAACAGGCTAATGGGGACCTGAGCACAAGAAGTAGAAGAGATGGTGAGGATGTTTATGATTAGAAAAGAAGGTGGGTCAATCATATAGGGACAGTGAATGGGAAGAATACTGGACATGGAATATGAAGGGACCCAGAAAAAGAAGGCCTTGAACTTTCTGGGTACTTTATGAAGGGCTGATAGAAAGAAATTTCCCAGGATGGCACAGGATGAGAGGTCAGGGATTGGCCATTGTCTGCATCAGTAGAGGTAATGCTGCCGTGGATGATATCATGAATCCAGGTATGAAATTAAGATAGAATTATTTTAGAGGCAGTTAGGTGGCACAGTGGATAGAGCACCGGCCCTGAAGTCAGGAGGATCTGAATTCAAATCCAGCCTCACACATAACACTTACTAGCTGTGTGACCCTGGGCAAGTCACTTAATCCCATTGCCTAGCCAAAAAACAAAAAACGAAAAAAACAAACCAACAAATCCACAAAAGATAGAATTATTGTGAAGATTGCCAATGCCATGGTGCCATTTTCTGTTTTTTTCTATTCTCCTTTTCCTTCTCCTTTCCTCTTCCTTCCTCTGCCATCCCTGCTCCCCTCTTCTCTTTTCTTTCCCTAGACTGGTGGTAGAAGAAGGATGGATTGTGTTCTATATGGAAAGCTGGAAGACAGGTTCTATTCTGCAGGTCAGGGACAAAGTCCTTTGTAAGTAAGGCATAAATGATGTGCCTGTCTTCTCTCTGGTTAGCTCTCATGGATTCCTTGCCAAAAGGCCTCTCTGCGTAACAGAACCCACATAACTAAGCCTATGTTTTTGTTGTACCACTAGTTAAAACACTAATAATCAGCCAGACAATAGGATTTTGTATTAATAGAACCTTTCCACCCAACCCTTTCTTGGGTGGAACCTGGTGGTGTAACAATACGCAGCGACTCAGGACAGGAAAGGACGAACAGCACATAACATTCCTTAGACACTTGAGAGACAATTAATAAGCAGAACGGAGTCCTTAAGTAGGGGTTTTCCGGGAGTATCTGAAGAAAGCAATTGTTCATCTCCAAAAATAGGTGGACTCATTGGATTTGTGACAGATGCAAATATAGATATAGGGGGAAAATACAATTAAATGATTCAAATTCTTGCACTGCAATTTCCACAGACCTTATTTCTGTAGAGGTCAAAGGAAAATTGGCACTTACCTGTGGGAATGACTCATCACAGGCAATACTTTACAATGTGCATATTCTGTGCTGAAATAAAACTGGGGAGCCAAGCCAGCATTTTTTTCTTTCTGTGGGACAGTGAGGTTTCATTTTAGGAAATGGGAGTGTTAACGTGGACAAACTGTCCTAAATTATTTATGACTGTTTGCAATTTCCTTTAACTGTCTTTGGGGACACAGAGGGCAGAGCACATCAGAATTTCCCTTACGGTTCTCTCTTCTCTGCTGTGTGAATTGCCAGGCCGGTGTCCTTAGCACTGAGCCAAGTACCTTGTGATAAAACAAAAAAGTGACATGAGACAACGATGCTTCAATGATGGGAGGCAGAAAATGGCTGTGGGCAGAGAGCTGTGTTCTAATCTTCTCTTACCATACCCTGTGGTTACAGCCCTGGCTAGTCAGCTCTTCCCAAGTGGGAGGCAGACCAGACTCAGGCTCCACAAATGTTTGTCATACTGTCACAGACATTTGCTAGCTGTGTGCCCTTGAGCAAGTCACTTAATCTCCATTAGCCTCAGTTTCTTCAACTGTAAAATGGGGATTATTTAATAGCACCAACCTATTGGTTGGATCAGATGAGGTAATATTTGAAAAATGCCCAGCACATAGTAGGTGCTTATAAAAATGCTAGCTATTGTCATCATTATTATTGACAATCAAAAACACGAAGAGAAATGTTTCTGGTCTCTATTTAATAAGGTCTAGAATGAATTCATTTCTCCCTAATGGATTAAATGTGTAGTTTATAGGGTCATGGCTCCTTTTCACATTCATAAATAGGCTAGTTAGCTAAGTTCCAAAAGGCATAAAAGACCACTAGGCAAAATGAATATTTTGACTACAGCAGCATATCTAAGAAGGCACAGAGGGGATGTCATCTGTATGAGCCGAATGAGTTACCAGTGGTAGAAAGTCAATATAGTGTAGTGGCGTTGACCTTGAGTCTGGGATACTAACTCATCCATGTCACCCAGCCTCAGTTTCTTCATATGTAAATGATAATCACACCTACCTTGCTGGGCTGTGGTTAGGATCAAAGGAGATACTCTCTCTAACGTGCTTTGCAAACCTTAAATGTGATTATCATCACTATTCCCAAGAGATGGCTTAACCATTATATATGCTGAATTTAAAAACGTTAAAGCTAGCTTGAGTAAGTGAATGTCTATCAGCTATCTGGAGAAGGCCTCAATTTTGAGTCTAAGCAGATAACATGAATTAAACAGACTGACCAGTATAAAAAGAGAGAAAAATAAAACCCTATGATGGACTTGATGAGTTAGAGATCAGAAAGTTATGAGAACAACAATTTGTCTCACTTCTACCCACATCTCAAACTCTATGCTTACGTCAAAAAGGCCTCTCTGTTCATCACGTATTCTCCATCCCCTATCTCTGTATTTTTTTTTTTTTTGGAGTCACTTGGGGTTAAGTGACTTGCCCAAGGTCACACAGCTAGTAAGTGTCTGAGCCTGGATTTGAACTCAAGTCCCCCTGACTCCAGTGCCAGTGCTCTAACCACTGTACCACCGAGCTAACCTTCCATCTCTGTACTTTTGTACTGGCCACCCCTCCACTGGGAATGCATCCTCTGTAATATAGGAGACCAGACATTATGCTCTCCTTACCTCTGCCTCAGGGACTCTCATTAAGACACACCTCAAGCACCACCCTTCCCAATCCCCCAACTACCAGTGACCTCCTTCCCAAACTACCTTGTTTTATTCTCTATATACTTATGTATGGGCATGTTAGCTCCTGTAACTGAATGAAAACTCTTGCAAATAGGGATTGGCTCATTCTTTGTGTCTGTATCCTCAAATCCTAGCCCACCGGAGATACTGAATAAAATGCTTGTTAATTGACTGATCGACAGTAAACATTTAAAAATGTTCTGACAGAAATAGGTTCCCAAGAAAACTGAAAGGGATTGGAGACTTAAGAGTCTGTTTCTCTTAGGTCCACTGTCTGATTTCCTGTAGGCCTGTTCTCACTTCTTTTTTAAGCTTTGAGTATCTCTTTACATGACTTCATTGGGGAATAATATCACAGCTGACCTTAGACAAAACTACCTATCTGGTGACTCCAAGGTTTCACTTCTGACACTGGCTGTTGTGGTTATGAGTGGAGGCGGAAGTGGTTGGTTCTGCAGACAGGTAGGGGCTGGGTCTTTAACCTAGGTCTGCTGGCCTGGCAGGAAGGTGTAGTTCTGGGTAACCCAAATCCAAATGCTATCTGGTGGCATCTCCACAGTGACAATCTGCAATCTCTTGTTTCCTAGCTCCCTGTGTAGCAGCATAACATTGTTGATGTTTCCCTTCTCCCCTCCCGAAGTACATAATATCAAGTATATTAGAGATAAGGTTGTGGGATTCTTGATAAATTTACTCCCATCAATCAATCCATGAACAAGCATTTATTAAGTGCTTATTATGTACCAAGCACTTTGCTAAATGCTGGGGAATGAAAAGAAAAGCATAAATACAGTCCTACCCCAAAGAGCTTACATTCTAATGTAAGAGAGACACTAGGCAAATACCTATGTATACAGTATATACAGTATATACAGTATATACAGTATAAGAGAGATAGATACAGTTCATATATTGTATATTTTTATGTTTATATGTTTTAACATATATTTATATATATAATTGAGATATATACAGAATCAGTGAGATACAGTTTATACAGTGTATATTTTTATGTTTGTACGTTTTAACATATATTTATATATATAATTGAAATATATACACTATAAGTGAGATAGATACAATGTAAGTGAGATACAGTTTCCATATATATTTTATGGTTATATGTTTTAACATATATATCTATTTAATTGAGATATATACAGTGTAAGTGAGATATATACAGTTTAAATGAGAGGCAATATCAGAGGGAAGGCATTCACAGTTGGGGAAGACCTTATGAACAAGGTGGGAACGGAGCTGAATCTTGCAGAAAGAACAGTGACAAGGGAGGGTCTCCTAGGCCAGTGAAAATGCAAGGAGCATCACATGCAATTAACAAATGCATCCCCTTTTGGGCTGACATTTTTCTGCACCAGGGATGCACAATGGGGGAAAGGATAAGAGGGAAATGCCGCCACGACACTGACCATGATAAAACCTTGTAGCTGAAATTGCCCACTAATCTGAATTTCCTCCTTAGAAGTCTGTCTCACTGCCAACTGGGTATGCAGAGAGCTTTGTATATGTTAATGCATTTGATCTTCACAACAACCCAGTGAGGCAGGTGCTATTATTATCCTTTTTTTAGAGATCACAAAACTGAGCCAAAGAGAGGTGACGTGCCCAAGGTCATACATACCTGTCTGAGGCAGGGTTCAAATTCAGGTTTTCCTGGCTCCAAGTTCAACACTATCTACTTTTCCACCTAGATGACTGCCCTTTAGAGCTGAAACTTCGTAAGAGGTTGAAGGTGTGAATGATGGCTTTTCTTGAAAAATTTTCTGAAGTTTTTCTTTTGTTTCTTTTTTTCTGATATATTACAATAATTTCCTGGAATCAGTACAGTACTTTGTGGCTACAAAACCATAGATTTCCATATATCATCCCTGTGAGGCTACAATGAAATTGAAGAATTTTAAAAGGATTTTATTTAGGGAAAAAAATATATATATATATGTATATACATACATACACACATACACACATAAGAGCAGAACAAGTGCAGCTTGCTCAGCATTCATAGGTATTAACTATACTTAGCTGTCTGTCCGATGATTCTACTTGGAGAGTTTGCAACAATGAATCCTACAATTCAGGGGAGGCTGACAATACAGCCTCCAAGGAGGTAAGAAATTGAGCTGGAGAGGGGTTATTTGTAGCACAATATGCTGCTGGATTTGACCTCAAAACTAGGAAGGAAAGATTTCTCCTAACTCTTTTACACTTTGAAAGTGCTCAAGAAGAAAGAGCTTTCTTCTGAAGATTTCAATTTCAATAGAATTTAAAAAATCAAATGCATAAAAATGGCTGTTTTTTTTTTCTTCTGAAACTCAAGTGTGAGGATTATAATTTTACAAGAGTCCCCCAACCACTCTGCCTGGCCCCTTTTTTTGCAAAAGAGGAAAGAAGACAGATGTGTAGGAAGAAAAAAAATTTTAACCTTTTTTTCACATTGAGATTACAGCTGTTATCTGGATTAAAGATCTAACTCTAAATATCTAGCAAATTTTTTTTTAAATTAAGCATCCAGAAATAACACAAGCTGGTTAAAAAAAAGAGTAATAATATTTTTAATAAGATTCTGTCAGATGACTCACTGCATTGGATCATCCTTGGGAAAGCACCTACATACAATAAGCAATATTGGATGTAAGAAGTTATTTTAGGGTGCACCATTTCCTTAGGGGAAGGGAACTGAGTAAATCTTGCTCTAAAGATGAAAATGGTCACACTGATCAAACTTCTGTCAAGTAACACAGTAGCCCACGAATCACTGGCTGACAGTCAGCCACTCTTCAGGACAACCTGATACATAGTTTATCCTCAGGTTTTGAGGAGAATTTGCTTGCTCCACTCTCTCTTACTTACATCTGGCACCTCATGACCATCCTGACTACCGGGGGTATGTGGAGTGTTCAGGGAGGACTAGGACTTTGGTGTGAGGGCTTGCTAAGCCCTTTTTAGGGCTGCTCACCCACCTTTGGTATCCACCTTCACCCAACTCTCACCTGTGGCTCCAAGAAGCTGCAGTATGCACAGCAGCCACAGCCCACTAAACTTTCTTGGCAGATGGGCCAAACCAGGTTGAAGGTAACCAACAGGCCACCAACCATAGGTGAGTTAGAGGGGTGTCTACTCCAGGCATGTGAATACTTCCCCCAGACGAATGGGTGGATGAGAAAAATTTGTTCCAATGGCCACAAAAGTGGCTAAAGCAGGCATTGTGGAGTGCTGAGAGCTTGGTCAGACAATGAAGATGCCAAGGTCATCCACCTGCATCCTGGGCCATTGCCAGTTGTACTGACTTTTGTCTTGCCAATGGACATCGATGACTCAGAAAGAGAGAGTGAGGCTGAGGACTTTGGGTAACCCTGCCTCACTGAAATCCAACTCAGACTCAAGTCAAGACATCCCCTGTAACGTCATTGGTCTTCTTCGAAAAAAGGATGAAGAATAACAACCACCCTCACCACTCAAACCACCCTACTTCACACTCTTGCCTGGAGCAGGACAATAGCTTCATCATTGACCTCTTTCCCTTTAGTCTTTTCTCCCTTCACTCTCCAAATGCTACAGGATCTTAATGGATAGTTCTATTTCCATTATTTCCCTCACATTCACCACCACCACCACCACCACCACTAAATCAACAAACTTTAATGCCTGCCTACTGGTTACCAAATAAGGTCCAAATTCCTTAGCCTGGCACTCAATGACCCTCTACTATCAGGCAAGAACCTACTTTTTCCAGTCTTAGCTCACACATAGCCCCTTTACGCATTCTCAAACTGACCTACTCTCTAGTTCCTCCCATCCACAACTCAAGTTCCAAAGTTTTCTGCCTCTATACTTTGCTTATGTTAAAAATAATTAATAGTAACAACTACCATTTATATAGCCCCTTAAGGTCTGCAAAGTGCTATACATGTTATCTCATTTGAATCTGTGTCATCTTTGTATGTTTTTAATCATCCTATCCCCATTATAAGCTCTTTCTTCAAGAATAGGGGCTGTGTTTTATTGATCTTTCTATTTCTTCTAGACATTTGGTGTGCACAGCATGTGCTATATGTAGACAGTAGGTGTTTAATATATGAACTTGGTTTTCCAGGGCCAGTTCTACTACAGAACTCATTTGTTAAATAGGAATGGTAACTTCTGTCCATTCTCCACATCATACAGAGTCTTGGACTCCAAACCAAACTTATCTTTCTCCTTAAAGCAGCTCCCTCTTCTGCCTTTCTCATTTCTGTCAGTCATATCATCTTCCCTCCAGTTACCCATGGTAGTATAGCTTTGACTCTCATCTTTAACAGCCCATTTGTTGCTGAGTTCAGTTCATCCTAACTCTCTAGTTTTAAGCTTTGCTAACTTTAAATTGCATAAAAACTAGCTATTTGTGTGAGATTTTTTTTTTAAAGAACCAGAAATGTAATTTCATTGGTTCTTGGTGTGGAGACTCTTTCAATATAAGTCAGCCTCCTGCTCAAAGTTTCTAGTCTTAGAGAGTCACCTGGGCAACACGGAAAAGGTCAGAGATTTGCCAAGGGGTGATCCAGCCAGTATATTTTAGAGGTAAGACTTGAACTCAAGTTTTCTGGCTTTGGCAGTGGGCTCTTTCTCTACTAAACCAACGACCTTTCTTATGCCGCAAGAATCCTTTTTATTAGATGTATATGAAGCAGAAATTTGAACTCCTAAAAAGTAATTTTAATCATAGCTCTTTAAAAATGCTTGCAAACATACATTCGTCAGATACTCTCCTATTTCCAGACACCTTCAACTCAACATTTGCCCGCACAGCTCCTTCTGCACTGAATTCATTCTTTCCCTTTGTTCTTAGGAATACACCTGTTCCCCACAGTAGACCCAAGGTTCCCAAGAGAGGAGCGTATTGTCTCTAACTCTGGATCCTTGGATCTACAACAGAAGAAGGATCAGAAAAAGAAAAGGCAAATTTTCTTGCCCCCCCCCCTTTTTGGTTTGCTTCCCACCCCCCCTCCCCCTCCAAGAGGAATGAAAAGGTTGAAACTGCTGGCTTAAATGAGATGTGAAATTATCTGTGGATTTAATTTCTCTCTGTTGCTCTACTCTCCAATGAACAAAGATGGCATTTTTGAACTGGACTTCACTGTCACAGGGAAGCCTCAGAAAAGGAAACTTGCTCTACCAAGGCAGATGAGCACTAATTCTGCAATTTATAGTCTTTTTTTTTTTTTTTTTTTTTTTTAGGCAATTGGGGTTAAGTGACTTGCCCAGGGTCACACAGCTAGTAAGTGTCAAGTGTTTGGTCTGAGGCTGGATTTGAACTCAGGTCCTCCTGACTTCAGGGCCAGTGCTCTATCCACTGTGCCACCTAGCTGCCCCTGCAATTTATACTCTTAAGAGTTGCTTGGGGCACTTGCCCTAGGGGGTCCCAAAGCCATAGGTATAGGAGGTGGGATTTGAATTCTGGACTTCTTAACTTGGAGGCTGACACTCTCTCCTCTCACCCATCACGCCAAGTTACCCTTCCCTAAAAGATAATAAAGGATTTGTTGTTATTATCCAGGAGTTTGCATCACTTGAAAGAGATATCAGGTGGCAGTTGTTTAAATTGCAAATGAAATGCACACTCTTTATGTTCCTCTTTATCTAATTGTGGGATTGGAGCAGGAAACTCCATATCGAAAATCAACAGGCCCCAAACCAGGCTTATCTTTCTCCTTAAACCAGCTCACTCTTCGTCACTTCCTCATTTTGGCCAGTGGGATCACCTTTCATCCAGTCCCCCAAGGTGGTTTTAGCTTTGACAAATCTTCTCTCATCTTTAAAAGCCCATTTGCTGCCAAGTCCAGTTCATTCTATCTCACTAGCATTCTCACATCCATGTCTGTGTGAGCTCGGAGGAGTGTGCTGATAAAATTTAACAACCAGCTCTCTGAATCAAATAAGCACAATCCACTTAAATTTGATCTTCTAATATTTTCTCCATCACTTTCAATAGAACAAAAATTAGGCCCTGATTTGTAGTGTTTGTGGATTTCTAAGAGATAAGTGCTCACGCTGAAAGTTGTTCTAGAGGTAAAGGTCTCTTTCAGCTCCAAATCTATGATCTTCTCCATTCCTACTGCCACCATCCTAGTATGGAACTCTCACTTGGATGGTTCCAACAGCCTAGTATGTGTTCTTTTAACCACCATTTGAAAAGTTATTGACTTCTTGGTATTCCTGCCATCTTGTTGATTTCCACTCTCTCCAGAGCCAAGTGGAGGAAGAAATGAATATAGCATCGGAAGAGCAAGAGGAGAAAAGTGAATTGGAAGTCTGAGTAGCCTGACTTGCTCCCAACAGAGGCCAGAGGAATAGAGATATATGGAACGGCAGGCTCCTGGTCATACTTGGCTGAAACCCTCAGAGATGTGATTCTATCCAGAGTTTTACCAGTTTTCCCACCTGATTCAAAACTCTTTATCTCTGCCATCTGATAGAGGACTCTTACTACCAACTGAATCCTCCCTGACACAGGACATTTCATATTTAATGCAAAGTCTACCTGCCTGAAATCACTCAGGTATATGCCACAGACCCCTCTTTGTTTTGTTTTGGTGAGGCAATTGGGATTAAGTGACTTGCCCAGAGTCACACAGCTAGTGAGTGTTATGTGTCTGAGGCCACATTTGAACTCAGGTCCTCCTGAATCCAGGGCTGGTGCTCTATCCACTGCACCACCTAGCTGCCCCTCAGACCCCTCTTTGTATTCTGGACTAGTTGGTTTCTTTGTGTCTGAGTGCAATACCTATTTCATAAATACAAATGGCTGGGGGGGGGAAATAGTTATTGGTGGTCATATGAATTTCCCAGTATCAATTTCCATCAATGACTATCCTAGTAGAAGAAAAAGGTGCTTTTATCTACTGTTGAAACTAGGGCTAATAATGCCAGAACTAGGATGAAGCATTCTTGCCAGAGGAATACCTATCTTTCTGGAAAAGTGAGCCAAAATGCAAAATAAGCCTCATATTGTGAATTTTTGTCTTATATTTGGTGCTGCTGATTGAATGGTGACTTTTAAAAATTAATGTAAGATTTTGTGAAAGAACTAAATAAATTACAAAAAGAAAATAATAAAATCTGAGCAATAATGATAATAATAATAATAGTGGCCATTTCCATAAAACACTTTGCATCGGTTATCTAGGTATCCCTCAGTAACACTGATTCATACAACTTTTAGAAGTGGAAGAAGGCCACCTTGTTGGCCATAAATACTGGCCACATAATGAAATTTTTATTGGTCATGGAATGATCACACCTAATTGAGTCTTGTAAATTAAGGGTTATATTGACAAGTGTGTGACTACTAATATTCAGCTATCACTGCCAAAGGTTGTGTATATCTGTCTATAACCAATGTCTCCAATTTTTTTCCTAAGCTCTCTGCTATCTAGCTTCTGACTTCCTTATTCCATGCAAAGTGCTCTCTCCAAAGTTACCAATGATCTTTGATTTGCCAGATCTAATGTCCTTTTCTCAATATTGACCTTTCTGTAGACTCTGACATTGTCCATCACATTCCTCTCCTGGATAGTCTGTCCCCTCTCCCTGGCTCTTCCTCTATACCATGAACCATGGATATTCCCCAAGACTGTCCTGGACTCTCTTCTCCTTCTATACTCTTTGTGATTTCTGATCTTACTACTTCCTATGAGTTTAATTATAGCCTCAATGCAGGTGATTCTCAGATTTATTTATCTAGACCTAATTTCTCTTTTAGGGGACAGCCAGGTGGCACAGTGGATAGAGCTCTGGTCTTGGAATCAGAAAGATTCCTCTTCCTGAGTTCAAATTTGGCCTCAGACACTTACTAGCTGCGTGACCCTGGGCAAGTCACTTCATCTGGTTTGTTTCAGTTTCCTCATTTGTAAAATAAGCTGGGGAAGGAAATGGCAAACCATTCCAATATATTTGCCAAGAAAACCCCAAACAGAGTCATGGAAGGTCAGATATCACTGAAATAACTGAGCGGCAAAAACCTCTCTTTTGATATCCAGTCTCATATCACCAACTGCCTATTGGAAATCTCGAACTTGATGTCCAGTAGACATCTCAAACTTAACATACCCAAAACAAAACTCATTATTTTCCCTACTGTTCTCCAAAACAAAACAAAACATCCCAAACCCTCTACTTTTATATGCATCCCTATTACTGTTGAGGTCGCCATCATCTTTCTAGGCACCCAACCTCACAACCAAAGTATCATCCTTGACTCCATAATAGTATTCATCCTACACATCCAATCTTGTTTCTACCTTCACAGCCTCTCTTGTGTGCATTTCCTTCTCTTCATTCACATAGCCACTACAACCCTGGCATGTGTCCTCATCATTTCATGACTTCTGATTAGGGTCTTTGCCTCAAGTCTCTACCCACTCCAATCCATCTTCCACTTGAATGTCAAATGATGTCCTGAAAGTGCAAATCTGATAACCTTAACTCTCCCTTCCTCTACTCAATGGCTCCTTATTACTTTCAGCACCATCCACAAACACTGGCCTCCTTACCTTGTCTTTTCCCTAGCTTCCCTCTCTTGCCTGCTTTCCGGCATTCCCAGGAATACTTTCCCGGTTTCCTTCAAGATTCAGCTCAAATCCCACTTTCTGTAAGAGGCTTTTCCTTATCCTCTCTGTTAGTGTCTTCCCTCTGAGATTATCTCTCATTTATACTACCTATCTATCTATCTATCTATCTATCTATCTATCTATCTATCTATCTA
>NW_020945237.1:1364749-1366806 GCF_900497805.2 Vombatus ursinus | reverse complement strand
CTATCTATCTATCTATCTATCTATCTATCTATCTATCTATCTATCTATCTATCTCTTAAATAACTTACATGTTTGCATATTGTCGCCTCTTATTAGAAAGGTAGTTCCCAGAGGGCTAGAACTGTGTTTTGGGCCTTTCTTTGTATTCTTAGTCCTTAGCACAGTGTCTGATGCATAGTAAACCCTCAATAAATGCACGTTGACTGACTAAATTCAGGAACAGCTGGCCCAGAACAGCAATTTTCTTGTTATACACTAATAAAAAAAAAAAACCACTGGGTGTGTTCAACCATTCCTAGATACTACTTTGGGGCTTATGTCCTCTGTCCCTTTAAGGATATATTTGATTTTCCAGGTCAATGAATGTAGATTTACTGAAAGTTGTTTTGGCTGTTTGTTTGTTTTCTTTCTTAAAAGAATTAAAAAAAAAAATCTAAGAGTTCTTGGTGCACACACATGGAGGGCTGCCAGTCCTAAGCTCTTGAAATGAAAAGAAGCCAATAGGAGGCAGATTTATTTCTAAGTACTTCTCAGTTACAACAGGCATTTCTTTCTACCTAGTGAATGGTGGCAATATTATTGAACGTTTGTTCTGGAAAATTCAGCAAAGAGGATTACAGTGAGAACTCTCTTGACATCATCCTGGGTTCGGAGACACTCAGGTTTCTTTGTATGCCTCTGGTCCAACAAACATGTTAGGAAGCTGGCTGACCTAGCCCCAATTAAGCACAACTCACTCACTCTTCCCTCAAGCCAGTCCTTGCGCCCTCAGTAAGGAGCCTTACTGAAGAACAGGCATATGCTGGGTACTTGGGGCCTTCCTGTTCTCACTGGAAAATTCGAGTCAGGGCTAGAGGGATGATGATGATGCTCCATCCTCATGCTTAAGAATCACAATGAACTGGGTAGATTTAAATAGCCTCATACAATTTCCTTTGTTCTCCTCCCCCTCCCCCCTTTGCTTCTTACAGGTTTTTTTTTGTTGTTGTTATTATGGGTAGTGACAGTTTTTGGTTTTTCTGGTTTATCAACGGTTTCCTTTACTGGTGGCATCTATTCCTCCGGCTGGAAGGCCGGCATAATTGGAAGCTGGAAGGAAAAAAAAAACCCCACAATTGAATGGCCTGGCCCTAGCTTTAACAGTCATCTCCAACCACAGATTAATACTGTTACTGGATTTGACTAACGGCTCTCTCCGTGAGCCCAACTGCTGACACTTGAGAAAGCCCCAGCAAGTGCAGACTGAGAAGGCTGAGGCTCTGGAGTGTTTGGTCCTCAGACTGCCCGTTTTCTGGAGGGCCAAGGCTGCCATATCCCTCCCCATACACTTCTTAGTCATCCTTGCAACATTTGGATAGGGGTTAGGTCTCTGTTAATCAATGTGGACGAACCCTAGGGACAACCTGCCAACTTCTCTAAATAGACCTTAAAGGTTATAGAGATTAAACGTCATGCCTTTAATGTCAGAGATGGGAATTGAATCCATGCCTTTCTGATGCCACAGCAGTCACTCTATCTCCTATGCCTGCTGCTTCCCAAGGCCATGGAACACATAAAACAGGTAGAAACTGTAAAGACGCTAATTTTGGCCTAGTATCAGGAAAAGATTTTCCAAATAATTGGAGCTATTTAAATGAGGCTGCCCTGGGAGGAAGTGGGATCCCTCTTATCAGAGGCATCCAAATCAAGGCTAGATGACCACTTGCTAGCTACATTGTGAATGGGATTCTGTCTTAGGAATGGGTTGAACCAGATGGCCTCTGAAATCCCTCTCAACTCTGAGATTCTGTGTGTTTTCCAGCCCTGTTCGGATTTTCCCTATAAGAGCTACTAGTATGAAATACCTTCCCTTCAATTATCCAAAGATTCTGTAAGAGAGTTGACATGTGGAGAATTTTTTGTGGGCAAAAATTCCATGTGCCACTCCTTACTTGGTATATTATATTGGTAAGAAGACTGAACCATCTGCAAGATTCACAGCTTTCTGTGCATATGTGCACGTGTGTGTATGAGAGAGAGAGAGAGAGAGAGAGAGAGAGAGAGAGAGAGAGAGAGAG
>NW_020945237.1:1233259-1364739 GCF_900497805.2 Vombatus ursinus | reverse complement strand
GAGAGAGAGAGAGAGAGAGAGAGAGAGAGAGAGAGAGAGAGAGAGAGAGTGAGAGAGCGAGCGAGCGCCATCTCTAGCTTAGACAATGTTTCCAGTGACTGAGCGGGAACAGGAGGTAAGTTGAGGTTGTGGCTCTAAGACTGACCAAGTCAGCCCCTCCAAGGGCATGTATGTTGAATGCCTGATGACTGAAAGGGGTACACATGGCAAAAGAAAACAGATGCTTTCAATGGTCTGGCCCCTCTGGCCACTACAGTTAGTTTTTGATGAGACCCTCAAAGGTAGGAAAGAAAATTTCTTTAAGATATTAATTCAGTTCTCAAAGTTTGTGTTCTATAACATCGTGGAAGTGTTCTGGCAGGAGAAAAACCAATTTTGGGTGGAAAGAGGATCAATCTGGTCATGTTGGTGGATGAGTTCTGCCTCTGCCTCTTATTAGCTTTGTGACCTTAGCCAAGTCAGTTATCTAACTGAGTTTTAGGCCTTCATCTCTAAAATGTAGATAACTCTCTGGGATCTTCCTTGATCCCTAAGCACGCTAAGCTCTGTTTCAGGGATCTGGAGCACCTTCTCTTTAATGATCTATTTCCTTTGCATCTGGCTGTCAACTTTACTTTTTCTACTGACTTCCCCCCATAACTTTAAATAGTCTAAACTAGGGGTTTTTTAATGCGTGCGTGTGCGTGTGCATGTGTGTGTGTGTGTGTGTGTGTGTGTGTGTTATGGATCACTTTAGCAACTAGGGGAAGCCTGTGGCCTCCTTATCCAAAAGAATGTTTTTAAATAATTGAAGGAAACATTAAGTTTCAGTTAGAGGTTAATAAAAATAAAGATGCTATTGTTTTTCCTGGCCAAGTTCACAGACTCCCTGAAATCTATACATAGGCCCCGTGTGAGTCTGTGGACCTCAGGTTAAGAACCTCTGCCCTAGACAATAAGAATGTCTATTTCAGGATTTATTTCTAAGGCAAAAGGAAGAATACAAAGTTAGATACACAGGATGAGATAATTAGAAGTACATATTAAAGAAGTCTTCCAAGTCCCAGATAAGTCTAATTCCTTAAGGTACAACTGGTCTAACACTGTAGTGGCTATCTCTAAGCCTGCAGCACCAGCTCCCTTGTGGCCCTAAGACAAAAGAACCATCTCCTTCCCCAGAATATCATGTGACTTTTGGATCCCATCAACTGGGTGAGACCATAGGCTCATCCTATCCACCCAAGCTCACTCTCTGCCAATCAGAAAGCTTCCTTGGTTTGGAGACACAATACCTATACTCCAAATCCAGCTTTTCATCAGACACAAACTCCCTTATCTTACAGATGTGGAACCAGACCCACAAATACAACAATTTACATAAAGTCAAGGAAACGACAAGTTGGGCTTTGAACCTGAGGCCTCTGACTCATATTTCTTACTCTTTGTACTCTACCCTTCGGCTTCTCAGTGTGGGAAAGCCAGAATTCCTCACATATGACTTGTTCTACCTTGAGAAGCAAGCATTAAAAGCAATCTTACTGGAGGACACATACATTTTAACCATATTAACACTGATAAAGACCACGTCTATTTAACTCTGTAATTTAAAAAAATAACACACATCTGGGTGTATTTCTGTTCTTTCTTTGTCTGCCGGTGGCACTCAATTCCAGTTCAACCCCTAGCTGTTGCTAACATAGTATTGTGTTGGCCAACATGGGCCTCCAGATTGGGAGGTTGGTTGCTGGGTCAGATGTGTGGCCTGGCTCTGATCAGCCTTGATTCGAGGCCAAAAGGGACCAGCCGTAATACTGAACCATCTCTGTAAGAGGCTGGCCACCTGTCTGCCAGGGAAGATAAATCCAATTTCATGAGGTTTGACTTGGAAATCAAACCATACACAGCTTTTCCTCTTCTCCCCCCACCCCAACCAAATGTACATGAATGTCAGAGAAGAAGAAAAATACATGGCTCATAAGTTCAGATGTAAAAGTAAATTTCATGGAGAGCAAGAATTCTAGCGCCTTTCCTCTGACGCTATGGCCAATATATCCAGTCTATATCTTGATTGCATATATACACTTGCAAATGTTGTCTCTCCCTTTAGATTGTGAGTACCTTGAGGGCAGGGTAGGTTTTTGCCTTTTTTGTATCCCCAGCATTTAGCATGACACATAGGACACCAATAAATGTTTCTGCTGACATGACAAGAAACTCATGAGATCACAGAACTCCCTTTATTGCTTTGAACAGTGTCTAGGTTCAAGTCACGTAAAGGAAATTTTAAAAAAGAAAGAAGAAAAAGTATCTAAGACATAAACTTAAGGATAGATTTACTTTGGTGAGGCCAGAGGAAGAGGAAAATGATTGTGTTCAATACCATTATTAGTTAAGATTGTAGACTCATTTTTAACTCTGAAGACAATTTTTTGTTAATGGAGACTCAGAGACCCAGAATTCAGTAACATCTTGCTAACTACAGTCAGTATAGCACATGCTGCCTCCAAATGGATCCTCCATGGTCAAACAGAAGTCAGTCATATTGTTAACAAGGAGACTATTGGGTGTCAGAGCACAAATACTCTTGACAGATTTCTGATGCCTGGTTTTCAAAATTTCAGACTGAGAATTTCAAACTGACTGACTTTTCCAGCGATAAGAGAAGGTTTGGTTGTACCAGCTTTAACAAAAATCTCATTTCCACCCTACAATCTGCCATTTTGGAATTCTGCTGCAAGTGATACATTCCCCAAAGTTTGTAAGTGTCCTGCTATGGACAGAAAAGGTTTCACTTTTAGCTAAACTGGCTGTATTGTACTTTTTGATTCTGAATAAAGTTTATGGAAAAATAAGGTGAAGTACACAGAATGCTATTTGTTTGATCCGTCGCTGAACAACACAAGACCGGTAGGTACATCTCTAAGGAAAAATAATCAATAAAAAGACAAATTAAAAACCCCAGAAGATAAGGCTAAATAGGCAACAGCTCAGAAGTGTATTGTTGTATAGACACAGTTCTAGGCAGTTCACCTTTTCATCTGGCTGTCAAACCCAGCAGCTCAATATAGTCATGAACTCCAATATATTTTTTAGGATGAGGTAGACAGCCAAAATGGTGCCCCATTCATCACAATTTATGCCATAAAAGCTACCCTTAAGTAGTAATTGTTTTTACTCCTGAGTGAAACCTCCCCACCCAATCCCCTCTTTCTTTTTTTGGTTTAGCTAAATACTTGGCCTTATCAGACACCAGCTTCCCAAGCCACTGTGAGAAGGCCAGATGGGAAGCAGATTTGAAGACCTCCTTAAGTGAGAAATAATGGAGAATGAGTATCAGACAGACACAGACCACCCTTATTGCAGTGGACCACATGGAGTTATTAACAGATTGTAGATGGTTTGTAAGAGTGCTCACTATACCCTAAAATTTTAGCACAGAAGCAAGGAAGGAATTTATCTCCCTTGTGGTAATCTCCTTTCTCAGCTTTTCCTAGAGCAGACCACCTGGATAATATGGCAACTCAGACATGTACTAAAGAAAGTGTCATTAATCCACATTAACAACAGAAAGTCCCATTTATCACCTAGTATACTTCTTGTCCCTTTTGATCAATTTACCTTAAGGTGTATGTGTGTGTGTGTGTGTGTACACACATATGTATTTATATATGTATGTATATATGTGGTATATACATATATAAAGCAAACTTTCATCACATTCTTGCAAAAGGATTAACAGAGTTGAAACAGTTGAGCTATATGGAATTCTAGACTTCAAGAACAGCCATATATCTAAAAGATGTCCATCTCAAGTATTTACATTGGACAGGATTTCAGGACTGTTAGCCCTGTTGCAAGCAACTTTTACTGAGTCCCAGGAAGAGAAGCAGAGCAATGTGCCACTGGCTGAGATAGTTATTATTGTTACCACTATTTAAAACACACACACACACACACACACACACACACACACTCTCTCTCTCTCTCTCTCTCTCTCTCTCTTTAACATAGATAAGCTCCTGTATTCCTTGGAAATGTTTTGGAATAAAAAATGATTAAGTCTCTTGTCCCATGTCAGAGAATCTTAATTTGATTCAAGGTTCAGAAAGAAACTGAACTGAGATTTAATGGCCTTGTTTCTCTTCCCACATGGTAAACTGGGCTGCCTGGTATTAGGTCTCAAGAAGTTAGCTAATCCAGTGAACGTAAATGGGAGGCAAACATTTGAGGTAGGAATGTTTTTAGAAATAAATCTGTCCAGAACATATGCATGGATATATATGTATATACACGTGACATATACATTAATATATGTCTTTGAGATATACAATAGGTAAGTATAAAAGCTTCTGTGTTTTTATTCTTTCCTCTAACCTTTGTTCTGGGGAATAGCATAGAAATAAACATAAATTAACGTCCAGTCCAAGTATTGATGTCTATAAAAAAATCGATCTTTCTATCACCTCCAAGTCTAGCCTGAAGAAATATTTGGAACTTTACCATAATTATTTTAAACGAACAAAATGATGTTGTTACTTTCCTATCTTGACCATACTGATAAAAAAAGAAAAAAGAAACCTACGTAGAACTTCATAGCTGAGAGGAGGCAGTCTTGATTATAACTCAGCTTAACAACTTAAAAAAAATACTGAATTTATACCCATTCCTCCCCTTATATCTTAATTTAGCAATCAGAGAGGGAGAGGTTGGGGAGGACTATGGAAGTATCTGAGTCTCTCTGTCTCTTCCTGGGCAACTTTCATTAATTACAAAAGTCACTGGAACCAACATCTCCTAAAACTCTTCCCTTCCTTCAGGAATTCCTCCAGTTCCTGGAAAAGACACATAGATCAGAAGGCCACAGGGAGGATGAAGCTTTATGGCTGCACATGTGTTTCTGAACCAAGGCCAGGAGCCGGGTGATGAACTCCAACTGTTTACATTTAGGATTTCCTTTCCTTTTAAGGGTCAGATTTGTGGTTTGTGCTCCATTGGTTCCTGGGAAAGAAGGGCTAGCCAGTGGCTACACCCCCACCTCATTGCTGGGAAAGTTAAAAGCTCTGCATCCTTAGTCCAAGTGAAGTCAGAAGATATAAGAAGGAAGACAATGAGACTTAATTGGCTTGGAAGGCAAACAATGATGACTAGCTCTCCCCATCCTAACTAATGATAACTATTTAGCTACTCTTTCTTACCAGGAAATAACAAAATAGGATGAAGAAAATTTAACCAGCAACACAATTTCTATTTCAAAAGAGAAAAAAAAAGGGAGGGCAGGGCAGAGGGACAGGGTGATTTTAGGTAGGGGTATAAAAAGTAAATATAGTCATTATTAGTTGCTATTTATTTGTCTTGTTTATGTTTCTGAGGATAAAGGAGTCACTTTCTTCAGACTTGTAAGCATATCATATAAAATTATGAATAATTAGTTTCTAATGGAAGAAAACAAAAAAGAAAAGAAAAAGAAAAAAAAGTGGCACATGGCACGCACTCCCCAAACTCATTAAGGAGAGGGACTAAGTCTGTGCTTTCACTGCTATAAGGAATTCTCAGGTTCCTTATGTGGGTCTGCATCTTCTCTTACAGTCTTAGGAAGTTGTCTATTGCACTATCGAGTGACTTGCCCGGACCACAGAACCACCATGTAGGAGGTGAGGTTTGAACCTAGTTCTTCCTGGCTTCAAGGCCAGCTCTATCTGCTACATCATGCTACCTCTCTAATCTCGTTAATTCCACATTAATAAGACTAAGAAGGGTAGCTAGGTGGCAGAGTGGATAGAGCACCGAGCCAGGAGTCAGGAAGACTCATCTTTGTGAGTTCAAATCCAGCCTCATGCACTTCTTAGCTGGGTGACCCAGGGCAAGTCACTTCACCCTGTTTGCCTCAGTTTCCTCATCTGTAAAATGAGGCAGAGGAGGAAATGGCAAACCACTCTAGTATCCGTGCTAAGAAAACTCCAAATGGGGTCATAGAGAGCCAGACACGACCGAAATGATTGAACAACAATAAGACTGAGTATGTTCTTCATGTTTATATTAAGGGAAGATTTATGTCTGGGCAAAAACGCTCATTAAATTAGCATTTCTCAAGAGATTAAAATAATTTTTATAAAATAAAGACATTTGGTTTCTGATATGGAATATATATATATGTGTGTGTATATATATGTGTGTATATATATGTGTGTATATATATATGTGTGTGTGTATATATATATATATATATATGACATAAACAAAAGCTCTTTGGGGTTTTCAATAATTGGTCCAGAGACCAAAAAGGATGTTTACTTCCTTGGATGTAGCTAAATCAAGGAAAATCATAATAATAATCATAAGAACAACAGGTAATTTACATCGTACTATACAAAAACTCTACAACAACCTTGCAAAGTCAGTTTAATCGGTATTTTTATTTTTATTTTTATTTTATGGATAACTAAACTGAGGTTTAGATAACTCAAATGACTTCTGCCCACAGTCATAGTTACAAGTTTCAAAGGTGGGATTCAAAACCAGCTCTCTCCAGATTCAAAGCCTGGCTTGTTTTCTCCTACAACAAGTAGGTGGATAGTCAGAGAGATAGTAAGACCTGAGTTCAAATTCTGCCTGAACACAGTTGCTGTGTGACCACGGGCAAGTCACTTAATCTCTTCCAGCCTGAGTTTCCTTATCTATAAAATCTGATAATAATGGCAGCTATCTCAGAGGGAAACAAGTTAACTATATATATAAAGTATTTTGCAAATCTAAAAGTGCTCTATAAGCCTAGCTATTGTTATTAATACCATACTAATTCTCTCTATAAATCTGGATACTGTTATTATTTCACCAAAGAGTTCCTTTAGAGTTCTGTCCAGATGGCTTGTAAATCCCATGGTAGACAAAAGAGCAGGGGAAATTTAGGAAGAAAAAGAAAATGCACTCTCATCGCCCAGATTTCCCTGGAATCAGTCCTAAGAAGACATGCTCAGTCTTTCAGCCTGGGGCCTACCCCTAGATGTCTCAGTGTCAAATGAGGAAGTGTCTTCAACTCATTCAAGAGGACCCGATGCCATGATGTCACTGAAAACCCTTCTGAAATGTGGGGCAACCCTAACATGGACTAATCTTCCGGCAGGAAGGCCCTGGGAGATTTCCTTCAGACGCTCACTCACAGGCTCCTAAAGTACGGCTGTCCTGTCAACTTCCAGGTAGCCAGTGTGGGGAACTGGGAAGAACTGAGAAGAACTGGGAAGAGACCCGCAGCCAACACAATTCTATGACCGTGACAACTTAGCTGATTCATTCCTACAAATGGTTATAATTTTCATCTTCTTCTTCCTGGTGGCATTTGGCATTTCCTAGGGAGGGACCAGTCTTGCTAGCAACTTAGAGTTTCTTAGAAACGCTATCTTTCACCACAATCTCTATATTCATAGAATTACTAACAAGCTTCACTTTTTAAATGTACAGTTTTGTTTTGTTTTGATTCTGTTGTCACCTGGAAAACCCCATTACTGTCATGCCACTGGTTCTGGTTCTGGCTCTGGTCAGGATTACTACGTTTGAATGTCACGTTATCACCCTGGAGAAACCTTTGTGTTTATTTATTTTTACCACAACTTTAATTATTAGTAGAATTCTAAATAAGACATACCATCAATTCATCATTGAAGCTAATGAAGGTGTTTATTTTTTTGTTTTTCCTCATTTCTTATTTGTTCAACTTAATAATAATAAATAAATAATATTCTCATTAATATAGAGCTCTAAGATTTTCCAAAGCACTTCTCTTTACAACAACTCTGTTATGCAGGAAGTGTAATTATCATTATTGTTATTATTATCCCCATTTTACAGATGAGGAAACTGAATCTTTGAGAATCCAAGGTCAGATATCTAGTTAAGCATCAGACCTCAATTTGAACCTATGTAGCTAGGCTTCAAGGCTCTATGATCTATCCATTACGTGATGATGCCTCAAAAGACAAAAGAAAAGAAAAGAAAAAAAGGCAAAACATATTTGCAAACAACATTTTTATTTTAAGAGATAACATTATTAAAATGTGGAGAAATAACATTATTAAAATGTGGAGAAAAGGTGAATCAGCTATCAAACATGAGCAAAATGGGAGCAATCAGTCAATGAATATGAATTTTAGAAGTGTCTATCATGTGTTTGGCACTGTTGCCTAGAACAGTGGATATGAAAAAATGAAACAATCCCTACTCAGAAACAGACTAATGTAGGCAGGGTCCTATTGGGGCCCTTGTACTCCCAAGAATAGCTATCGATCCTCTTTCTCCTTTTTGGGGAAGAAATATTTCTCTTCCTATATGGGTCCTGTGTTATTTAAAATATGGTATGGGTTTTTGTTAGGACGCTTTTCCAATATGCTAGGATCCACTTTACAGTTGTTAAAAAGGTAGATTAAGGCTGGTACTATATAGATTTTAATTGCTTTTAATGTATTCTTCCCATTAAACATCAATTTTGTGATGCTACTGAGTCTCAATGCATTCAGCCAGAGCCTTTTTCTCTTTGATACCTTTATGGTCAGAGTGTATATTGTGTGGAGGAGATCAAAGTATTTGTAGGTATCACCATAGTCCATTTGTTCAACATGACCTCCAGAATCAAAGTCAAAGACTTTACTTTCTATCTTTTCTTGGTGTATGTTAAGAATTTTACAATGATAAAATCTAAATTACATTTTGGTACCAATGGAGAAGATTCCATGAGATGAAGGATTATTATTAATTCTTATTATTACATTGTACTACTATTCAAGATGACAGACTGGTGTTAGGGGTCACTGGGGCTACTGGACAGAAAGCTCCTTCCTGCCAACAGGTGGAAGTACCTTTTGTCTTTATCCCTTTCTTTTTTTTGGCCCAGGCTGTCCAGATCCTTGGGATTGGCCAAGTAATGGAGCCACCTTTCCTTCCCTTCCTTTCTAATGCCTCTCTCTCTTTCCCCTCCTTCTGGATGGACAATGATCTCTATCTTACCCATTTGGTGGGAACCCAGAATTCTCTCAGGCCTATCCCTGCTTCCCAAGGGTGATGGGTCATTACCCTCAAACGTGGCATTCACCCTGCAGAACGTTCATGGTTGCTGCCATCACTTCGACAAGCCAGGAGTCACTACCTACAGTCCTTTGGCTAAGATCACTGGACCTTACTACCTGTCTTAATGATGTATCATATGGTCATCTGGGCCTTACCACCTGTTCTGCCAAGTAATTGGCAAGCAGGGTATATCCTAGGGCAGTAACATTGGAACGGGAGAGACTCTCTGGCAGAAGAATGAGCAGAATTTGGACATTTATCTATCGATCAATCAATATTCATTTCTTAAGTGCCTACACGTCAGACACTGCGCTAGGTGCTAGCAATGAAAATATAAAAGTGAGACAGTTCTTACCTCCAAAGAGTTTGAATTCGATTAGAGGGGATATTAAGAATAGCAAAGAGTTTGTAACAGAAAGAGTGACGTCTGAAGGAGGAGCAGGTTACATATAAGAGATGTTCTGCTGGCACTTCAAAAGAAGATTCTACAGGCTGGGAGAGGGGGCAAAGTTGCAGATACAGAGTTGGGAGCTGCTATCTGCACAGAGGTGGCAACAGAAGTCATGGGACAGAATGAAACTGCCAGGAGAGAGTACATCAGAGTGAAGAGGACCAAAGATATACTTTTATGTGATAGGAGTTTTAGGAATGGACTTGTAATTCCTACAAATGTTATCTCAAGTCAACACTGAGCCACAGTTTATAACCTTGAGATCAAAGACTCTTAGAGGTCATTTAGCACAGACCCTTCACTTTACAATGAGGAAAATACCCATGGTCATCCCCAAGATAGTAAGAACAATATACACAATAGCTTAAGAAACAATGCTAAAAAACAGTCAAACTATGATGAACCCTAATGAATAAAATAGGTCCTGGGGGACTGATGAATAAACACTTCTCCTCTTCCCATAAAATGATGGGGATTATGGAAATATAGTATATACACTACCGGTAGCTGCTGTTCTGTCAGTCGGCTTTGTTTAAATGGTTTTATTGATTTGGTCAATACAAAAAAAAAAAAAGGGGGGGCTCAAGGGAGAAGGGAGTCAGGAGAAATAAGTATAGCATAAAATCAAGAAGTAGCAATAAAAAAAATTGGGAAGAGGTAGTGGTTGTGCTTGAGAAGAGGGAGGGACGTAACCGTAGGCCTATGGCATTGGGATGGCTTTGATACCACATAGTATTGCCTTCAGTGAACAGCTTTTCTCTATGTAACCAAAAATACAGAGGTAATAAAGGAGCCAGGTATTAAAGGTGTACGGTACTGAGAATGATGCCGCATTCAGAGAAACAATGACCCCACTGTCTTTTCTTCCTCTAGCTCTGAAGCCGTTTCTGCCCAAAATGCCCTTGGGAATCTGACTCGATCTCACAGGCCTCTTTTCTAATTTTAAAATTGGTTCTTCCTCCATTCTGCATGTGATCGATAGCCAGATTTTTCTTACCTCCCATCTCCAGTTCCCTTCCCTCCAGTCTTCTCTTTTCCCACAAATTGCATCAGAATTGTATTGCTTTTGGCCCTAGGCCATTATTGAGATTACCAGGGATAAAGAGCGGAGGTCTCCCTGGATCTTTAAAATAAGTTATAAAGATAAAAAACCAGGACCAAGGGAGAGTGAGTGTTATAGACAGAACAGGACACACGAGAGCCTCCTCTGAGCTGGGGCCGCCTGGAGGAGCTTTGGGTCTCACTTTTGAAGCGGCCCGTGTTCACACTCCTAGTACACACTCCCAGAGGTACCTATGTAGGTGGCACGTGTTCAATGACTATCCATTTTCAGCTATTGTCCTGAAGTGGATATTTCTGGCATGGTTCCATCAATATGGAACAGGATGAAAGGTAGTTAATGTTGAAGGCCCTCTAGCTCCGAGACACTTGAAAGGCAGAGCAGTGTGGTGGAGACTAATGGATTTCGAGGTGGAGGTCCTGGGTTCAAATCCTAACTCTGATACCAACCCTTAGAGCGACTGACTTTGGGCAAGTAACTTTACTATTCTAGGGTTCAGTTTCTGTGAGAAGTTGCACTAGATGGTCCTAGGGGCTGGGCCTACAGCTGGAAAGACCTTCATCTAGCACTTCCTAGCTGTGTGACCCTGGTCAAGTCACTCTCTTTGCCTCAGTTTCCTTAATTGTAAAATGAGGATAATAGTGCTTACCTCCTGGGGTTGTTGTAAGGATCAAATAAGATGATACTTGTGAAGTACTTAGCATGATGCCCAGTACGTAGCTGGTGCTTAATAAATCAATCCCTTCTTCCTCCCTTTCTTCTCCCCTTTTCCTTCCTTTATTTCTCTCTCCCTCCCTCCTCTGAAGTGTCTTCCAATTCTAAATATATGTCTATGATCCTATAGTAGTGCTTTTATACAAATATATATAACATACATAATATAAATATATATCTATATAGTACTTTAGGGTTTGCAAAATGCTTTACAAATATTATATCATTTCGTCCCTGCAATAACCCAAGGAAGGAGGTGCTACTATTAACAGGGAGGAAACTGAAGCTGAAAGAAGTTAGAAGTGACTTGTCCAGGGTCTCATGGCTGGTAAGTGTCTCAGGCCAGAATGGAACTAAGGTCTCCCTAACTCTAGGGCTACTGCTCTATCCACTGTGCTCCCTAACTGCCTTTACAGCTGTAGATTCAGATTTAGGCTAAAAGAGTCTGATAAATTACTAGTCACAGTGCTGGGCTTTCTCTTTTATCAGCATAACATGCTTCTGTGCTTACTACAGGACTTGGCATACAGAAGGTGCTTAATATATGATTACAGACTGAATGACTTTCCTACTCACACTGGTTCTAGCCCATGATCCATGCTTCTCTACTGCATATTCAAATGGGTAGGATCCACACTGTGACCCATCCAAAATCCTAGGGATCACTGGATTACCTTAGTCTTGACCTAATATCAATGGGCTTGCAAAGACAATATTTGGCTTATACACTCTGCCTAAGTCTGTGACCCCTCCTCCCTTCCTAGACATCTCTATTTTCTCTTATGGCCACCATATCACAAGAAAAACAACATCTAAGCACTGGCCCATGGCAAACACTTTCCTAATTGGTATTTTTTTAATGGAATAAAAGCAAACTTAGAACAGAAAGACAGAATATATTTAACAGAGCTGAGGAAAACTTTTTTTTTTTAAACCACAGGCACATTTAAAAAACTGTGCTTCCTCTGACTCATTTTGAAAACGATGTCCTCTCTGTGTGTTACTGTATAGCAAAAGCTTCGGGCCTTCCCATTAACATATATGACATCACAAGAATGAATTCCAACATGTGGCACTTTCTGACATTAAAACTACGCGTCACCTCTTAAGCTTCTATTACCTGCCCCCTTGGCCTCTCCGTAACCTACATACCTGTCCTACTCCCATGATCCAGAACAATCGAATTCCTCTTCTGGGTCATGACTTCCTATCTATTCTTCTGCCTCTCCCTCTGCTTCACTCCCCCTTAAACCTTTTCTTTATCCTCACTGCGACTTCTGGTCATCTAACCCTAATTGTTCATTATCTTTGATCTGGGTTCATTTTCTTCTCTTTTAACTGTTAAATGCCAAAGTGAGGAATTTGTAGTCTTGACCTCAGAGTTAATTAACTATACATGGTCCTTTTACCCTCAAATCCTCTGACCCTTTGTTCTATTGCCACTCATGCCCTGCAAAATGATAGGCCTGGGTTACTCCCACCATCAATGCCTTCTACTCATATCTTACTAAAAGCAAATGGAGAAGCCACGCAACTGTGCTAACTGGACCCATTACAAATTTCTGCTCTCAAATTTCAGATGAATTCCTAGTGTTGCACAACCACCCTTTCATTCTCCCCTGATTGAGTCTCTCCTACACTCCTCACAATATCTGTCCCAATCTTTTCTTTAAGGATCTTATTCCACCTTTCCCTCCTCTCTGTTGCTACTGAGAGAATAGAAGTCATCCTGTGTACTTCCTCTTTTCCCCTATCCTATATGCCCAAATCCTACTTCATTACCCCTGCCACTATTCTTTCCTGCTTTATTCTAGACTGAGAGCAAGGGGTGGCTTTTCTTCTTGTCAAGGGTAACCCCTTTCCTTGTGCTTCTGGTCTCACCATTTCCCATCTCCTTCAGGAGCATGCACCTTTGATCATTCTTTCTACCCCTTCTCTCTTCAATTTATCCTTCCTGATTGTCTCTCTCCCTGCTGCTTTATAAGCATGTCCAGGTCTCCCCATGCAGTGGCTGAATAGGATCTTTAAAAATCCTTTACCTAAGTGTACCACCGCCTCCTTATCCTTTTATACCTCTCCTCCATTTCATAGCCAAAACTCCTAAAAACAGCCATCTACATTCATCTCCAATTCTTCATCTCCCTCTCACTTCTAAATCTCTTGCAATTTAGCATGACACTACATCTCAAATGAATCTAATCTTTTCTTTTAAAAAATTATTTTATGCCTTTGGTTTTTACTTTATATCCACTCCTTCCTTCCTTCTACTCCTTTCTCTCCTCATGTTTATTTCTGAGTATATTTTCCCTCGGTCTCTTACCCAGGAAATCATCCCTCGGGATCAAAGATTAAAAAAAAAGGCAAAAAAGCGGTTCAGAACGAAATTAAACAACATATTAACTATGTAGAGAAAAGTATATGCAATTAAAAAAACAAAGGAATAAGAGGGTCATTGAAGCATTTTTTTTTAAGAGAACAGAAGGAAGACCTGAAAGAGGCTTGAACTACATGAACTTATTATATACTTAAAAAGAAAAGCAAATTGTATTTAATAGTGATACTCTAAGTATTCTGTTCTACTATAGATGTGGACATGCACTTTTTTGGTGCTTAAGTTCAGGAAAAAAGTAAAATAAAAAAATTTTTTAAAAAATTTGAAAAGAGAGTCTATGTATGCTATATTCCAGATCCCAGGTTCCCCACCTCTGCAATGAAGGGAGGAAGACACATTTTCTCTACCCTTCTCCAGGGCCAGACTTGGTCATCATAATTACACTGTGTTCAATTTTAGTTTTGGTTATGTTCATTTACATTACTGCAGTCATGTCTATTTTTTCCTGGTTCTGTTTGTCACTACTCAACAGTTCATTTAGGCGCTTCTCTGAATTTTTCCTATTTCTTACAGCATTGCAGTATTGTCAGTCATTCCTCAACCAATGTTCTCCCAATTATTCAACATGGCAGCCTCGTCTCAGTCCTCATTCTTAACTTCTCTGCGGTTGAAGACACTGCTGATCACCCCCTCCTGAATATTCTCTCTTCCATCAGCTTTTGTGACATTGCTATGCTCTCTCTCTCTGCCTCCTCTCACCACCCCTATCACCTTTCAGATAGATGACAGCAATAGCCTTCTAATTGGTCTCCCTGCCTCTAAATCCTCCCATCTCCATTTTAACCTTCACATAACTGCTAAAATATCTCCCTTAAAAATGAGTCTGACCATGTGTCTTTCTTACTCAACTTCTATAGCTCCTTTTTGCTTCTCAGATAAAATATAATGCAGCTTGGTGTTTAAAATACTTTACAATCTGCTTTTCAGTCTACCTTCCTACACTTAGTTCACATCACTCCCCAAATGTGCCTATTTGTGGGACTTGCTCTCCAATCTCCTGCTGCCCTGACTTTGAATAAACTGTTGTCCCCCCTCCTCCAACCCTCATCCCTGGTGGGCATGCCTTTTCTACCTCTTCTCCTTAGAATCCTTATCTGCCTTCAAGTGTGACCTCCACAGGAAGTTATTCCTGACCTGCCTCCTCAAACCATCTCGTATTTATTTATCTGTTTACATGCTGTATCCCCAGCGGAACGTAAGCTCCTTAAAGACACCAATAGTTTCCTTTTGGTTTGTTTTTGTAACCCCAGCGCCCTTCACACAGTAATTACTTAATACATGTTTGGTGAATAGATAAAAGGCCTCAGTGCCTAATAAGGAAAGATTATAAACTGGTCACATGTCATATGAAGATTGGCTGGAGGACCTGGTTATGTTCAGTTGGGAGAAGAGAAGACTGAGGGAAGGTACAGCAGCTGTCTTAAACACCATGAGGAAGGGGGATCTCAGCTGCTCGGTTTGGCCCCAAAGGGTAGAAAAAGTTGAATATCACCCAATTTTGACTTCCTCATATTTAGGGCTGCATAAAAGTAGAATGAGTCACCTCAATCCCAGGTGGTGGGCTTCCCCCGGATGGAAATCTTTAGGAAGAGTCTGGACAACCGCGTGCTAAGGATGCCATACTGGGGATTCCTTTCATTTATGGGCTGGACTAGACAGCTGATTCTAGAAATGGAATCCCTTCCAATTGTCAAATTCTGTGACTCTGATGACAGCTGCCAGAGTAGGTGGAACGGGACACCCAATTACATCTTAGAGGCAGAAACAAGTTAATAATCTTAAGTTCACCAATGCAGAGCTGGAAGGGGCTTCCAAGGCCATCTAGCTCAACCCTATTACTTTACAGATGACGACTGAAGGCTCAGGGAGGAAGAGTCCCTTTCCAGAATGGAAACACTGGTCTTCTTACTAAATCCTGTGCTGTTCCCACTATAACACCAATGCTAAGCTTTCGACTGCCAATCAAGTCACCAGGAGACTCAGATCCCAATTTCAAGTAAAACAGTCATATAACAGTTGCTCTTACTTTCGACGAAACATTTCTGCAAATATGCAGCCAACACTCCATAGGTCCACTGGCGTGGCATAACTGGACTGAAGCAAGACTTCAGGTGCTCTGTACCATAAAGTGACAACCTGCAAAAGATAGAAAAACACATGAAGTAGAAAATAATCATTTCCTTCAGTGCCAATACCCCATTTTGGTTAATGCCAAGATCCAACGAAGAAAGAATTCCTATAAAATTCTTCACGGCACTACAACCAAAGCAGGAAGAGAAAGAGGAATTTTGCAGGGATGCAAACACATCAAGTGACTCACCAGAAACTTTACAGCTCTTAACACAGTTCCTGGCATGCAGCAGGCATTTAATGAATGCTGATTGACTGACTTTAGCCTCATCTCAGATCCTGGTGCTGACTCAGGACAGTAAAATGACAGAAGGAAATTTTGGAGAGAATGTCTCTCAAAAAAAGCAAGCTTTCTATCGACCTTAGGGACCCTTGTCTTAAAATCAGTACTTTTTCCTGAAGTCACTAGAAATGGCACCTAGAGAGCAGCAACTTGGCAAAGAAGAGATAGCTTTCAAAATTGGAAAGTGCAGGAGTTACAGGATCAAGACAGTTAGAAATGGGAGAGGGTTTACATGCTATCTAGTTGAACACTCTCATTTTACAGAAAAGTAAACTGAGGGACAGAGAGGTTAAAGGTCATGCAGGTAGTAAGTAACAGAGTCAAGATCTGAGCCCCAGTCCTCTGATTCTATACAGCCAGCATTACTCTGCTTGGGCATTGGGGATCTTTTAAAAGCTAAATTACAGGGGCTGAGTCAAAGTAAGCTTTCAGTGAGAGAACATGGTAAACTAAATAAAGCCACCTGACAAGGTAACAAACGTTCCAACTCCCTACAGAACAACAAATCCATTTTCTTAAGAAATATTAACACATATTTCAAAAATCACTTAGGACTAAATAGATGTGAGAGTGTTTTTAAAATTTAAAATTATGATTTTAAAATGACCAGCAATCATTCCTGGTTTGAGGGTAAGAAAAATAGACTAGCTCTAACTATTTTCATCTTTATCTAATTGAATTCAAGCATTTATTAAGTGCCTACTACAGGCAAAGGCACAAGGAAAAAACCATTTTAGCCCTCAAGGACTTACATTCTACTGGGGTATGTATACAGAGAAGTCAATACAAGATAATTTGAAGATGGAGGGGGATCAGAATAGGCTTCATGTAAGGGGTGGCACCTGAGCTAGGGATGCCAGGAGGAAGAAATGAATAAGGAATGGATTCTAGGTTTAGGGGAGAGCCTATGCAAAGGCAGGAAGGCAGAAGATGGAACTGAATTTGGGAAACATTAAGTAGTTGAATGTGTGAAGGACAATGTGAAATGTCTGGACAGGTGGTCTAGAGACAGACTGTGAGCCAGGGAGTGACATAGTCAAATCCTTGTTTTGGGAAGATTCTTTTGGTACTGGGACGGCTGCCATCTTTGGAGGAACTGCTGACTAATGTTGAATACAGCGGTGGTGGGGTACCGTTAGAGAGGTTAAATGGATGCTACTCAAAATGTGGAAATGCTTGTTGGAAGTGAGGTGAAGATGTCATGATGCTCAGAATGTCCAGAGGCCAAGAGGTAAAACTCAGGTGCTGATCATTCTGCTTTCAATTCACAGCATCTTAAACGGACCTCAGGAGCCACCTAGTACATCCTATAACAAGAAACTCCTCATAACATTTCAAGTATGGTTAACTAGCCTTTGCGTGAAGACCTCTAGTGAAGGGGAGCCCACTACCTCTGTAAATAGCCCATTTTACTTTTATACAGCTTTCATGTTTAAGAAGTTTTCTCTAACACTGAGTTGAAATCTGCCACTTTGCATCATTCACCCCTTATTTCCAGTTCTACCCTGAAGGACAAAGAACAAATCTAATCTTTCTCCTACATAAAAACCCTTTAAATACTTAGAAGTAGCCATCAGACACATCTCCCTAAGTTTTCTCTTTTCCAGGCTAATCACGTCCATCATCAAATGACATGACCTCAGTAACCTTTACTACCTTTGTCATTTTCCTCTGGACACACCATATAGTTTGATAATGTCCTAAGATGCGATGTCCACACACATGGACACAGTATTTCCAGATGTGGTCTAAACAGGGCTCAGTACAGTAGGATCATTACTTCCATTGATGGAGGCACCATACCTTTCTTAAATCAGCTTAAGATTGAACTAATTTTTAAAATTCAGTTTAATTTACTAAGTTCCATATCTGATGGCGTGTTAATGGAGACATGTATTATTAGAAAAGGTGATGCCGTTACATGGTGAGAATGAAAGATGCTGATAGAAAGCTCTTAGGCTCCATTTATCAATCTATACCACGTCAAGAGATAGAGAGGAGCTTTAGTACGTTCCAGGGAGGAATCTGACAAGAGTTACACAGGATGGCAGGGGGTGAATGGGTTATGACTAGCATCATGGGAGAGAGTATTTAGATTGATGACATCTAAGATGATAGGATCATAGATTTAAAGCCAGAAGGATCTTCAATCCAGTCCAATTCCCCTCATTTTACTGAGGCATAGAGAAGTTAGATAACTTGTCTCACATCATACCAACACAAAGTATCAGAGGCAAGACTTAAACCCAAGTCTTCCTGACTTTAGGACCTTATGGGATGAAAAGAAAAGTTCATATTCTAAAGTATTCTGAGTACGCAATCTTTTCACGGTCCCTATAATACACCCAAGGCAATAGCTACTTCCTCTTACAATGAGTTTTAAAAGGGCCTTCTTTTCTTGGCCATCAAGTCTTTAATCAGTGACGCTTGTTCCTGCTGCCAAAGCTGTCTTCTTAATTTTCCCGTAACCATTCAAAATAGCTCTTGACAAACAACAAAAGAAACAGGTCTTATTTATTAGACAGAATAAATAAGTTAAAATTGAACTTACAAAGTTTTAAAGTATCTTCAAAAGAACGCTCAAGTTTCTTTGGTAGTACTTAGCATAGTACCTGGCAAATAGTAGGCATTTAATAAAAAGTTATTGATTGATTGGTTGGGTCCTAAGTGATTTTTAAAATATGTATCTTAAGAAAATAGATTTGCTGGTTCCTAGTTTGGTTTGCGAAGCATGACCCCAGCTTGGAATGATACCTACCCACTCATCTTTTTTAATAACTTTAGTTTGGTTTTAGACTTAGTCTCCTGTTCCCCTTGACCTTGTCTGAAGTCTGGTGGGCATGGGGTTGGAGGATCCAGATGAGCTGGGACTAGAAAACTTCCTGTTAATGATCTCAAAGAAGCAAAAGAGAAAGTGAGATAGTTATTAGAGTAATGAGCAGGAAAGTCTAAGACAGAAGGTAGTTTCAAGGACTAGAAGGATAATTTAGCAACAAAATATTAACAAGATATAATGGACAGTCTGGAAGCAAAGTACAAGGTCAGTCTAAACACAAAGACAAAGACACACACACACACACACACACACACACACACACACACCAACACACACATGTCCAACAAGGTCTGAGCTTGATCAAGGAGAAGTCACCTATTAGGTCCTATACAACAAGTCACGTGCGCCTGTGTACTAACAAACACAAGCACAGCATGCTACTCTATCCCCTTCTTTCTCCTCCAAATGAGCTTCAACCTTGGACAGCTCCTGGCAGCCAGCAATAGTTCCCAAATGGGAAACAGCTGTGTCAGAGTGGTGATGGATAGTCCCTAGTATCTCATTTATGTTTCTTACCATTTTGCCTTCTAATGGGGGTATGCATGTGGGGCAAAATGATGAGCAAACTCATGAATCAGGGTCAGGCTAAAAGGTCTCTGAGGTCCCTTCTTGTCCTAAATCTATGACTCTAAGTTGTTTACATGTCACGATCAATTATCATCATATACTTGTGCTCAATTTCAAAAAATTCAGCATTGTTATCCAATTGGTCGAATATTTACCTGCAAGTTGAGCAAGCTGATCAACTATTCTGGAGATGCCTACACAATATGATGATTTTTTTTTTCAAAAGAATACAACTAAATTTAAAAGCACAATACTCTCAAGCCCACTGTTTCATGGAAGTGGAAAGTCCACAGATGTTGGACGCTGCATGTGTTTCATACTTTTTCAATGTATTGATCAGTGATGCTGATTTTTTTCCTCTTCTTTTTCATTTCCAAAAAATACTATTTGTTATTATAGGGGATGGTTTTCTGGGATAAGAAAGGGCAGGGATACTGGGGAAAATTATGATGGTGTAAAAAACAAAAAACATGAAAAAATTATAAAATTTTTAGAAGGCATGTGACATGAAGCAATGAATGCTGTGTATAATTTGATTTAACAAACATTTATAGTGTTCCCACAGGCCAATATTTGCAATATAAGCTAGATGGCTACTAAAAGGGTATGTTATAGTGGGGATTGCTTTTCATGTGTGAGTTGGATGGGATGGACATTAAGGTCACAGCCAACTCTCAAACATTGTGATTCCGTGCTTTAGAAACTCATGGCAAGAGTTATTTTTAATGATAACAATGCAGCTTTCTTTTAAGTTGGCAGGTAAAGTAAAAAGTTATGGATTATATTGTTAAAGGGCTTGTTTATGACGGAAAAAATGATGATCACCAAAGACCAGTACTGGACCATCCAGAAGAGGTCATGCCAGATTCATTTCCTTTTTTTTTTGCAGGGTAACTACAGTAGATATGGTATATAACTGAATTTCAGGAAAACATTTAACAACTCTCTCATCACATTCTTTTTAAAAAAATTAAATTCTTCTCTCCCTCCCTCAAACTATTGAGAAGACAAGAAATAAGACATTCATTATACATTCTCATGTTATTCTTGTGAACAGGATGGAGAAATGTCAGTTAGATGAGACCACAGTTGGGTGTGTTCAGTAATGACTAAAACTAAAGAGGCCCAAGGAATAGTGATTAATTAACCGATATCAACCTAGAGAAAGGTCACAGAACCCTAGATTAAGAGCTAAAAGAGATCTTTGGGGCAATCATATTTGATCTTCTTATTTTATTGACGCAGAACTGAGGACAGAGAGAGATTAAGTTTGTTGTCCAAGCTCATTGGAGTAGTAAGGGCCAGAACCAAGATCTGAACCAGGTACTCTGACCTTAAATTTAACGTTTTTTCTACTGTAGCAAGCTTCTATTAAAGTCCCTTGTATGGTATTCCAGGAGTTTTCTCAAAAGAAAATATTAGTGTACTATGTTTTGGAAAGTACACTAATATGATAGCTATTAGAGGGTATGATCAGGAAGGGTCTCAAAACCATGCAATATGAGGACTGGATGAAGGAAATGGGGCTGTTTAACTTGAGAAGAGAAGTCTTCAGATTACAGAATTGCAGAATTTTAGAGCTGGAAGGGATCTCAGATGGAAGGCCATCTAGTACGACATATCCCGAGGGAATCTCTACAGTGGCATACTCAGCAAGTAGTTAATTATCCCTCTACCTGAAGACCTCCACTGTGAGGGATTTGCCTTGGTGTGCAAGAAAGATTTCCTGGCGATCAGAGCTGCTCCCAAGTGGAAGTGCCTCCTTGAGATGAAGTGAGTTCAACACCATAAAGACAGGGAGCCAGAGTTGGACTAGATGGCTTCTGACGCTACTTCTTATTCGGATTCCATGAAGGTGTGCACAGAGTGCCAGGTGTGAAGTCAGGAAGAATTAGCTTCCTGAGTTCAAATCTGGCCTCAGGCACTTCCTACCTCTGTGACCCTGGGCGAGTCACTTCACCCTCTTTGCCTCAGTTTCCTCATCTGTCAAATGGGCTGGAGAAGGAAATGGCAAACCACTCCAGTATCTCTGCCAAGAAAACCCCAAATGGGGTCACAAAGACTTGAACATGACTGAGAAACAATGCAACAACACCACAAGAACTGCTCAATAGTCTAGAGAATGACACAAATAAGGAACCTAGTCTTTTTTTTATACTAAGAAATGGTTACCTTTCCTAATATAACTATAATAGAAAATAGAGCATTTGCTACTAGCTTTTTCCTACTCATGGGACATCTGACCAAGTAACTCCCTTAATCAATCAATTCTAGTGGCTTCCTACGATTGCCTCTAAAATCAAATATAAACTCCTCCGTCTAGCTTTTAAAGCCCTCCCCCACCTTGCCCTACTTATATTTCCAGCCTCCTTGTACATCATTCTCTCAACCAGGGTGGGATCCAGTCAAATCCATCTCTTCTCTGAGTCCTTACTCACAACACCCCCCTCTCCACGCTGGCCCAAACATCACAGTTTTACGGGAAGCCTTTGCTGATCCCATCAATAGCTAGTGTCCTCCCCCTCCTCAAGGTACTTTGTATTTTGTTCATTTTTATTTTAGTCTCTTTAAATTTATTCAGTATATACTTATGTATGTCCTTATTACTTCCCCAATTAGAATGTAAGCTCTCAGTGAGGTGGGGAGTGTTTCATTCATTGTATGTGCATGTCCTCATAAGTAGGCACAGTTTCACTCATCTAGCACTTAGCACCGTGGCTGGAACACAGTAGGTGCTTTTAAAAAATTCCTTATTGATCATTCTAAATATGCCATGAGGTCTTTTTCTCTCTCTTTAAAAAATCATTCTATCCTGCATAACTCGTCTGTTATCTGACCCAGGTCTGTTCAGTTTATTTTTTCATATTTAGCACAACTTAATTTTAAATACCTCAAATAATGAGATTTCAGTCACCTATTTTCCACAATTCCAATGGATTTCCAATTTTCACCATAACCAACCTGGGTCCTCTATTCCCCCCCTAAAAACCAACTCCATAAACCTTTTAGATACTGAATTATTTTCACATTCATTATTAAAACACCTGGAATAAGTAAATTTCTTAAATTATATCAGTATAGGCCATTGGGAATGAAATTTTTTTTTTAAAATATGGAACACTTCACAAATTTGTGTGTCATCCTTGAGCAGGGGCCATGCTAATCTTCCCTGTATCATTCCAATTTTATTATATGTGCTGCCAAAGTGAGCATGGAAATGGAAATTTATTGATTTCATTTTTTTAGTACATTTTAAGGAATCATGGGCTCTCTATGCGATAGACAATCCAAAGTTCTTTGATAGTGTTTTAAGGTTTTAAAGCACAGAACAAAAACATTCACAAACTGAAAATCAATATCTGAAAAATCAATATTTGAAACCCATCAAAAAAGATGAAAAAAGGAAATAACAATAAGAAACTCAAGATGTCAAATTGAGTCAATAGATGAAGATGATACTTACTAATTCCTTAGTATGTGTAACAGTGAACATGAAGTTAGCAAGGAGAAAGTGATGGCTAAATAAGTTAAGAAACTTATTGGCAATCTAAAAATCAAAGCTTGATGGGTACAAAATGTTCAAAGCAATTAACACCTACATAAATTAGTCTTTACATACACTTTTGGTACTATAAAATGGATCAGAACAATTTTAGAAAATTTTCTAACAAAAACTCATGCAATACTAACAAAACACAAGGTCTGTCACTTTAATGAGCCACAAAAAGATGAATAACTCTTCACCAAAAAATAAGGGAAAAGAATGATAAACATTCTAAGAGCACATGACAACCACAACAAAAACCTACAGAAATAGTTTTAGAGCATGCAAGCATCCCTTCATTGAGTAATAGTACAGGCTGACAACAGATAAATACCGATGGATACGTTGAATGTCACCTAAAGTAGTCTATTTCTGTGTCGGGGGGGGTGGTTCATAAATGTGCTTTAAAATACTTTGATAGCTATGCTTCAATATCATTGGTTTCCTTTGTAATCCAATTCATTAGAAGCTCACTAGCTTTCATGTACTGCCAAATGATAGAGACCCTTCCTACAACAAGAGACCCCCAAATATTCTGGAGAAATCCACCAATAATTCATCTTTATCACAGAATAGTCTCATCCTATCCGCTTTGGTACTCAGACCTCATTGGTATCTTCAGGACCCTCTGCCTCTCTTGTTGGAGGGCTGGGTGGGAACTAAGGACTTCTCCCCAAACCTCCATGTAAAGAGGGCTTCCAGGCCAGCTATCTCTTCATTTCTCACCAGCTGCACTCCTTCATCCCATCCCCCTCCAACTTTTTCTATTTCCCCTTTTATGTGTTGTCTTTCCCTATTAGATTGACCTTGGAGGCTGGGATTGTCTCTCTTTTCATATCTCATATCCCTAGGACTTAGTACAATGCCTGGCCCATAAGAAGTGTTATTGACTGCCTGATGATTGCCTAAAGAGAACATTGATCCATAAGAACTATTAAAAAAATTAAAAAGCAAACACGATCTTTAAGCCACATCAAGACCTAGTACCTGGCAGGAGAGACTGATACCACATTAACAGCTAATTTCTGTCATCTTTTCTGCTGGGAGTTCTACCAAGGATGCTTTCAGTGAGTTTACAAAGGATGAACTTACATCCTAATACTTTCATTCAACTACTAAAAAGCAGTTATCTTATCCATCTATGCAGCTGTCTATAGAATATAAAAGAACAGACAACAGGTAGGATAGCAACTTATTCTGGGATGATTTCTATCTGAACCCCAATGAAAAAAGACAAGAAGAAAGGGATAATTAGAATCATAATCACAGTAACTCATGTATATCATACTTTCAAGTTTGCAAAGTACTTTATGTTCAGAATCTCACTTGGTCCTCCCTACAACCCTATGCTGTTTACATCCCCAATTTACAGGTGAGCAAAGTGAGGATCAGATCCCCAATGTACAGATGAGGAGTGAGGCTCAGATCCCCAGGGTACAGATGGAGAAACTGAGGCTCAGATAACGAACCTGCTCTGGGTCACACAGAGAATCTAGCCAAGCATTTTATTAAGAGCCCACTATGTGCTAGACCCTGAAAGGGAAAAAGATAGCCCCCTACTCTTAAAGAGTTCACAGGCTAATGGGGGACATAACAAGCAAATAATTAATCATAGGGTATCTCCAAAGTCTTAGTGCACTTTAAAGCTCCTGAGGCCTAAATGTACACTAAGACTTTGGGGACACCCTGTAAATCAGGGGACAATCTCAGCGGGAAGACACTAAGATTAAGGGGGAGCCAGGAAAGGCGCTTTGAGAAGGTGGGACTTTAGCTGAGACCTGAGGGGAGCCCCTGATTCACGATACCCCACAGTCTCTCCAGGCACGAATGGATACATGATTAGGATCTACACTTTCTTCTTGTAAATTAGAGTAAGACAAGGGGAACCAGGAGGGGGAAGGGGGGAAGACCTGGGGTGAAACAACGAAGACAGAAAATGGAGATGGGCTTGGCCGGTTCCATGCCAAAGGGGGCTTTTGATGATTGAGATGCAGTTTGTCTGGTAAGCAGAAATCACAATGGCAACAATCAGCTGGAGTGACCGGCTGGAACAAATGCAAGGGGAGCGTTTATTAGATTCCTTTACAAGCTGGAACAACCTGCCAACCTCTGGAGATGCTGAACGGGGTTTTAGCAATCTGAGGGCAGCAGAAAAGGGAGGAAGTTTAAAGATATTTACACAAGGGATTCTATCTGTTTAAATGCCTTTGATCTCTCCTGGCAAATTTTTTTTTTGGAACGGAGTTCAATGAGAGTATAAAATAAAGCCAGGTTGAGGCCAGCCCTGGCCCCAAAATACACATCCATGAAAATTGCCTTTACAATAGAAGAACATTTAGTTTAATAACTCTTGTATCTGTGAACCGTTTCAACAGCACACACACACAAATATTTTCTACACATGGAAGGCAGCCAGGTGGTGCAGTGGATAAAGCTCAAGGCATAGAGGCAGGAAGATCTGAATTCAAATTTGGTCTCAGACACTATCGGGGCACCCTGAACAAGTCACTTAACTCCTGTTTGCCTCAGTTTCCTCATCAGTAAAATGGGGATAATAATAGCATGTAGCTCTTAGGATAACTTCATGGTGCAGTGGACAGAGTGTCAGATCCAGAGTCAGGAAGATTCATCTGCCTGAGTTCAAATCCAGCTTCAAACACTTACTAGCTGTGTGACACTGGGCAAGTCACTTAACCGATATTTGCTTCAGTTTCCTCATCTGTAAAAGGGGGGGGGGTTAATAATAGCACCCAGAGTTGTGTGAACAAAATGAGGCATTTGTAAAGTGCTTTGCAAAGCTTGAAACTCTAAATAAATTTTAACTCTTATGATTAAATCAGAAACCTCTCACTGTGTAACCTTGGGTAAATCACTTTGTTTGGTTTCCTCATCTGGAAAATGAAGGGGTTCCATTAGCCAGCCTCAAAGGTCCCTTCCTGCTCTATAATGATTACCTATTTCTCTCTCACCTTGTCTCTGAGAAATTAGTTCAGAACTGACCTTCAGCCTGAAACTCCTACTATCCAAATTCAGAGTAAGAGAGGTCAGGTTGCCACTCTTCTCTACAAAGATAAACTGAGTCAAACTATAGGAAATGCATTCTCTGTTGTCTATGCCTTGAACTTAGCAGGTGTTAAACTAATGTTTACTGGAATTGAATGGGTCTGAATGTCAGAGCTGGAAAGGACTTCAATTCTTATTTGACAGATGGGAAAACAGAGGCAGAGAAAGGCCGAGGGCAAGCATGGTCACAAGAGGTAAATTCTGGCCACAGTCATGATCCATGGAGCCCATACAAAAACTTGCTGTGGTCCCATGAGACCTGCTCCACTCCCATTCCTCCAGCAGCTGAAGCAGCCCATGGCTTCCTGCTGGACTCTAGAATCGCAGGGGAAGGACGAATTGAGGTGGACGTCTGAGAACCGGCCATTCAGAGGCTCTTTTCTTTGAGCCCTGCCCCTTGGCAGGCAGCCTTCACTTCTAGATGTTGCTATACTTAGAATTTGTAATGCTATATAGCTACCATTTAATTAAATAATTTATTTTACTGTAATTATTTTATTATAAATTATTTTAAATTTAGTAACAATAACTACCATTTGTGTAGTGGCTACTATATGGTATGTACTGTGCTAAGCATCATAATAATTAATAATAATAACAACAACTAACATTTATATAGTGTTTACTACATGCCAGGCACTATGTTAAATGCTTTACAAATACTAGGAGGTAGGTGCTATTACTGTCCCCATTTTATAGATGACGAAACTGAGGCAATCAGGGAATAAATAACTTGCCTAAGACCACCCAGTGTCTGAGGCTGGATTTGAAATCAGGACTTTTTGACTCCAGGCCTGGCGCTCTATGGTGCCACCTAGCTGCCTAGAAAGAGCACCAGATGAGGGGTAAGAAGGTTTGGTTTTAATCTTGGTTCTGCCATTCTACCCAGAGCCTTCCTTCACTCTCTTCAGGCCTCCGTACTCACTCTGCACCCTCAAGAGCTGGAGCCCCTGATCAGTCCCGAGAGATAAGAGGGCAGGGAAGGGGTCATTTTTGTTTCTGTATCCCCCAGGTGCCTGGCACACAGTAGGCATTGGATAATGTTGATGAATGAGCAAAAGTAAATGCTCTTGACAGATACAACCAAGCAATTTTCCCTGTCTGAAGCGGTCCAGCATTCACTGGGCTCATGGACACTGCTATTTCATCTCAGTATACTGACTGAGAGGCAATATGGGGGCTCTGAAACAGGGAATTGGCAATAAAATGAAAGATAATTAATTTTCTAAATATTTTAGTTTGGGAGAATGGAGTCAAAGATTTGGAAATATCCTTTTCAGTTTTCCCTAAGATAGGTATGGGCATGTATTCTAGCAATGCAGGGAAACAAAAGAAAATTCAACCATGGGGATAAGTGTTTGCATGTACGGATATAGGTTTTCTATGTCCTGCATGTATCTATATACGCACCTGTTATCTCCCTATTTTATAAGGTAAGTTTAGTGAGGGCAGGGACCGATTTACTTTTGTCTTTGTGTCTCCAGTATTTACCATAGTATCTCATATGTAGCAGGCACTTGAGAAATGTTTGTTGATTGACTGAGTGTGCAATGAACAATCACAGGATGTACAGCTAGGAGGGACTGTGGAGGTTATGTAGTCTAATCTCCTCATTTTACAGATGAATAAACTGAGTCCATCCCAGTCAGCACAGCTATCCTGAGACAAGAAACCCACGCTGATACATATAGCTGGTGACTTTCAATCCTCTGGTCCCTGGGGAGGAAGCAAGATAAGGTAGCCCCAGGAGCAGGCTACAATGGAGATGGGGTCTTTGAAGGTTTATCTGGAAGCTAGACAAGTGAGCAGATGCAGTTGTGCAGGGCTGGGGAGGGGGAGGGGGGGAACGTAACAGTGCCATCAGGAAAAAGCATCATCAAGCCTCTGCTCTGGGAAAAAAGCCCGACCACCCATCCCACTTCATCATGGTGACAGCCTCTGTCTCTTGCACTCATGAACCCACCATTGTCTTTTTTTCTACCCCACCAGAGCCTTCTTACTCTATTCCTCCAAGAGGTCCATCCATGAATAGAGCCAGGGAGCTGTGAGGATGACCCGACTCTGCCACCCTTGGGGAAGGGAAGGTATGGGGTCGAACAGATGCTCTTGACACATGGCATAAGACTGGCATGGGGAAGTCTTCTGACTTCCTTGTGGCTGCGAGGAAGGCTGCTGCTTCCTTACTGCCAGACTACGCACAGACACAATGTCAAAACCCCTGAGCACTCTGAAAACTATGAACCTTTTTTTTTTAAAAAAAGCTGTTATAGCTCAGCTATTTATTTTTAGTAAGCAGATGATTTCTTAATGCACAGGGAGCCTCAAGACAGTCTCTCCTCAGAATGAACATTTAAACCTAATTCTCTAAGCATCCAAGTTCCTCTCCAGGCTATTAGTTTTGAATTGACCCTTAAGAGACACCTGCAGCTTAAAATGGATGCCAATTTTTTGAATGCTTGCTGCCTTGCAAGTAATAACCATAGACCTTTCTCCTTAGAAGCATAGAGAGCAGATTTGATTCTGAGACTAGGCAATCACATGATCGATCTCTCTCTCTTCCCTCTTCTCTCTCCCTCCCTTCTATCTTTCTTTCTTCCCCTCCCTTCCTTCTCTCCCTCCCTTCTATCTTTCTCTTTCTCTCTCCCTTCCTTTTATCTTTCTTTCCCTCCCTCCTTTCTCTTTCTCTCTCCCTCCCTCCCTTCCCTCTCTCCCCCCTCCCTTCCCCTTCACCATAGAAACCGAGCAAATATTTGTCGGCATTCCTTTACCCTTCACAGATAGTAGAAATGAAAATTATTCTGAACACAGGATATGGTAGGTTGAATAACTCATCATTTCCTCTTTAGAGCTGTTTGAAAGCTCATAAAAATCTCCATGCTCGGTGAAACAACTTCACTGTTCAGAGTTGTTAGACAACTTTAGAAAGGTTTTTGGTTAATCTACCACGGTCAGAGGCCCCCAAAGCCAGTTTTCTTCTAGTTCCTGAGTGACTTCAATCATTTTTTTTAAACAGGAAATAAGAAAGCACCAGGACTGGGAGATTTCTGGAGGAAGTGACTACTGACAAAAGAATCTTCGGTCTTCCATGTGGCAAACTTTTCACACATCTAAATGGGCTGTGGGTTTCGTCATCTTCAGATGGGCAGCATTGGGGCAGGGGGACCTTAAGATAAAGGGGCTCTATCCATTCCTGGATTCCTTCTCACATAAATGGAAGCAAAACATTTCACAAATTGGGCATAAATTTCTCTGGGGTTCAGTGTTTTCATCTGTAAAATGAGGGCTTCAGCTAGTTGACTTCTTTGGGTCTGCCCTAAATCTCTGATTTCAGGCTTCTCTCTCTTGCTGAAGAGACCTTGCGGGATTCATGGGGAGCAGAGGATCTGCTCCACCATTTGTCAGTGCCACCAGGCAGGGGGCCAGCACCTAGACAATGCCGTTGATCCCCCTAGCCTACATCTCATCAATACGTAGGGAAGAAAATTTAAAAAGATACAGAAATCTCATTGGTATCTGTTGTGCTGTCATCACTAAAACCCCGGAATCACAGAATGCCAGAAGGGAAGGTACTTGAGAAACCACTTCATCCAACCTCCAGTATTTTGTAACTGAGGATTGTAAAAGAGACTTGCCCAAGGTCATACAGTTACTAAGTGTTAACAATGGGAGTGGAACTCAGGTGCCCTGACTCCAATGTTCTTCCCACTATACCACACTTAAAGAAAAGCAGAAAGTGGGAACTACACTGCAGCATTAAGAATTTAAGGTGGACCTAAGAAAGCATTCTCTGACTGTGAGAATACATCTGAATGGGGCAAGGAATGTCCTGTATGGTGCAGTCCATAGGGTGCTGGACTTGGTGTCAAGAAGACCTGAGTTCAAATTCAGCTTCAGATACTTACTAGCTATGACCCTGGACAAGTCACTTAACCCCTTCTGCCTCAGTTTCCTCAACTGTAAGATGGGAATAATAATAGCACCTACCTCAAAGGGTTGTTGTAAGGATCAAATGAGATAATATTTGGGAAGTGCTTAGTACAGTTCTTGGCACATAAATGAATGCATTCCTCGTTCCCTTCCCCCTTTCCAGAACAACTTTAAAGACAGATCTTTCATCTCTCTGGGATAATTTAGTTGCAATCTTATTTAGAGGAAGGGTGATAGCCCAGAGGACTCTGTATCTTCCAGTTCTTAGCTTTTATAATACTTAAAATCAAGCATAATTGCACCAGAAAACAAGCCTGTGTTTGTAGATTTATCAACATCTCCATAACAATGAAGGATCTTATGAAAAACCTATGAGCGCGGAAAGAATTTGTTAGAGAACAAAGGTACACAACAGATTTTTTCTCCTCACCCACCAGATCACTATAATTTCCACCAGGTGCTGGAACCAGGAGATAAGGATGAGTACGTGTGTGAGAATATGAGACAGAAAATGCTCTCACCTGGCAAGGTCTACACATAGAGATAAGAGGTGCTGAGGCTGTCACACACAATCGCGCAACTCATATGTCCTGGAACTATCCTTCTACCCTGTATTCACCTTCAAACCCCCAGGAAACAATTCATGATTGGTTGGTTGGAAAACAGACTAATGTATACTGCACAATCCCATCCCAGGAAAATATGTCTCCATTCTTGTCTTTTGCTACAGGGTTGGGTCACACTACCATCCTATTCTGATCCCTTATTGTGACCTGGGGCAGAATGTGCCTTCTCCAAGGTGATGCCCAGGTGATCCAAGCTCTGGCACATTCTACCAAAATCCAAGTGGGGATGACAGTCTAGCTTGAAAAATATGTATTATTGACTTTATATTATAAGGTGGCTATTTTGTGGGCCTGGAATGTATTCTAGCTTCCTTCAAAGCTCAGATCAAATGTCACCTTCTAAATGAAGAGGGTGTCTGATCCCCTCTGCTGCCAGTGCCACCCCTCCTAAAAAGTTCTATATACTTTGAATAGATCTGTTAGAGCTGAAAGGGTTTTAGAGATCAGCTAGTACAGCCATCCCAGTTTTAGAGATGAGAAAACTGAGGCTGAGAGGTGAAGTCAGTACCAAAATGGAAGACAAATTCACTATAGGTTAATATCCATGTGTGTGTGTTTATTTCTGGGAAAAAAAGTAGGGTACTTGAGGGCAGTGGCTGCTGTGTTTTGTCTTTATATCCTCAGTCCCTAGCACTTAGCAGGTGATTTTATAAATGATTGATGGGTAGCACCTAGTGGGTACGGTAGACACGGTCTTGGACCCAGAAGACCTACATTCAAATCCTGCCTTATAACTGTGATCCTGGGCAAGTCCCTTTACCTTCATCAGCTTTACTTTTCCTATCTGTAAAATGAGGATAACAGGAGAACTGTTTTGAGGACCAAATGAGATAACATATGTAAAGTGCCTTGCAAACCTTAAAGAGTTCTATAAATGTTAGTTTTCCTCCTCCTTGTTGTGCTAAAACTTTTCAAGAGACTCATTACCAGAAGACTGAAATCACCAGACGATGAATTCTTCCTGGCGCAGTAGCTCACGACAGAATCTAATAAGGGCTAACTGTGTGTTGCTTTGGTGAATAAGGTAAAATCAACAGTGAGAGCCTGGCTTTTTCAAAGTGTCCAAGTAATTACATACAACAGGTACAATGACAAAAGGGTGAAGGGAGAATGAATGCACAGGAAGGCAGTTCAGGGACCCTGAAGTTTCGACGGTACGTAGCATTCAGGCCTCCTAAAATAAGTTACTTCAATCCATGTCACTGAGAAGAAGCACTGCTTACTGCAAAGACTCAGTGATGACTGAATTACTGTCTGGGGGTGGGAAGATGTAAAGACAGAGGGCGTGACAAGGCAACGTCATCCTCATTTTTGGCCCTAGGGTAGCTGCTTCCAGACAGTTGGACTGATTGGTTGCTCATAACATCAATCACAGATCTAACTGCAGAAGGAACTTCAGTGGTCCTCTGGTCCTGTTTCCTTATTTTTTCAGGTGAGGAAATTGTACCTAAGGTCTCATAGGTGGTAAGCTGGAATGGCAGAATTTGAATCCAGGTCCTCTAATTTTCTAGCCATTATTTCTCTACACCCCCCCCCCCCAGCCCCTTTTCTAATTTTCTTTACAGGTAAAGCATTTTAAACCATATTTTGAGGATCATTCATTCATTCATTCACTGAAGCATTTATTAACTGTCTACTTTGTGCGAGACACTGTATATATAATTGTACACTACTCAAAATTTTTTCTTGGGGGTTGGAAAGTCCTGGACAGCTAGAGGGGGACATCTCTTCATCAGGATCCAAATTAAAGACTAAAACAATTCACTTGTCCATAATGATACGTCTTAGCATTTCACATAAAGCTAATTTATACTGTTTCTAGGAAGAACCACAGAACTGACGATATTTACAGAGTATTTCTAGGTACATCCGTTGTGAAGGTAGGAGGATGTGTGCTATACAAACCAACGGAAGGCAGGCTCATGCCCCAGACCCCAGGGCTCTTACTTCCCCGGGCTTTAATGTTCTACTGCTGCTAGATGAGATCGTGTGTGACTAGAAAGGGATAGGAGTCCTTGGATTCTTGGCTTTCTGAATTAATTCAAGGAAATTATGACCTCCCCATTTCTATGCATTTCAAAGAATGATGTTGCTCTCTAGAAACCTATAGTCGGTGTTTTTCTTTGAAAACAGTAGGATGAATACTAGATCTATATCCCAAAGACATCAAAAAAAGGGGGGGAGAGAGAAGGACCTATTTGTACAAAAATATTTATAGCACCTCTTTCTGTGATGGCTAAGAACTGGGAATCAAAGGGATGCCCATCAATTGGGGAATGGCTGAACAAGCTGTGGTATATGAATGCAATGGAATATTATTGTGCTATAAGAAATGACAAGCAGGCTGATTTCAGAAATATCTGGAAAGACTTACATGAACTGATGCATAGTGAAGTGAACAGTACCAGGAGAACATTGTACAAAGTAACAGCAACATTGTTCGATGAAGAACTGTGAATGACTTAACTATTCTTAGCAATACAATGATCCAAGACAATCCCAAAGGACTAACGATGAAGCATGTTATCCACCTCCAGAAAAAGAATTGATGTTGTCTAAATACAGACTGAAGCATGCCATTTTTCACTTTTTTTCTTTCATTCTTTTTATTTTATTTGAGTATTCCTATACAAAATTACTAATATGGAAATGTTTTCCATGATTGCACAAGCATAACCTGTATCTAATTGCTTACTGTCTCAAGGAGTGGGAAGGAGATGGAGGGATAGAATCTGGAACTCAAAACTTAAAAAAACCCCCAAAAGTTGAAAAAATTGTTTTAACAGGTAATTGGGGGGAAAATAAAATATATTAAAAAATAAAGTAGGATGGCTAAAATGGCTGATGGTTTTATATATACATGCATATAAACACCCACATACATATATGTACACACATACTGTTTAGTCATTTCAGTCATGTCTGACTCTCTATGACTCCACTTGGGGTTTTCTTGGCAAAGATACTGGAGTGGTTTACCATTTCTTTCTCTAGTTCCTCTGATAGATGAGGAAACTGAAGCAAACAGGGTGAAGTGACTTGTTCAGGGTCATTCAGCTCATAAGTGTCTGAGGCTGGACTGGAATTCAGGTTCTCATGATTCTAGGGCTAGCACTCAATCCACTGCATCACCGAGCTGCCCTATACACATACACACATATACAGAGGGAGTATTATATATAAATATATGTATTGTATGTGTATGTTATAGGGTGGAACAATTCAGTAGTCCTTAGCGTTCAGCAGCTGGGAAGACAACAAGGTCCAGGAATTCTCAGTGTATGCTGGCAAGTATTATGTGAGATGATGATGTTCACGGTGCATGGTGAAGAAAGGAAGAGAGGGAGATAACCACATTTATAATACAGACTATAGGAAAAAAATGCAGGCAGGGGGATTGGATTTAGTTGGCTTGGTCCCAGAAGGCAGAAGCAGGAAATTATCAAAAGGCAAACACAAGCTCGATCTGTGAAAGAACTTCCTAATATATCAAAATATCCAAGTATGGCGGGAGCCACGTCAGGAGATGTCATGTCAGGAGGGGCTTCCTTCACGAAAGCCTTCGAACAGAGAAAGGCTGGATGCCACGTTGTTGGGTCATTTATTGCTATCAGAGATTATGATGTAGAGGGCATTGTTTTCAGAGACTGGCTACCTGCCTGAAGTGACTTTCACACTTCTCTGATTCTTGAAGCACCCCTCTGATGTCAGTACAGATTTTCTTTGAAAGAGATATAAGATCAAATTTATTCTCAGGGTTAGAAATTTAGAGCTAGAAGGGAGTTTGGAAGTCATCTAGTCCATCTTACAGATGAGGAAACTGAGGCCAAGGTAAATTAAATTATTTTCCCCAGGGATCTCGGATTGGTGAAATGAGAAAAAAACCTAACCCTGCTCTTTAGAAGCCAGGTTCACCCAGGACTGAGGGCAGCTAGGTGGTGCAGTGGATAGAGCACTGGGCTTAGAACCTGAAAGACTTATCTTCATGGGTTCAAATCTAGCCTCAGACAGTAGCTATGTGACCTTGGATAAATCAATTCACCCTGTTTGCCTCAGTTTCCTCATCTGTAAAATGAGCTGGAGAAGGAAATGTCAAACTATTCCAGTATCTCTGCCAAGAAACCCTCCAAATGAGGTCATGGAGAGTTGGACATGACTGGAAAAATGGATGTTGCATCCCACAGGACTGAACCCATTTGTTCCAGTGAGTCCTAAGCTGGGGCCCCTTAGTGGGAGAAGATGCACTTGTCCCCTGGGCCACTGGGTGTGTCAAGACAAATGAAACAACAGGCCTAGGTGACTGAACTAATAAACTTGTTCTGACCCTGAAAAGTGTGTTTTTTTTTTCAAAGAATAAGTCTTTGATATCAACTTGTGTATTTACCTTTTATTTTCTTACATAAAGAGAGTTCAGGAAAAATTCCAGTTTTTTAAATTTTCTTGTGCACCAGAATAAAAAGTTTACTGCAGTTGTAGAGGTTAACAAAGGGTTTTGGTAATGTAGAGGTATTAGGGTAACAATGATTTCATTAAATTCTATTTCAATGAAATTGAAATGCACACATCATATGCCTTTGTAGAATGAAAAGTGACTTCAATCAATGAATATTTACTAAGCACCTAGTATGGCTAAGTGTAGTGAACTATGGAATATAATTAGAGGACAGGACCTGGGGTCCATAAGCCTGGTTTTTAAAACAAATATATTTATAATTTTATTTCAATGTAAGTGGTTTTCTTTGTAACCTTAAACATTTTATTTTATGAATTTAAACGCATTCTTCTGGCATGGGGTCCGCAGGTTTTACCAGACTGTCCAAGGGGCTAATAATAATAATAACAATAATAAATAGCATTTATTTAGTGTCCTAAGGTTTGCAAATCACTTTACAAGTATTTATTTATTTTATCCTCACAAAAATGCTGGGAGGCGGGTGCTATTATGAACCCCATGTTACAGATGAGGAAATTGAGGTAGATGGAGGTTAAGTGACATTCCCAGGGACATATAGCTAGTATCTGAAGATGGATTTAAATTCAGGTCTTCCTGACTCTGGGCCCAGGGCTCTATCCACTGCAACCTAACTGGTCAATAGTACAAAAAAGATTAAGACCTCTGCTTAAATAATTAAAAGATACAAACTGAGAATTGAGGGGTCAAATGACTCCCGGAAGACCAGTAAACTAAAAAAGTTAAATCTCTTTTATTTATTCCAAAGATTTTATGTCTACTAATGCAAGAACTAAAGTTTAGTTTTAGACTTTTAATTAAGTCTCCGAAAACTCTAGAGCTAGTCTACAGTAGCTCTCAGACATTACCTTATTACAAGGAGGTCTTCTTTCAAAATCAGAACCAGTAGAGGGAGTCTATCTCTTCAAGGAAAGACTTGCTGTAATTATCATGAATGATAAATCCTCCAATTTACAGAAAGCTTCAGCCACAAAGGTTAATCCTCCAAGATACCTGTTTTCAAATAGCTTAAAGATAACTAGAGACTTGGGGAAACAACTGTGTTGCAGAGGTAATGAGAATTTCCATCTTACTAGTATGGTGATGCAGAAAAGGGCTGGAAGGAAGAACTCTCCCATATGAAAGCCCCGGCCATACAGAAAGTTGCTGTAAATTAAATTTTGCCGCAAACATGTGACTAATTGGCCCTAATGGGAAGAGATGTAGCATGCACAGTTAGTGGGATCCGTCAATTAGTGCTAGGAAACTGCCTGGTTAGTGCTGGGTTTCCCTAAAGGAGGAGTGGTTCCACCATGCTAAACTTACTGCTTGAATTTCCAATATTAAGACAAAAAAAAAAAAGACATCTATCTACAAAAAAGACAGCCCTTCAGCTTGTGATGGCAAATGCTCTTTGAATTTTATGTCATTTATTAGCCATGGAAATGACACAAAGTTACACATTTTAGAACCAAGACTAGACAAAATTTTACTTTGCAAAGAGTATAAACAGATACACAACTCTGGAATGATACATTTCTTTTATCTTCCTGTCTGCCTTCTCCCTTGCTACTTGTGTGTCCTTGGGGAAGTCTCTGCACCTAAACTCAGTTGACTAGAAGACCTCAAGATCACTCTGTGATCCTATAATTTAGTCTGACCCTTCATTTTACAGATGAATAAAATGGGGAGATCACCTTTCTGACAGAGATCTGTATAGTCAAGGTTATGGTTTCTTCAGCAGCAATGTATGGTTGTGAGAGATGGACTATAAGGAAAGCTGTTGCTGCAAAATCAATGCTTTCATATTGGGGTGCTGGAGAAAACTTCTGAATGTCCTTTGGACAGCAAGGAGATCCAATCAGTCAATACTAAAGAAATTAATTCAGGGTATTCACTACAAGGTCAAATACCGAAGCTGAAGCTTAAATACTCTGGCTACATAATGAGAAGAAGAGGCTCATTGGAAAAGACCCTGATATTGGGAAAGATTGAACACAAAAGGAAAAGTCAATGGCAGAGGATGAGACAGTGTCACTGAAACACTGAACATGAACTTGGACAGACTTCAAGAAACAGTAGAGCACAAGAAGGGCCTGGGGGGCCATGGTCCATGGGGTCACGAAGAGTTGAACACGACTGAACAATAACAGCAAACAATGGGGACACCTGAAGCCCTCTCTTCTTTGAATTCCTGCAGTATTCATTGTTTTTATCAATTAATTTGGCACTTCTGGAAGATTTGCATTACACCTTTTTTTTTTAAATCTATGTTCTCTCTTCTCAACCCAACTGGGAGCTTCTTAAGGGCCAATGATAATGGTTTATGGTCCCTGCCTGGCTCAGTGCTCAGCATACAGTAGGCATCACATAAATGATGCCAGATACTACTAATCTGAATAAGAATAGAAATACATATTCTGTGTAGTTAGCTAGACACCAGTGACTAACTCTCTCTTGATAGACTTTCTTTTTATTGTCTCAGAAGCTATTGTGGTAAAAACGTCCCGTTATCTGTGAAGGTCACTTAAAAAAAAAACCATTCTTAGTAACGAGAAGGTGAGGGCTTAAAGGCTTGGCCGTGAAATCTGGGGTTTAACATATTGTCCCACTGAAGAGAGAAGTGCTGATGGTGTTCTGGAATAGGCCTTGATTACACTTGGGAACAAATACAGTAACACTACAGGGTGAAGATGAGAGTATAATTCTGAAACAGGAGAAGAAAAATGGAACCAGATTCAGAAATATAATTCTCATTGTTGTTCCAGTCATGTCAGACTCTTTGTGACCCCATTTGGGGTTTTCTTGGCAGAGATACTGGAATGGTTTGCCATTTCCTTCTCCAGCTCATTTGATAGATGAAGAACTGAGGCAAATAGGGTTAAGTGACTTGCCCAGGATCATACAGCTAGTTAAGTCTCTGAGGACAGATTTTAACTCAGGAAGATAAGTCTTCCTGACTCCAGCTCCAGAGCTGTATCCACTATACCACCTAGCTGCCTATCAATTCTCATACAAGCTCATAAAACTTAAAAAAAAATTTCAGTCATTTCCCTCCAAAACCAGAAGTCTAATTGCACTTTCAAAGTACCCTGCACAACCCTAGCCAGCTTCCAGAGAGGCCAGTTATAAAAAAGCTGTGATCTAAGACAGCTGAGTGTGAGGCTTTTGCATTATGAAGACACGCATAAGGAAAACCAGTCTGAGCGAAGGGGTAAAGCCACAAATAGTGATGAGACCACATATCAGCTGATCCTGTAGGCTCACCGAGAGGCTGTGACAATTGCACCGTGGGAAGGGATCACTGGTGGCTTACTGGTGTGTTAAGGATGGAGGCCCAATCCCTAGAGTCATCCTTCAGAGCTGAAGGACAATGACTATTAAAATCCTTACACACAGCATGGATGGGCAGCATGGAACAAGGGATACAACACTACACTGGGAGTCCACAAGATCTGGGTTCGAATCCTGCCTCCACCATTTACTAGGGTGTGTGACTCTGGGCTAGTCACAACCTCATCTTTAAAATGAGAATAAGGACACACCCTCCCTCATGGAGTTGTTGTGTGGATCAAACCAGTTAACATATGTAAATTGGTCTATAAATACTAGCTATTTTTATTTTAAAGTAATTTTTTGATATCTTTTCTTTTTATATCACTTACATCTCTCTCTCTTTCCTTCCCAGAAATTCATCATTTATAACAAAGAATACAAAACAGGAAAAGGGAATTTTTTTTAAAAAAAGCTCTAACCAACATTTTTCAAAAGGCTGATGTTTCATTCAGGCTTTGGAGTCAAGTTTACTCATTATCATTTCACAGCATTCAGTACTGGTGGTGGTGGTGGTAGTTGTAATTTTTTCCATTTACACTGTTGTGGATATTTCACATACTCTTCCTAGTTATTCTCACATCACTCTGTATACTTCTTTTAATGCTTCTCTGTAATCAGCTTATGGTTTCTAATACTATCATCATATTCCATTACATGTATGTACCACAATACATTTCGTTATTATCCATTTGATGGGCATCTACTTTGTTTCTAGTTCTTTGCTACTACAAAAAGTGTCCCTAAACATATTTTGGGGCAGACAGGGCTTCTGTTTTTGTTAATGACCTCTATGCCTTGGCTTGGCTCAAATGGATATTTAGTCACTTTCTTCATATAATTCCAAATTACTTTCCAGAATAGCTGCTGGCGTAATTCATGGCTCCAGCAACAATGTATTAATATAACTGTCATTCCACAACCCTTCCATCACAGATTCTTGCCATCTTTTTTTCATTTTGGCCGGTTTGTCCAGCTAGTACGGTTGTCCAATTCAAGAAATGTTTATTGACTATGTAAAGGCACCATGGTAGCCACTAAAGATGAGCAAATAACAGTTTTTACCTTATAATAAAGGTAATAACACAACAGCTGATGGTTTAAGTGGTTTAAGATTTGCAGTGAGTGGTCAGGGATGCTCAGAACCTCAGAATTAGGAAGATCTGTACTGTGTGACCCTGGGCAAATAACTTAACATTTTAGAATTTCAATCAACTTTTTAATACTACAAAGTGCAAAGCAATTGCTGATGTAGGGAATTTCCTCACTGTTGAGTTTGCTACATGAATGAAATCAAAGGTCTGCAAAGCACTTGAAAGCATCACTGGATCCCACAAGGCTACCACGAGGTAGATGCTACTATGATCTCGCCCATTTTACAGCTGTGGAAACTGAGGTCTGCAATCCACTAGGGCAAAACTTAAACCACAATAGATTCTCACAGGCAATACTTTTCTCTGGAAGTTGTACAAGAAAGGACAAAGCCTCAGGCCTCCCCTGAGTTATAAGCATCTCCAGAAATAAAGGAGAGGGAAATGGAATGATATGGGATAAGTTTTTCCTGGTTCCACCTCCTGTTACATATGGATCTGTCAAAATGAATTCTCCATCCATGTCTTTAAAATGACCAAGCAGAAGAGAAATCCCATTACATAATGTGAGTAAAATTACATAAAATTATGTATATTCAAAAGGCAATCAACTCCATGTTCTATGTTTTAAAATTCTGAGGTGAAATTGGAAGCCTAGATATATGATTCCATTCTCCACCCTCCCCCAAAAGCCTTTACGATGAGGAGCCAATTGTTGTTTTCTGGCTGTCTGAAGAATCAAAAAATTATTTTAAATGATACAAAAGGTCTTTGAAAAGGGCCTCACATATGAAGTGATCATGGTGCGTTTAAATATTGCAGAGTGGGGCTTTTTGGGACTGAGAGGACTCTTAGTTTTATTTTAAAAGGTGAAGGGAAGGAGGCCCTTTATTGGGGCATTCCAAAAGGAGAAAAAACAGTGTTGAAGGTACCTCCTATTACCAGTCTGCCTATCCCTGGCACTGGATTAGCCAAAAGGACAAAGAGATAAGAACAATACTACTGGTTACCAACAACTGAGAGATAAAGCTATCTTCTGGGTTCTGATTAAGTGACAGCATTCTACACATTCTTTTGACTTGGGGAGAAAGTTTCACTAAGAGCAGCTGCTCTGTTACAGGGGAAGCCCTAGTGAACCATCTTGCTACTCTCCAATACCAGTGGGAGATATGCCCCCTCTTTTCTCCTCCTCCTGCCTCTTCCTCTTCTTCTTCCGTGATCACAGCCTTTTTCCCTCTGGCTGGACAATTAGGGTTCCCCAAGGAAGCCTCAATGTATATGACCCAAAGGAAAGAGCAGCTTTGTGCTGGGAGGATTTGGTGGCTGGAAGCCAATGTTTACAGTCCCCTGGGTGGGAAACGCAGGGTGAAAGGCTGTGGATGGCAGGCTTTAAAAAAAAAAAAAAGAGCCTTTGCTGTTGCCGACAATGACCTTCTGCCTCTGTTTTCTGAGCGGCTCTCTGGTTAACCCTTTGGGTTCTGGGTGTGTGCTGGTGGCTGGGGAAGAAGACGAGGAAAAAAAGCAAGCCTGCAATAGTTTTCTCCGCTGTGCAGCTCCCTAGAACACATGCTTCAACTTTGGATGTCAAGATCAGGAACCACCAAGCCCACTGGCTCAGGAAGCGGGTGGGCTACCAGCTCCCTGGCTACGGACTCAGTGTGGTTGGGGAGCTGGAGGTGCCAGGCCCACTGTGTTCCACAAAGTGAAAGTTTCCAGCGTTAGGCAGGCGGTGGGACTTGAGCTCACAGGCTCCGGGATTGTGAAACATGAGCACATTGAGTCTCCAGGGGAGAAGGAAGCATCCAATTTATGCAGAAATGCTCTTTTCCCTGGCTGGGCCAATGAAGTCCGGGCTAGTGGCAGTGGGGGCTTCCGACTGAGATCCTCTGAGTAGAACAGCGCTTAAAATGAAAGGCAGGCTAAATTGCTAACATCCCCACTCCAGAGGAGCTGAACAGAAACAGGCGAGAGCAGAGAAGGAATGAGGGGGTGAGCTGCCTATTCCCCCCTCCCCCTGCATTTCTGGAGCGGATGTCAACTCGAATTCAGGCCCACAGACCTCACAGAGCATACTTCTCCCACGGACTTCTCAGGTATTACTTTATAACAGAGAAATCTGCATACACATCCTAGGATTTCGAGTAGACACAGCGGGGAGTCTTCATTTTAGAGATGAGGAGGGGACAGAAGTGATTTGTTCCAGGACCGTAGCTCTGGAGCTGAAAGAGAGGTCACTCGGCCCTCTTCATTTCACATTAAAGGCTACTGATGCTCAGGGGGCAAAAACCACAACCAAAAGCAAAATCCCAAGCATTTATTAATGCTTTATAGATACAGTCTCATTTGATTCTCGTGACAACCCTGAGAGGTAGGTGCATTATTACTATCCTCATTTTATAGCTAAGCAAACTGAGTAAGACAGAGGTTAAATGATTTGCCCAGGACCACAGAGCAAGTAAGTGTCTAAGGCTGGATTTGAACTCAGATCTTCCTGACTCCAGACTGATAGCCTTATCCACTGAGTCACCTAGCTGCCTCTCGCGAACCTCGAGTAGATTTGATGAGTGAAAGTTCTCGACCTATGGGAACTTACTTTTTAACACCTGGACAACATCAGATCTTTCTCTTAAAGACTAGAAGGTGCATGAAGCCAGGAACCTTGTCTTTCTTGACTTCACTGAATGCTTACATATAGTAGGCTCTGAATAGCTGTTGGTTGAATTAAATTGAATCTGTTCCTGTTGCTACCAGCAAATGAAGATTCTACAGCAGCTGGGTAGTGCCACCAATCAATCAATAAGCATTTATTAAGTACCGACTAAGTGCCAGTGCTGGGAATAACAAATTCAAAGAATGAAATAATTCCTACTTGCAAGTTTACATTCTAATTAGGAAGACACTAATGGAATATAAAGAGATTAAACACAAAACAGTTAAACATAAAAAAGTCGTTTGGGAGGGAGTGTGCTAGAGACTGGGGAGAATTATGATGCAGGTAGCATCATGGAAGGGAGAGAATCTATGAAATGGAAGAGAAGGAGGTGCGCATCCCAGGTCTGGTAGATAGCTGGTTCCCAAGCACACAGACAGAGACGATACATCAAGGGGGAGGACCTGAGAGAAGAATGGTTTGGCTGGATTACAGAGTGCATGTGGGACGGGGGAGCGAGGGGGTGAGAATGATGCACAGTGGTGCTAGAAAAATATTGCAAAAGGCTGGAAAAAGGTAACCAGAAGAGTTTATATTTGATCTCAGAGTCAATAGCAAGCCACTGAAGTTAATTGAGGAGAAGAGTGACATCACTGGACTTGAACTTATAGAAAGTAACTCTGGTGAAAGTGTGTAGACTGGACTGGGGCAGGGAGAGACTTGAGGTTCAGAGAGCAATGAGACTGTGGAAATCATCTAGGGCAGTGATGATGAGATCATGGACCAAGGTTGTGGCTGTGTGAGTAGAGAGAAGAAGTCAGATATAAGAGATGTTGTAGAGACAGCAAGGCAAGGTCTGACAACTGACTTGTATACGGTAAGGCAGAGTGAGTAGTTGAGGGTGAATCAAGGTAACAAACCCAGTTGTGGTACAGACAGAAATAGACAAGTTCAGAAGGGGCATGTGTTTGGAGGGAAAGATAATGAGTTAAATTTTGAATGTGTTGAGTTTGAGATGCCTAAGAGTTTGAGATGCCTAAGTTTCAAACGTGCTAGCTAGATACTCTAGGCCCCATTTAATTGGTCCCCACCAAAAATGGCACCCAATGGCAAACATCATTTAAGTTCTTCAAACTTGTTTGTTTAAATAACACAGAAATGGTTACATTAACCAGAATTGGCATTAGGCCATGGATAGATGCTGATTCTTGTTCCTAGGAGTGCCATGATTTTTTTTTTGGAGGGGAAAAGGGCAGTTATAATGTTATGTATCATAATTACCCAGAGAATGAGTATCAAACCAATTTGAATGAGAAGACGCTAACACCTATCTGGTATTTTATTGTCTATTTCAAAACGAATGAAAGAGGACAGCTTTGGAACTCTTTGCCCTGAGCCTGAGCTGTCCTTATCGGTGACAGTGAATGAAGGCAAAGTGACCTAACCCACTCTCTGTAGCTGGTCCCAGGCCAGGCTTCATGACATTCATCTCTCCCAGACATCAGACATTTTGCTGTCCGCACTGCTGCTGCATGCTTAGCACACAGTAGGCATTTAATGAATGCTTATTACGCAGCTAGTTGGTACAGTGGATAGAATCTTGGGCCTGGAGTCAGAAGCGCCTGAGTTCAAATCCAGCCTTAGAAACATCCTACCTGTGTGGCTCTGGGCAAGTCACTTAACCTCTGCCTCACTCAGTTTTCTCAATTGTAAAATGAAGATAATAAAAGCACCTATCTCCCAGGGTTGTTGTAAGGATCAAATAAGATAATATTTATAAAGCACTTAGTACACATGGCACATAGGAGGTGCTTAATCAATAATTATTCTCTTTCTTTCATTCATCAATTCAAGTTCCTTGAGGGCAGAGGGCTACTTTGTTTTGGTCTTTCTATAACTCTAGTGCTTACTGAGTACAGTTCCTCACACACAGTAGGTTCTTTAAATATATATGTATGTGTGTGTATATATATATATATATAAATTTTTATTTTCCAATTACATGTAAAAACATTTTTAGCATTTTTTTTTAAATTTTGAGTTCCAAATCCTTTCCCTCCCTCTGCTCTGCAATCTGATAAATATCTATATCTGTCTATATAGATAGATATAGGTATATCAGGCTCTTAATAAATGCTTGGATGAATGAGGTCCCCCCCAAAAGTTCTATGACATATAACCTACCCCAAGGGTACCCCAATAAGGTACAAACCAAACATGTAAAGTATCACAGGTGTGAAATTCTGGGAGTCCAAAGAATTGATGCTCTGGGTAATTATAATCCACACTTCATCCTGACTGCCCTTTTAGGACACTGGTACTAGGAATGGTGTGCCATTGCCACGGCAATGGAACAGTAATCACCATGGAAAGGGATACTAAAAATCTGACTGGTCTGTAAGAATTTTTGTAGGCTAAAAAAAAAATGTAGAAACACTTTCCATGACATCAACATCATTACTGTTTTCACTGGGTGCAGAGCACATTTAATTACTTGAGAGGTGGAGGGTGAGAGTTTGATGGGTCAGAATAAATTCTCCCTTCCATTAAAATGGTTTTAAACTCTAAGGGAGTTTTTAAAAGGGAAGAAGAAAATTTCAGAGAAAAATGGTGCAAAGTAGATGGAGTATATGGTCAATAGGGTTAGAGTCAGAAAACCTGGGTTCTAATCCTGGTCGAGCAAAAGTTGGGTGATGCAATGGATGAAATGGATTCAGCCTAGAGTCAGGAAGATCTGAGTTTAAATCTGGCCTCAGGCAGTTACTATCTGGGTGATCTCGGACAAGTCATTTAACCTTAGTTTCCTCAACTATAAAATGAGCTGGAGAAGGAAATGGCAAACCACTTCAGTATCTTTGCCAAGAAAATCCCAGATGAGGTCACAGAGAGTTGGATGTGACTGAAAACAACTGAACAACAGTAAAACCTTAGACATGCCAATTAACCTCTCTGGGACTTAGTCCTTCACCTATAAAATAAAGGCAATAGACAAGGTCACATATGATTCGATGACATGAAAGTCTCATACATATCTTACTACTACAATCCTATGATTAACATGCAAATGTGGATGGATCCTTCTTTTGGTTATGTTGAGATTACCTGCTGATCCACAGACTTGATGAATTTACACATTTTTTTTTGTAATTACTATAAAGTTTATCAATCCTTTCATCGTCTCTTTGTCTTCTACTCAGGTGGGGAATAGGTCTAGTTAGAATCCCAATGTCTTTAGACTAATAGACATTTAATGAATGCTTTTGATGATTATAGTGATTTACCATCCTAGCATCTCCAAGAACATTTAACAACAATCTTCAAGACCACCCCTCCTCTTTCATGTACACACCAAGCCTACTCTGTTATTACTGTTCCATTCCTTACCGTGGCAGAGCTTCCTGGTGGCTGAGTAAACACACAAAACTACATGCAAAGGAAAAACCAAAAAGATGTCTCATAACTTTCAAGATCACTTCCAAGATATAGAAAACATGTAGATCACAGCAAAACTATACAAAAGACAAGAGGGAAGGGAGGGAATGTTCTAAAACAGCACGATCTGGAAAGATGAAGATACTCTAAGGTATTTTATTTGATTATTGTAGACAAGAATTGAACAAACAAACACCCTGTTATAGGTAACTAGAAGCTGTAAGATCCTTCCTTTTTTAAGCGGGGAAAAATGCTGGCTTCACTTTCCTGTTAGTGAGCTCTCTTCTCCTTGAGCAGTACAAACAGTAGCTCAATAAAGGGTCTTCAAACTTCAGTGGGGGAATATTTCCATATCGTTATTTCACACATTATTTTTTTAACAGAATTTGGAAACAGTCACCCGTCCTATCACAACTGTTTTGGCGCAAAGGTTAGAAAACATTTCACTTCTTGTGAAGTTTAAAAGCGTGGGGTTTCTTTTTTTTTCTTACTAAGCTTTGAAAAACTGTTTCTATTTGGCATCTGCATAAATGAATCCTTTTTTTTTCTTTAAAGAAGAAAGTTGTGAAATCAGAGACAATAATTGTTGCCATCTTTTTGATAGGGTAACTACACATCATTTATTAAAAAAAAGAAGTTTTCAGACAGGGAGTGGTTAGAAGCAATTTTCTAAATCTTAACGGCCCAGAAGCGTTCCCAAAGCTTTAATTTTTGCAGCAAAATCATTAGATGTATGCAGGAACAACTGAGCTGCTCCATGTGCAGCATAAAGTTAGAGCTATCCAAGAGGAGCCAAAATATGCACAGCTCGGAGGAATGTTACGGGGGGGGGGGGGGGGCCTCTCTTAGTGAACAAAGCGAGCTCAGTTTGGCTCTTTCTCCCTCGTGCTACCACATCCGCACATCGTTAGTTGGAAAATTCCAGATATATGCTGTAATTTTTTGTGCCTCTGCCCCCCACTCCCCCCTGCCATCGGGGCTTTAATGTCCAGATGCCATTTTTTCTTTCTTATCTGTCCCTGTTTGGTTCTTTGCCAGCTGTAGTCAACAATTAATGCAGCAGAAGAAAAATACAGTACACTCCCTGGCAACTGGCAGAGTTTCACAGGAAATACCAAATAAAAACTTTATTATGTATTGTTTAACCATTTTGTTTGCCTGTAGGCCACCCCGTTGTTGGTGTGTGTAATTTAGACAAGCGCGCTTCATTTGTATGATCTGTGCGCAGGCTCATTGTTCCCAGAATCTGTCACGCACAATCATCGGCTTCAGCCTGTGGCCCCCTCAATCAAGCGAGCGGATTCATGGCAGCGGTCCAGCCCGCATTCCTTTTAATTAGTCACCTTGTGGCCTAAATGTAATAATAGATAAGTAACCTACTAATATTAGTCATTCATTTATTTTTCCGATTCATTTATAAGAGGAGAAAAGAGAAGAAGGGCAAGAAGGAGAAGGTGATGAATGAAGAGGGGAAGAAAAAGGAGGAAATGAGAAAAGAGGTGAAGGAGGGGGAAGTAAAGAAGTGGAGGAGGAGGTGGAACAGGAGGAGGTGGAAAAGGCGGAGGAAAAGGAGGAAAAGAAAGAAAAATAGAAGAAAAGAGAAGGGAGAAAAGGAATAGAGGAAGATAGGAAAGAGGGAGGAAAAGAAGGAAGGTTGAAAGAGGAAAGGAAAGAAGAAAGGAGAAAGAGAAGGAAGAGAGAAAGGGGAGAAAAAGGAGGAAGAGGAAAGAAGAAAAAAGGAAGAGAGGAGAAAAAGAAAGTAGAGAGAAGGATAAAAAGAAGAGAGAAGGGGAGAAAAAGGAAAAGGAGGAGAAAAGGAAGAAAACAAGGAAGAGAGAAGAGGGAAGAAAAGAAAGAAAATGGTAAAGGGAAGAAAGAAAGGAAGAGTAAAGGAGGAAAGGAAGGAACAGAGAAAAGGGAGAAAAAAGGAAGTGAAAAGGAGGAGAAAAAGAATGAGGAGCAGAGGAAGGAGAAGGAGCCTTTGGATTATGAAATGTGCACATTGCTTATTGCAAAGAATATTTCTCTACTAGCTTCTTAGCAATTTTTCAGGAAACAATTCCAGAATCCATGGTGGGCACATATGAGCATGTTAATGCACACGCATAAGGTTGACATGCATTTAAAAGAATCCTGGAGTCTATTATGGCTTTGTAAGTGCATTGTTTAAAATTTGGGGAAGATGGAGAAGGCTCCTGCTTGTTGCGAGAGTTTCCTCCCCTATTAACGGACTGGACTGGTAACACAGAAGCCTCGCTTTCCAGTCCCTTGAAGCCAAAGTTGACATGTAAACTGGCCAAGATTTCTCAATATACTCTACAAACCGTCTGTACCAAACCTTGCTTTATGTAACTGGATGACTGATGCTGTCAGGGACTAAGAAGTAATGAACACTCGAACACACAAACCCGGACACCAGCAGCTAGGCTGCTTAGTGGATAGAACCCTGGGCCTGGAGTCAGGAACACCTGAATTCAAATGTGGCCTCAGACACTTAACAGCTGTGTGACCCTAGGCAAGTCTATTGGCCTCAGTTTCCTCATCTGTAAGATAAGGAGAATAGCAGAACTGCCTCTCTGCGTTGTTGTGAGGACCAAATGAGATTCTGTAAAGAGCTTGGAAAACCTGGAAGCACTATATAAATGCCAGCCATCATTACTATTAAGAGTTCATTCAGATAAACATTTTAGGATTTAACCCAATGAAGCCATGTAGGTAATTTACTATGCCTAAGTACCTAAAAGTTTCTGAAGAAGGCTGAAACCTTTTCCAAGGCTGAGGTCTAAGGTACGTCTTCTTCTTCTGTATCCTCCATTGTGGTCTGCTCATTTTTAGAAATTCAGTTAAACCTAATATTATATCCCCACTATGTGCCAGGGACCCTACAGAGCATCCTGCCTACAAAGACAAAGATGAAATCAATTGGGTCTTCAGGGATCTTAGAACCTGGGGAGACCCTCCCTCATTCCATACATCTAGAATAAATACCCTGAGCATATGAGGATCTAAAACATGAGACCTCATGTGGCCACTGTGTCATCTGAGGCACACTTCTATTGCCACCTGATAAAGTACCATGTGGGATCAATCATGAGTCATCTCAGAGGAACCACCCATTCTCAGGAGAGCCATGATGGATGAAAAACCATGCTTTATAAAGGGTTTCCCAGAAGTTTTAGTGCAGCTTTCAATTTTATTAGCTTAAAACTTCATAAGACTTCTGGGGTACCTTGTATTAATTTTATGATAGAATTAATAATATTCTTACTGTCCTTCCCACACACATGACTTCTGCTATACACATCTGAAGGGAGAGGTAATAGATAAAGAAAGGGCTTGGTGTCAGGAAAACATGAGTTCAAATCCTGCCTCTGACATGTACCCGCTGTATGACTCTGAGCATGACCCCATTAACCCCTCAGTGACCACTAAGACTATAAGTTATAGAGGAACTGCATCAGTAAATCGATTTTCCACCCTTGCAGTTCCCCCCCAGTAATGCCATCACAAGCCCAGGCCTTTACCACATTTTCCTAATACCTGAAGGAACCAAAATATTTTCCCAACTTGAGATTTGTAGCCTAATTTACAGGTGGGGAAATCAAGGCACCATAAATGAATGGTTTTCCTGCATTGGCTGAATTTATAACATTATTTATATGTGCAAAGAGCTGAATGGAGTAACAGCAGGGGAATGAAGTTAACTACTCTACAAAAATGAATTTTCTAGATTATGGAAGTTTTCATCTTTAAACTAAAAAAAACTTATATTTTAACCATTTCTTTTTCCCAAGCCTCTACTGAAACCTCTGAAACATTTCCCAATATACCGCCCCCATGTTGGCCAAACCCATCCAACAAAGCCCTGTCTGAGACCATTTGTACATCCTGTACCTGTGTTCCAGTCTACCAAAAAGACAGAGGTAGGTTTTCTCTTCTTTTCTTAGAGACCAAGACTCGCCACTGCAATTTATTTGATTTCCACTGGGAACACAGCTAATCTTTATTTGTTTTTTTGGTGGACACCCTACAGTCATGACGATGTACGCTGACGGCGAGATGTTGTGTTCATGCAGTTTTACGCTTCAAAAGTTTATGGACCTATGATTTCATCCTTATGGGTCCTTCCTTCACTGTTCATATTACAACCCCTCTCTACACTCAATAGAAGGTCTTTGACTGAATAAATGAAAAAATCTTTCCTAAGCTCTTACTCCTAAGCACTTACTTGTATATAAGTAAGACAGCCCATGCTTTCAATGAGCTCACATTCTAACAGGGCAGGAGTTTTTAACCTAGGATACACAAATTTGTTTGAGGGCTACTATGTCTGAAAAATTCATCACTGCACTCAAATGGGTGCTGACCCTTTCCAAGCTTAGGTGGGCTAGGGCTTGAATAATAGAAATGCTGTATGTCACCAGGTCAGAACAAAAAGCTTTTCTAGCTTACGAAGTCTTGCCAGGGCTTGGGCTCTGCTGGCATAGCATGAGAGCCCAGCGTCACCTCTACCTTATGAAGCAGCACCAGAGTAGAACTTTATGAGAAGATAAAGGTTTATATCTGTCTTGTTTCTGTTTCCTCCCTAAATACTGGGCTATCAGTTGTTACTTCTGTGGTCATCATGCCTCCCTCAAACTAGAACTCCGCCAAACTCTTTCTAACCTGAAGTGTCTTGGAAGGCCAGATAACCAGGGTTGCTTAAAACTATATAATAAAGAAGTTAATGAAGTTCTGACTTTGGTAGAAGGGTTATGTGTTGCTTATTTAGATCACAGGATTTGGGGCTGGGAGGGCCCTTACTGACCCAGTCCAATCCCCTTATTTTACAGAAAAGGAAACTGGGGTCCAAGAGGATAAATTATTGGAACAAGGGCACACAGATTAGTAGGGTAGCAAAAGCGGGCCTCAAAGGCAGGTCACAGATGGACAAACTGCTGTTCAGAGAAAAGTGAGATATGCATTTAAACACATTACTGCCATATCAATTAGAATAGCTTGATGTGGGAGTTCATACGCCAGAATTAGAATTAACGTCTTCGGCCTCTTAGACTAGTATTGGTCCATATTTTTATGGCACAGCAGCTCTTCCAAGTATGTGACTGGATGACCTATAAGACAGAGTGCTGGGCTGGGAGTCAGGAAGACCTGAATTCAAACTCTAGGCTCATTTACTTCCTGGCTGGGCAAAGTCACTTAACTTTTGTCTGACTCAGTGTCCCTAATGATAAAGTGAGGATAATAGCAGCATCTAATTTCCAGGGTTGTTATAAGGATCAAACGAAGTTATATTTGCAAAGCACTTAGCATAGTGTGTGGCACATGGTGAGTATTTAATAAACCTTCCTTCCTTCCAAACTGTCCTCTGGATAAACTGGGTAGATGTTAACATATACACAGTATTTCATTTTTCAGTAATTGTTTATGAACATTAATTTCTTCTCACAATACTGCTGATGGAGGTAAGCCTTGGACCAGGGGTGGGGATGGGGAGTGGGAAGAGAAGGCAAAGTGTTGAAAAAGGTAGAGGGAGGATGTCAAACAATTGCTCACCAAATGTTGTTTGAGTACTTGACATGTGTCCAGTCCTGGCGGGGGGGGGCAGGTGGGAGCAGAGGGACCACAGAACAACAACACCAAATTACTCACATCTTGGAGCTTTACAAAGAGTTTTCTTCATAATGACCCTGCCAGGTACTGCCCCCATTTTACAGATGAAGGAGTTTGTGACTTGAGGCTTAGGGGCTGAAAGAACTGAGCTACAGAGAGAGGGTGAGGCTGATGACTTTGCACAACTCTGCCTTACTTACATCTGATTCACACCCCAGTCCACGACATCACCCATGACATCAACGGTCCTCTCCTGAAATGAAGGACGAACAACAATAGAGCTAACAAGTACTACAGCTGGTATCTGAATGTTCCCCCTCCAACTTCAGTTCTCCTGCATTTTTGCTGTATTTTCTGGTAAACTTTAAAATACTATATAAAAGGAAGCTATTCTTTTTCTTATTATTTTTTACTACCTCACAATAAATCTAACTGGGCAGTAAAAATGAACACAAAGGAACATTTCCACAAAGATTTATCATTCTGTAGAAGAAAGGGGGATGGATTTGGAGTCAGTCAAAAGCATTTATTAAGTGCTTATGGTATGCAGGGCGTGGTGCTGAGCATTAGAGATATCAAAAAGACAGGGAGGGAATGGTTCAAACCATGTTTGCTTGTTACCTGTGTGACCTCAGGCAAGTTACTTAACCTTTGGGTTTCAGTCTCTTCATCTGAAGTAGAGATGGCTTTGACTGTTCCTACCAGCTCTAAATCCTGTAGAATGCTCCTCACCTGGAAAAGGAGAAGGTTGGACTACCTGGCTTCTAGAGCTCTTCCCTTCCTGCTCGAAATCTCTGAACCTCTGTAAGATGCTGTACTGAGGGAGAACTGCATAGGTATGAGACAGACCCTGTCAGGCTCAAGGATCCTATTTTAAAATTTAAATTAAGGAGAGAAAATAAGGTAGACTGTAATCGTGTGGTGACAATCCTAAGTATGAGGAGACTCAAAGGGGAGAAGTGGCATGAGGTAGGATGAAGATACAAAAACTCCTGGATGATCATCAATTCCTTGGTATACTTTCTTAAGAAGCATGTGATACAGGACAATAGCTTAACACGACATGATTGGCTGTAGGCTCTTCCACTGGGTAGGTAATACAAATCACCGTACGCAGAGGTTGCTAAGGACAACATGCTGAACAAACTGTATTTAAGACCAAACTATATTTTTTTAAAAATGCCCCCCCCCCCCACACGCGCACACACAGAGGCACATGCACCCCCCCCCCGCCCCAAAGAATGGCAGCTCGACTATGTCATTGAATTATTAGCTGAGGTACCGGCTCATTTTGTGAATGGATGGCATTCCTGTAAAGCTACTGCTGGAAAGCAAAGCAAGCCAGAGCAGGTTAAATATGGGCTGGGCTGAAAGCTTCAGGAATTTCTTTTAACTAATTAAAAAAAAAAAGCTTAATTTAGCTGGAATGGTTCAGATGAGACACACCTTAAGCAGACCATGGAAAAGAAATGCCTATCACTTGTGACATTAATTCCTAATCCGTGGGTATAATGAGTCACTTATTCACTAGAGAAGAATTTAACCTATTTAGGAAATTAGATTCTCTGAATATTAACTAATGAGTACCTTCAGTCCCAAGGAGAAAGTGATATTGGTGGGGGGGTAGTGGAGAGGGTTCACTTTGAAAATTAAATGAAAAGGACCATTGGATGGTTATCATCACATTGGGCCAGGGCAGAAACTAACTAACCAACAGTAGCTTTCTGAATCTTATTCTTTCCTTTCTTATATTCGGCTATTGTCACTTTCCTCTTTTAAGACAACAGCCTTTCCCTAAAAATTGTTTCTTTTGTCCTCACCTCTGGCTGCAATTTGGGGAAGAAAAAGTTTTAGCTGTTTCTCTTCCCCTTTCCTCACTTGCTTCAATAAATGAAAACAACTTAATCCAACAAACATCCATTAAGTTCCTACCACCTGCGACAGAACTAGTGCTTGGGGGGAGCACAGAGTTTACTGAAGACACTGATCCCTGCCCTCATTGAGTTTATAATCTAGTAGAGAGATAAGACACATGCACAACTAACGCTAATGAATGAAAATGCATTTATTGAGCACCTACTATGTACCAGGTATTGTGCCAGGCACAGTAGGGACACGAAAACAAAAATGAGACAGGCCTGGCATCAAGGAGCTTATGTGCCTGTAAGAGACAACATGGAAGGGGAGGGAGGCAGCCAGGGAGGGCAATGGATTGAGCTCTGTGCCGAGAGTCAGGAAGAATTGAGTTACAAATTGAGCTCAGTCACTGGGCAAGTCACTTGACCTCTGTCTGCCTCAGTTTCCTCATCTATAAAATAGGACTAATAATAACATCTATCTCCCAGAGAGGATCAAATGAAATAGTATTTGTTATGCCCTTAGCAAAGTGCCTAGCACACAGTAGGGACTTAATAAATGGTTTTTTTACTCCCTTTCTCCAGGGATACAAAGACAAGAGTGATGGAAAGGAAGGTAATTATAGTTTGGGAAGTGCTAAAGTAGGTAAGTTGAACCAAAGTCCAGTTAATTGCCATACCCATTCCAGAAGCAATGGTAGTACTGATCTGAGTACTGTTCCCATGGTAAGAGTTGGAAAGCATGGGAGGAAGAAGGCGTGCACACAAGGTAGCGGAACAGAGGGCCACATGTCTAGAGGGAATGGTAGTGATGCTTGGTCTGGGGCAAGATGGACACGGTGGGTTAGAAGACTTTGCACTCATTTACTCAATAACAGGACAGCCCCAGGGCAGCAGAGGCCCCAACTGAGTGGATTAACCCATGGAGAAGGCATATTCATCATTATCTTTGGTGGTCTCGTCTGGAGGATGCTACTCCAGGTGGATTGTTTTTGAAGAGAACCAATGACATCAGGATGTGATGGATGATTTTGAGGGAACTGGATTTGAGGCAGGGTTGTACAAGTTGTCATCCTCACTCGCTCTTCCAGAATCACTGAAGTCTAATGGTAAGACAAAAGTCAAGATGACTGGTGATGGCCCAGGATGGAGTGGATGACCTTGGCATCTTCCATGTCTGACTGAGAGCTAAGCACTCCACAGCATCTGCTTCAGTCACGTTCACGGCCACTGGAAAAAAATGTTCTCATCCCCCTAATCTGCCATTCCAGGTGGAATAGTAGCAAAGAATATTATGTGCACCAGAGAGGTGGAAACAAAGCATGATTCAAAGAAGGAAAAGTCCTTATTTACTGAAAGTGAGGGTCAGAGACTAAAGTGCATGGCATTTGAGTTGGTCTTGAAAGGATGAATGATAATGGTAATAATAATAACAGCTTACATCTATATAGTACTTTAAGGTTTATAAAGTGCTTTACATATAGTATCTTATTTGATCTCCATAACACTCCTGTGAGGTGGGTGCTATTATTACCCCCATTTTACAGAGGAGCAAAGTAAGGCTTTACAGAGAGGGTAAGTGTTTTACCCAGGCTTACACAGCCAGTAAGTGTCTAAGGTAGGATTTAAGCTTAGTTCTTCCTGGTTCCAAATCCAGAATTCCACCCTTTCTTCAGTCATTCCAGGTATGGGTAACAATGAGAGCAAAGGGAAGGAGATGAAAAAACTCTGGGTACATCTGGGGGAACACAGGTCATCCAGTTTGATGTGAGAAGGGTGGGATGAGTGATGTGTGATAAACATGGGGATAGAGCTAGATTGCGAATGGTCTTGAATATCAGGCAAAGGAATGTGATTTTACTTGGTATCAAGGGAGCACTCCATAAGATTCTTGAGGAAAATCCTTCCACCAGTGCAGAAAAGTCTTCCACCGCAACTGCTGTCACTTAAGTCTTAAAGAGGGGCCGGGGTGGGGGGGGCACTGGCCCAGAGTCTGTTTCTCTCACACACACATATAGTAAATATAACACCAAAATTAATACTAGATAAATATTTTAAACATTGATTTTTCTCCCTCAGCCAAGGTTTTCTTTCTTTTACATTAACGCTTTAAACAAAATCTCGGCAAGAAGCCCACCCAATCCTAGTGTCTCTGCTAAAACATTGCTACCTGGGAGTGAAAACTGAAGAGTAAAGAACCTTAAACTACTTCCCCCATTCCAGGTTGGGTTGCCCTTGAGTAGTTCTGCCTGGCATTCCTATCTTTCACCTTGCTTTAAGATGTTACTTATGGGGCAATGGGAAGGGGAGAACAGAAAGGGGGACTTTGCATAGGGAAGACACCAGGCTTACAAAGGAGTGAGAAGAAAATCCTGTATCTTCATTTACTTGAGTGTTTATCTCTCTTAACACTTTGAGAAAGACTGAAAAGAAAGAAAAAAATGGATGTTACCATTTTAATGAAATGAGGCACTGAAGCCTAGTTGGGAAGGATATGAATCCTTTTCAAGATATGAAACATTTGCTCTGCCATGTAAAATGACCATTTATTGAGTGGAGCACATATTAATATGTGGAGGTGACAGGAGTCTTCAAGTGTGTGTCTGAAGGGTGTTGCAGGGCAGAGGAATTTGATTGTTCCGCTTAGCCCCCGAGGGCCAAATCAGGTAGAACAGTGGAAGTTACAGGGAGACAGATTAAGATTTGACATAGGGAAAAATTTTCCTAACAAACAGAGCTCTCCAGAAACAGAAAGACAGCATGGGGGGAGGGGGAGGTGAAAGGTGAGGCTGCCTTCCATTTTTCAATCAGTGGCCAATTACTGGGACTGTTGTGGAGGGAATTATTCATCTGGACAGGTTGAACTGACTGGCCTTCAAGGTAGGAAGAGCTCAAGGACCTGTATTCAAATTCTGACATTTACTTCCTGGGCATGCACAGGGCCTCAGTTTCTTTATTTATAAAATGAAGGGGGTGGACTGCATAGCCTTTATGGTTGCTTCCAACATTGAATGTGTGATCTTACGAACTTTGAGATTTTTTGTTTTCTCGAAGTCCTTACCCTCAAGAAGTTTACAATCTAAGGAAGAAACAGCACCTGGTAGGACTTCATGACTGTTCACATTATGTACTTCTCATTAAGCTTAGCCATATAAAGGCCACATGTGAGGTATACAATTTGCCAAGTTTGGCAAAGACTGGGTTACTTAGATGGGAAAAAAGAAACAGAAAGACAGGTGGCTAATGAGGTAAAATGCCCAACTAGCATATGTTATTTAAACCCTGATCAAAGGGAATGTTTTAGAACAAGGTTCTCGGCAAGACATTTCTGCTTTTTTTTTTTTTTGGAAAGCTGTTGTGTTAATTACAATAAGGATAAAAATCCAACCACCTGGAAATTTTTGCATCTCACATGCCCTCCTGCTGAGAAACCTTATGCAAATTCTTCAAAAAGAGATCAGTTCTATTTTAATTTGAAATGTTATGCAAACTCCGAAGAATATTACACCCCATGGTACAAGAGGTCAAGGCATCTGAGTCTGTGGACAGGAGAGAACCTCAGGGTCCATACTCCCTCAGCCTAATCTGTTCCAGTTTTTAAGAACACACCTCATTATAGTAAGGTACAGGCAACAGCCTAAAATGAAGAGAGCTAAGGCTGTATGCCCTAAGTCGGGGGCTCTTAACATGGTGTATCATGGAACCCTTTGACAGTCTGAAGAAGCCTGGGGAACCCTTCCTGAAATAATGTTTTTAAATGTATAGGATAACATACAAAGGATTACAAAGGAAACCAATTATCCTGAAACACAGGTATCAAAATATTTAAAACATCAGTTCCTGGACTCTACATGAAGAACCCCAGTTTTAAGAGAATGCCTTCCTTCCTTGTTTTGGTGGGAGTGAACACCAGTGGAGGTCTTACACCAGAAGTCCAACTTTCCCAGATGTTTTGAAGATTCCTTCATTTTATCTTCTGCAGAGTCTGCAATCATTATCTGAGAGGAACTTGGTCACATGACTAGGCTGGGTTCCAGAAAGTCATTTGGCAAAGTCTCTTGTCCTGTCCCAGTGGACAGGAGGGAGAGAGGTCTTGTGGGATAGTGGAAAAAGCAATGGACCTGGAGTCAGAGGACATGGGTTTGAATCTGGATTTGTGTGGGTGGGCCAGTCTATCTACACTCTATGATCTAAGCATGTCGGGCTGCTTCTTGTTCTTACATCTCTCCCATTAGATTGTAAACTCCTTGAGCACAAGAACTATCCTTTGCATCTTTTTGTCTCCCCAGTGCGTAACACATTTTCTCTTTTTCAGTCATGTAGGACTCTTTGTAACTCCTTTTGGGAATTTTTTGGCAAAGGTACTTGAATAATTTGCCATTTCCTTCTCCAGCTCATTGTACAGATGAAGAAACTAAGGCAAACACTGTACCAAGTTACCTTTCCAATCAAACCGGTCTGCCAGCTGTTTTTCATGCATCATATCTCACCTCCAGCCTCCAGGCTTTTACAGAGGTGGTCCCTTATGTAGGAAATATAATCCTTCCTCACCTTGAGTGTCTAAGAATCCCCTACCTTCCTTCAAAGTTCAAATCAGATACTTCCTCTGCCTGACACCTTTCCTGAACCTCCCCAGTCATCAGAGCTCTCTCCTTATAATAAAGGCTACCATTTATAAAGCAGCTACTATATGTCCGTGCTTTACAAATATTATCTTACCTGATCTTCACAGGTGCTACTGTTATCATCCCCATTTTACTGATGAGGAAACTGAGGCAAACACGGTTAAGTGCCTTGCCTAGGATCACATAGCTAGCAAGTGTCTGAATGTGGATTTCAATTAGGGTCTTCCTAACTCCAGGCCTAATTCTCTATCCACAGCTGCCAAAATCTACCACCTCTCAAGGCAGATCATTTCACTTTGGGGCAGCTCTAATTGTTTGGAAAGTTCCCCCCCCCCAAAAAAATCCCAGATCCTAGTTCCCAGTAAGGATGTAAATTTGAAAGCACAGGCTGTTTTTGTTTTTGTCTCTGTATCCCCAGAAGTGAACCCAGTGTCTTGCACACAAGCGATGTCCAATCAATGTTGTATTGCGTTGAATTGAACTGTTCTAAGTGAAGACCAGCCAGAAGATAATACAGAAAAACCCTGGAATGACATGTCAAGTCAACATCATTAAGGGGAACCCAGAAGCTGAACCTGAAAGCTCAGGAAGGCCCAGAAGAGTTGGGGGGTAGGCATTCTGATACCTTCAGACAAGATAAAAAAGATTCCCTATTCCCTTTATAAGGACTACATACTTAACCTATACCCCTTAAATCAATCATCTATCATTCAACTCACACTTATTAAGCAGCCACTGTGTGCCAGGCACCGTGTTACGTACTTGGGATACAAAGGCAAATGAGGGAACGTGGCGTGTACACATCGAAGCACAGACACGAGGAGGGCATGAATGGCTGGGGGATTGGGGATCAGGAAAAATTTCACGTAGAAGGTTGTACCTGAGCAGAGTCTTCAAAGGAAGTCAAGTATTCCAAGGGATGGAAGGAGGGAAGGCATGGCACATATGGGGGACAGTCACGGCAGAGGCACAAAGAGAAGAATTAGAATATTATTGGTAAGGAACTGTAAGGTGAACAGTGATGGGGGGAGGTGCTTCCTAGTACTTGAAATCCTGTACGGCTCACCAATCCATGGCAAGTTAAAAAAAAATGTTCATAATATCTGGGAGGTGCAGATTAGGTAACTACCCAAACAATTCACCTGTTGTTTCCCAAGACGTTCCAATACTTTTTTCTTTCTACCTTTTCAGCTTTGATCTGAAGGGAGGAAATTGGTCTGTCTAGACTTATCTCCATTTATTCTACTAGCAAAGAAATCCAGAAATAACTTCAGATTTGTGCTTTTATTACTAATTGCTTTAAAAAGTAATTTCCAGCTGCTTTGTCATATTTTTAGTTCCCCCAAACCAATTTCATCTGACTTGTTTCACTGACAACCAATTTTTATTTTTTAAAATATCTCCCATTTCCCAGGAATGCCTAACATTTTCTGCTTTCTACTTGTAGAAAGTTTTGTTGGGAAGATTTTCCCTCTTCCCATTGGTCTATTTTAGTTAAGTTAAAATCATCAGCTACCATTTCAACTTTTAATTTTGTTAAGATTTCTTTCAGTGTATGTTGACCCTGAGGTTGAAGGGCAAGTTATCATGTAGGAATGCATTTCTTGAAACACAAAATGGAAATATCAGCCAGCCTCCCCCTGCACACCTGAGGGGGACACTCACTTAAGGAAGTTTATTACAGAAGTGGGTTAACCTTCACTTCTCCAGAAAGCACCTTACCCACCAGCCCTGCCTGTGAGGGGAAGTGCTCCTGTATTTCAGGAATGATGTAATAGCTCAACAATTAGGAAGTGGAATGTTTTTCTCAAGTATGAATGGTCTTCTTGGTTTTTATGAATTGATGAAAACCAAAGGTAAGAATCAAGAAAACAAAAAGCACAATGATTGATGTGACTGAAGAACACTGAAATGAAGCTAGAATGTTGAGTAACTGAGACGCCCCATCCTGGTCCTGGCTCTGGGGAGGAGATGAGGAAGCGGTTCCCTCAGCAGAGAGGTTGAGGATTATTGATGCAGAATGTCACATACATATTCAGATAAGTGGCCATTGGGTTGGTTGGATTTACTTAATTGTTTCTCCCCCGCTTTTGTTATAAGGGGAAGGCTCATTTGCTATTGTTGGTGGGAAGGGGTATATCCAGAAATGGCAATGACGTAAAAACAAAACTATTTTTTATTAAAGCAATGGCCTTCCAAGATCAAAATTCCAGAACTGAATTTGCACAATGGATGGATGATGTACCTATTTGGCATCTGTGAGAATAAAGTCTTATAAATTATCCAAGGACTATAAGAGTGAACTATAGTATAACATCAGGGGTGTGCTAATGACTTCAAAAATAGAAGCATGCAAACTTAACATGTGGAAAATAAGTCTTACATAAAGGAAAGAAGGCTCTCTTAGCCATTTCAGCACATCCTAATGCAACATAACAGGGGTACCAGAAGCATCACTATCACATTTGACTTTAGTACTTCAGTCACAGTATGGGGCTAGAAAAATCCTTATAGGATACAAGTACGGTTCATATTTTAAATACAAAAATAAGCAACCCGCAGGGAACTCACATAAATGCCAGATTATGTTCATGCTGGCAAAAATAGTCATAAACTTAAAAAAATATAGGTAAAGCAGAGTAATTTTACTTTTCTGGCTTAAGATGGATTCTTTACCCAAATTTGCCAAGATGGAAAGTAAACACTACTCTATTTTTTAAAAAATATCTTAGTTGTTGTTGTTTAGTCATTTTCATTCTTGTCTGACTCTTTGGGACCCCCATTTGGGATCTTCCTTGGCAAAGATACTGGAGTGGTTTACTATTTCCATCTCTAGCTCATTTTACAGATGAAGAAACTGAGGCAAGCAGGATTAAATGACTTGCCTAGAGTCACACAGCTAGTAAGCGTCTTAGGCCAGATTTGAACTCAAATCTTCCTGACTCCAGGTTCAGTGCTCTATCCATCTCACCACCAACCAGCCCTTTTAAAATTCTACTTACATACTAAATGGACATTTATTTTTAAAGGAGTCCATGTGTTCAGGTCCTCCTCAATCATTCTCCTGAATGAAATTTAATTTTATCTCTTGAATCATAGACTCAAACTAGGGGCCTTTCCAGTAGTGGCTCAACCCGAAAGCTTCAGTTACCTCTGTAACAAGGGCTCTTAATCTGGGGTCCACGGTAGATTTTAGGGAGTCCACGAATTTGCATGGAAAAAATTGCACTTTTATTTCAATATAATTGGTTTACCTGAGACTAGCCCTAATTAATCCTGAATATATTTTGTTTGTACAGTTGTTTGCATATTGCGTCCTTCGTTCAATTAAAGCTCCTTGAGGACAGGAGCTGGTTTTGTCTTTCTTTGTATGTCCAATGCTCAGTACAGTGTCTGGCACACAGTAGGCAATCAATAAAGGCTAGATCACTGACTCTAACCTTGCGTATTTTATTTTTATTAAAACTCTATTCTGAGATGGGGTCCCGGGCTTCATCAGACTGTCACAGGGGTTCACGACCCCCCCCCCCCCAACAGTTAAGAAATCCTGCTCTATAACAATCTTGACAAATAGATGTCCAGTGCCCTAAAGACATCCAGTGACAATGAACTCACTGTCTCCTGAATCAGCCCATTCCAAGGTTGGATAGCTGGAATTGTTGCAAAGTTCTTCCGTAGATTGAACTGAACTTTGCTTCCTTATAAATTTTGCCTACCTGTTTTTCCTTGTTCCCTCTGAGGCCAAGTAATCCTATGAATAATTAAATTGATCACCAGAGCCTAAGATCTCACTCTGACATGGATAGAATGCTTTTAAGTATGACTGGACTGCTAGATTAGGCTTCTAAATACTGAATGTTATTTGGAGACATAACTATTTCTCTCTGAAATTCCCATGAAAGGAATTTTGACCAGGATCTGCTAAATCTATCAGATATAATATATTAAGTATGGGTTTATACCATATAGATTGAAATGCTATCTACTGTGTTAAAACTGTGGGCATATTCCAAAACTCTAACAAATACACTTCTTAAAAAGCAAAAGTCTATAAAAAATGTTTAGATACCTAACCTATGAAATTGAATTTTTATAACTGTGACTGTATTAAACATACTGGAATTGCCTTATGGGAATCTTGAGACAACTGCAATAGAAAGAAATGTCTCTCCGCTTAATTTGCACGTTCCAGAATTAAAAAAAATTAATATCTAAGATTTTCTTATCATAAAGAGTGGGCTTACTGACCAGTCCCCTGTTAAATGTAGATAAAGGATATACATATTAAATTTTAGAAAATTTAATTCTAAATCCATTAAAAATTTTTTAAGTATCAAATTTACTTAATGTAAATAAATGATTTCAGTTTAAGGTCACCACTAAAGTATAAACTGACACAGGTATTCAATACCTTCAACAATACTGTTCCAACTTACCTGTTCAGCCTTCCTGTATCTCTCCCCTTCCTGTAATTCTTTATTTCAGACAAACTAGACTCTTCTGGTCCCCTTTTCTCATTTTTCCCTCTTCTGTCTCCATGCCCATACCCACCTCCATCTCTCCTTTACTTTAAAGCCCAACTGAGATGCTGTTTCTTCCAAGAGGTGGCATCCCCTGGATGAAAAAAGAAGTCTCCCTAGTCAAATCTCCCAGGGTACTTTGTCTGTACCTTTTCCCATCCTTCTCTCACTCCCTTCTGTATTGAAGTTATTGGTGCACTTATTCTCATCCTCTCCTGGGGAGCAGGAATTAATGTTATTCAACTGTGTATCCCCAACCCTGATGGGAGTGACTCACACACAGAGGGCACTTAAATGTTCCATTAAATGTGAATTAATTCAAAGTAATTTAACCTTAATATAAACTTGGATCACATAGTTCTGGTACATTCCAATGACAAGCGTACCTGCTGTCCACAATATTACATAGTACTCCCCCTCTTGCTATGTTGGCCCATGGGAAATACTGTTTTCTCAGAATATCAGCTTAAAAGAAATTCTGGGGTTTTTTTTGAAAGTAAAGATGAATTTGTGTGTATTATCTGGTACTATCGTTCTATAATTAAAGGAGCAGACTTCAAATCCTGCTCCCTATATGACCTTAGACTCAGTTTCCTTATTTGTAACATAAGGGAGGTGGCCCACATGGTCTCTGAGGCACCTTTCAGCTCTCGCTCCCATGGACGCTAACAAGAAGAAATGTGTCTCCCTCCACTCACCACCTGACGCTTCATTCTTGTCCCCCTCTCCACATTCCGTTTCCACAGCCAGCCTCCTCTGTCTAATCTTTCTTTCACTGTCACCTTCTTTGACTACAAGGTCCCAACTCCTTCGATCCAGCTGCTGTCTCCCCTGCCCCAAAACTATTCTTCTAAAATCATTTTGGTGCCCATTTGTTTGGGAAAATTGTTCTATGTTACATTTGAATGAAATCCAAGATGGAAGCAGTATGGTTCACTATGAGATCGATGGATTTGGAATCAGAGGACCTGGGTTCAAATCCTGGGTTCTGCCATCCATGTGACAAATCATTTCCCTTCCCTGGGCTTTGGTGTCCCCATCAGTCAGTAAGAGGATTGTATCTGATGACCTCTACTGCCCTGTCTGGTTTTCAATCTATGATTTTCCTTTTAATTTTGGGAGAGGGAAGGGGCTGGTTTTATATTCTTAATTAAAACTATCCTTACCCTTTAAAAAATTTAGTTACATTTATTTTAATCTGCTCTTTTTTTTTTAGACTAGTAAAAACTAGTTTTCTGGAACTAGGTTATGTACAGACTTTGGTCCATTTAACAAGGTCAGACTGTTTATTCTTGACAGAATTCTTTCCCACTGTAAAAAGGTACTTTTAAATACCACATTCCAAAACCAGTGCCAGTAAGTCACTGAAGCATATTTTCCCACAAGAACTGATACCATGTCCAGTCCCCACCTCGTGGAAATCATCCCGTGTTACATAAGGTGTAGATAGCCTTTGATGTCACCCGTCAAACCTCTCCATGGCCTCAGAACTCTGCAGTTCACCAGTTACACTTTCCTAAACACTCCCGTCTATTTCAAGGCATCAGTATACTTTCTAAAAAAGCTATCAGCCCAAGCAAAACAGGGAGAAGGAAATGAGGATATCTTTATGAATTAAAAAAAAATTAAGACAAAAGGCCTACAGTAGAATAGGAATCTTGGGTAACCGTTTATCAGAATCAAAGGATACAAGCAGTGGAGACTAAACTCTCTTGTTTTGGTAGTTTCTATATTTGCAAGTCTGTTTTGCACTCTATAAACTTTCAGTATATAACCAAAACAAAAGCAAACCCTACTAAGACATCTCCTTTCTCTTCTTTTCATTTTGGTAAATTTTCCTGGGACTTGGGGGGCAAGTAGTGGATTCTCTCTGCAGAGCTAACCACAAATCCTGACGTTCAAGCTTCAGAGGATTTTAAGAGATGCATTTGGTACAGAAGAAGCAAACAAAAAAGCAAACAAAGCCCCAAGGTATCTACTTTGTCCCTTCGTTACTGTGAAGTGAGTAGAGATGCTGGTGTATCAGAAGGCCCTACTTGATAACACGGTACTTCATCAGTCAAGGGACGTGCCATTAGAGCTACCAACTACAGAATAGAAATAGGAACAATAACAGTGATGATGGTGAAGAAGATGAGATGATGATGTAAACAAGGCAGGAAAGAAGGAGCAACTGTCAAATTAATATAAAAGGCTGACAAAAGAATAGAAAATGGTGACTACTTATCAATATTCGTACACAGAAGCCACAGAGATCGTCTGTCTTTGCTTCTGCAGTCCCTGTAATGAAGCAGGTATGTTCAAGGCCTGTTTTGTATTTTACAATTCTGCAATTTTACAAACTGCAAAAAATATAAAAGTTTTAGAGTCGCCTCTGGGAGAAATCTGTACATAATGTTACAGGAATGGGCTCTACTCCTTCCAGTTGGATAGTGCGCTAAATGGTACCCAAGCGTAGTGGTTTCCCAACCTTGATTCAGTGAAACTCCAGGGCATTTCTGATGACTTTAAAAGGATCTTGTCAATTTCTCAAAACAGAACTTAATTGATTAAAATATTTAAAATACTTAGAGGCCATATGGCACTTTTCCCAGGGCTTATAAAATCAAAGTAATGATATTGGGCTGCAACTTTGAAAATGAATGAATAAAAAGCACATAATGAGTGCTTCTTTTGTGCCAAACTCAGTGCTAAGCTCCAAGGAAACAAACAGAAAAAGCAGGAGTCCCTGACCTCAAGAAATTCACGCTGTAATTTGGGAGAATAGCACATAAAAGGGTGAACGGAAAGTCCTTTCCAATGTAGTGGTTGAGCAGATGACAAGGCCCAAGGGTTCTTAGGTTACAACCATACATTAGATGACGATGCTCATGTAAGGAGGTCCCAGAGGCAGGGTTGATGGCAAGGCTTGAGGGACGTCAGGATGCAGTAGCATGGTACGTGGTAAGGCTTAATGGTACTCTACTTTCTTCAAAGGAAGAGAGTTAGGGACTCCCATCTTATCCACGTAGTAGGAGTTATTAAGCAATAAGGATGCCTTCTGGGAAGTGACTGACACAGTGTCACAGAAGAATGAATGTGAGATGCCCTAAGTGCTCAAGTTACTGTCAGAAAATAATTCAATGATCAGTTAACAAGCATTTATTAAGCACCTAACATACAGCAGACAGTGTGCTAAGTAACGAAGATATACAGACAAAGCTGAAACAATCTCTATCTTTAGGAAGCTTTCATTCTAATGCGGTAACTATATACAGAATATGAACAAAATGAACCCACGGTAGTTTTAGGTGGGAGGGTGCTAGTGGGACTAGGAATGGCATTGTGAGAAGGTGAAGGTGCTATCTGAGCTGAATCGTCAAAGAAACCAGGGATTCCAAGAGGAAGAGGAAAGAAGAGAGTGGGTGCATCACAGGTGTGAGGGACAGTTGGTACAAAGGCAGAGAGTCAACAAGTCAACAACAACCATTTATTAAACACCTACCACATGCCAGGCACTATGCCAAGAGAGGAGGGTACAAACAAGTTACACCAACAAGCATACATTAAGCACCTACTATGTGCCAGGGCACTGGGGATACAAAGAAAGGCAAAACCAGTCCTTGCCCTCAAGAAGTTTATAATCTAATGGAGGAGACAAGCTGCAAACAAGTATATATAAACGATAGACAAAGATAAATTGGAGATAATGTAAAAGAGAAAGCATTAACATCCAGGGGGATTAGGAAAAGCTTCGTGCAAAAGGTGAGATTTCTGTTGGAACTTGAAGGAAGCCAGAAGGTGGAGATGAGGATGGAGAGGACCGCAGGCATGGGGGCCAACCAGGTGGGAGATGGGAGTGTCTGGTGTGAGAAACAAGTGGCTAAGTGGAGTTGGACTAGGGAGTGTAGGGAGGGGGAAAAGGTGGTAGGAAAACTGGAAAGGTAGGAAAGGGTCGGGTCTACAAAGGGACGGAAGTGCCAAACAAAGGAGTTTGCATCTGATCTCTGCGACGGCAAGTCACCGTCATCTTCAGAAGCTGAGTCTTAACCAATCAGAAACAGTCTTGCAATGACACAAACTGAAAACAAATAACAAAAAGCGAAACCTCACCCATGTCCCTGCCATGACAGATGAGTAAATCGCATTAGCCCAATGGAAAGAAGCAATTAAAAATACTGACTTGGAAACTCTACTAATACTCATTGAAGTGCTTACTGCCTGGTAGGTGGTCTTGGGTCACATCACTGAGAATATTCAGAATGACCTGTGCATTCAAGGTTCAGCAGGTTGAAGCCCCACCTAGAAGCAATCTGGAGACCCCCATTCCAGTGCCACTGTTAAATCCCGGCAATCCAAAATGTCCCAAGTTAGTCTGTACATGCCCTATTTGCACATAGTTGTCTGCAGACTGTCTCTCCCATTAGATGGGAAGCTCCTTGAGGGCAGAGACTGCTTTTACCTTTGTTTCTCCAGTGCCAGGCATATAGTCGGAACTTAATAAATGTTTATTGCCCTTCCTTGCCTTGATTCTCCATTGTTCAAAAAATTCTGATACCAGTTGCTGCAGTAAAACTTATCTGTATGTGTTATGCCATGATGATCACATATGATAAATCAACATTGGAGAATCAATAATAAAAAGAATGATCAAGTAACCAATAAATGTATCTTTGATAGCCAGGCCTATAATATCAAAATTTTGATTCAGTTAAACACTAAGTTTATTAAAATTTGACAACTGCTAAAACCATCCTGGTGGTAGAACTCCTTGTACATATATAAAATGTGTTAGACCTGTACACCTACTATTTTGACACTTAAGGTATAGTCCCTAATTATGGCTCTGACTCCTCTTGGATACTGACCAATCAGCATTCAGGCCTTGGAGCAGGGTTTCATAAGCTTTCACACTGCTTAACGGGATGTTAAAAGAATTGAACCTCACCCTTTTACCAAAAAATGAAACTCCCAAGATCACTCATCTGTTTTTATCAGACTATTCTGAAGCCGCTGGAAAAGTAATCAACAACAAGCATATTTAAAAAGCTTTCTCATTCCAGCAGCTCAGCTGGTATGCAGCATACCGGATAAGGGGAATTTTTACATGCCCAACACAGGACAATAGAGAATTCCAATAACATGAACCTTGGACCTAGGACTAAGAAACTATGCATATTTAGGCATGAAACAACTTCCTGTGATTAGTGCCACCAGAAGAAAGGCTGTTGCAACAAAGTGAGAATGAGGCCAACTATATACTTTCCATCGAGAGATGCTGTAATAACGGCAATGTGTATATACATGTGTATGCATGCATGTATGTATCTATGTAAGTACATGAGCATGCATTCATGAAGCACCCTGATTCCCATGGCACAAAGGTGATGGGAAAACCCAAAGGACAAATCCTTTCATAAAATCTGTGCTGAAAAGGATCTCAGAGATTATCTACTCCAGCCTCCTCATTTTACAGGTGAAGAAACTGAGGTTCAGAGATGTAAAATTACTTGCCCAGATCTACAGAGGTAGTAAATACCAGAGCTGGGTTTCAGGCTCATAAACCACTAACTCCAAATCCTTTCTCTTCTACCATGCTGCCTGTGCCCTTTCATAATGAACCCCAAGGACTATGTCTCCTATCTTTCTGCTCCCCATAGCAACTAGCAAGGTACATAGCTACCCCAATAATTCTAAGTATTTAAGTAATACCAATTAATTATTGGCTGTGCTTTATTTCGCTTTGGTTTTGTTGGAGTAAATGTTGCTGCAAACAAATGGGGGCAATGACTAGAGTCTGAAAATTGTTACACAGAGATTTTTGTTGTAATGGATATATCATAAAATGGGATTCAGTTTTATTATTAGTGGTAATCATTCTATTGTTGACTTGCCATAAATTTAAAAAATTTTAAATAACTTAGAATTTTCTAGTCTCATACGCCTGATTCTTGACAACAATAAGATATGTCTTCAAGCACTAACTTGAAATGTGAGGTTATGTGAAATGGAAGATGGAAAAGGGGGAATGCTATTTGAAAAGTCAGGACCATCTGTTTATCTTCTAGGAAATGAAGAGTAATAATACAGAGAACACTTGCAATGTAAAGGAAAGCATCTGCTGGAGCCTGAAGAAGAAATTAAAAGTAGAAAAAGATTCAAATGAATCAATAGGTTGAATTTCCCCCGATGGTTAGCAATAAGATAAATAAACAACAACAATTATTCTTCCAGCCTATTTTTTCTATTATGAGTGGTCTAGAATTATCTAAGTCAATCCAGTTTTGGAAAAAACTGACTTCGTTTAACTAAGATTCAAACAGGATCCTTGAGAGATCCTTGTTTCCTGTCTCTGTATGCCCAGAGCCAGGAACATAGTAGGCACTTAATAGGTGTTTGCTGAGTGAATGACTGAATCTCTGAAATACTAAAATAATTCATCATGTATCTTATAAACCTTGGTCATCTCCCATTTAAAAAATTTTAATTAGAAAGCCACAACAACAATTTCCCATTTAAAAAAAAAATCACTTCTGAAGGGCTTGTGAAAAGATATTCGCCCCCTTTATGAAATCTCTTTTAAGTCAACAAGCATTTACTGAATACCTACTATGTGCCAGGCACTATCCTAAGCACTGGGGATACAAAGAAATTAAGAAACAATCCCTACCTTCAAGAAGATTACAATACAAAGGGGGAGGTGACATGCAAACAACCATGCACTATACATGTGTGTGTGTATAGAAGGAATTGGAGATGATCCCAGCGGAAAGGCACTAGCATTAATTATCAGGGTAATTAAAGCAAACATAGATTTGAGGGAAAGTTGTATAGACTGATGGAAGTTTCCTACAATAATAGTGAATTTAACAGATGACCCCCACTCCATCTGAGAAGCACCTGCAGAAAATATTTTTCTAGACCACGTGTTCTGTGAACTTTAAGAAAAAAGTTTCTTTTTAAATTGTGTGTGTGTGTGTGTGTGTGTGTGTGTGTGTGTACACACAAATACATAGGAGGGCAGCCAGATAATGCAGTGGATAGAGTACTGCGTCTAGAGTCAGGAAGACTCCTGAGTTCAAATCTGGCCTCAGACACTTTACTAGCTGTGTGACCCTGGGCAAGTCACTTCACACTGTCTGTTTCAACTCCTCATCCGTAAAATGAGCTGGAGAAGGAAATGGCAAACCACTCCACATTTCTGCCAAGAAAACCCCAAATGGGATCCTGAAGGATATGACTGAAAAACCACTGAACAACAACATTTCAAGATGGCTGGTTTCCTTTGTAATCCTATGTGCTTTAAGTCATGTGTTTAAAAACTACAAGCATTATTCTGAGAAGGGGTCCCTAAGCTTCATCAGACTGCCAGAGGAGTCCAGAGGGGACACAAAAATGGTTAAGAGTGGTTCAATCTTAGCGACCTTTGGACAATGCTTGGTCCTTACTGTTCAAGGTTGACCTAGTGTTCTAAGGTCTTATCAATCTTAAAGAAAGTATAGCTCACTGGTGCTATGATACAAAGCCAAGTCTTTCACAAATCTTACCTTGACGTGACAACCTGGACCGACAGTTGCATGGAGGGAAAGAACACCATGTCCTCTCTCTCAAGGATAAAACATCCACTAAGCAATAGTATCATAGTTAAACTATGTTCATCTAGAACTAATTTGCAACAGTGACTACTTATGATTAAGAGAGTCCACGAAAGTCTGGTTTTCATAACATGGCAAGCTGTCTTCTGGTTAAGTCCACAAACAAACATGGTGGAATTCCACGCAAAAACACTCATCTGCGCCACTCTCTTGAGAAGCCTTCTGTAAAAGGTAGAATTTAGGACATTCAGACTGGCAAGCAATGTCCACAATGGTTATCAGTGTGTTCCTTTGCCATTGGGGCCCAGTGAACATATTTGATGGGAAGACAAGATGTATTTTTATTACTACTGAGAATGTACAAGGGAGAATCTGGATGGGTTTTTGTGTTTGTTTTGGCTTGGGCCAGGCCTATGTACCCACCCAGTCCTGGGAATCTTGAATACAAATAACAAAAAACCTGAAAAACAAAAAAAAAAAACAAACAAACCCAACATGCTCTGTTCCCAGCTCTTTGCATTACCCCCATTGTGTCCCACTTCCCTTATTGGTGAAAGTGAAAATGAAACCAACACAAACACTCCATTGTTAACTAGGAAATGGGTATTGGCAACAACAAAATTTTAACCAAACAGAACTGGTTGAGTCATCGCATGGAGGGGCTAAACGGGCAGGGAATTTCAGGAGTCTTTCCGGCTGGATAGGTGTTCCCTGGCTTTCCCCAGAGAGGACGAGATTGCTGGGGTGGTAGGGTTTTTCCATTATATTCACCCGTGAGGCTCTTGGCCTGATTTATTCAGTATGTGCTGGCAACAGTCAGGAGGCTTCTGTGGGAGCGAGCAAGCTGCCCAAGGAGAGTCACAAATCCTGCCAGGTCTCCATAGTAAATATAACATGCCCAAAGAGGAAAACAAGCATAAACAATTTATTTTCTCTAGTAAATGATGACATTGTTCAGCCAATTTCTGGTCCTGCTTCACCCTATCACTTGGAAATAACCAATTCAGCACCATTCCAAGGACACAATTGCATAAAGCCCACATTCACAAAGCAATTGGCCATAGTGTAGTGGAAAGAGCCTTCAGAAGACCAGGGTTTGAAACCTGTCTCTGCCAATTGCTACCTCTGTGGCCCTGGTGATGTCGCTTAAGCCCCTTTGGGATCCTCAGTGTAATCATCTGTAAAGTGAGTGGGGAGGAGGGGTTGGACCAGATGATCTTAAGATCCCTTTCACGTCTAAGTCTGCAATTCCAACGATGCTCAAACCAAGGTGTGCTGAGAAAGGAGGATGCTCTAATTATACTGTGCATTTGATGTACGTATTTTACTTTGGCCTGCCCCATTCACAACTCTCCCAACCAGATCTTTGAGTAGAATCACAGTTTTGGAGCTAGAAGGAACCTCTGAGGTCATCTGGGCTGGTTCCCTCATTTTAGAAATGAAGAAACTGAGGCCTGGAGAGGTGGGAGAGTTATCCAAGGTCAAACAGTTACTAGAAGGCAGGGATGGGGGTTCAAGCCAGGTCCTCTGATTCTGAAGCCACACCCTTTCAACTCTCCTAATTTTCACATCTTTCCTCCATGTTTGTTTAAAAAAAAATGTGGTCTGGTGTAAACTACTTTCAGAGATTAACCCTTGGCTTCTAGGATAAAATTCACACTCATCAGCCTGGCATTTAAGCCATTCTACAATGTGGGTCCAGCCTACTTTTAATAATAATGATAGCTAACATTTACACATATACTGTGTGTGTATGTGTGTGTGTGTGTGTGTGTGTGTGTGTGTATATATGTATATGTATATGTATGTATGTATATGTGCCAGGTACTATGCTAAACTCTTTACAATTTTTCATTTGATGAAATTAAATTAGATGCTATCATCAACCCCATTTCACAAGAAACTGAAGAAAACAAAAGTTGAAGTGACTTGCCCAGGGTCACTCAGCTATGAAGAGTCTGAGGTTGGATTTGAACTCAGGTCTTCCTGATTCCAGGCCCAGCACTCTATGCACTGAACCACCTAACTTTATTTCCTATCAATCTCTTCCACTGATTCTCTGATGTCTCCTAACTCCCTCTTATAGACCATCCGACTACCAACGTAGCAGGTATCAAAGGAATTTGGTATTCTACTACCAAAGGAATTTTCCTTAAGGCCAAATTTCCTTAAGACCAGGGGACTCCCTTACTCAACCTACTCCAGTGATTTCCCATTGCCCCTAGAATAAAAACTAAATTCTTCAGTTTGTTTAGTTTTTAATGCCCTACACAATCTGGCCCTAACCTGCTGCAACAGCCTCGATGTACATTACTCTTACCTCTGTCACACTCTGAAATCCAGCCAAAGTGGTCCTCTCTCTGTTCCTGACACAACATTCTACGTTCCATTTCCGTGCCTTTAACCTGGAAGGCGCTCTCTCCTCAGCTCTGCCTCACTGAATCCCTCTTTTCTTCTAAGTAAGATGAAGCATACCATCTTCTGCACAGTGCTCCCAATTCCTAGTGCCTGCCTTCTCTCCCAAGCTACTTTGTATTAACTCCTTCGTATATATTTGTATCATTCACTTTATGTTTAGGTGTCTCTTCTTTTGTATGCACTTGCTCCTGCCTCAATTTACCTTTTATCATATTCACTTGTGTTCATACTGTATTGTGTCCTCTTCCCTACCTAGCAGAAAATTATTTTCTGGAGTGGGAGGTCTGTTTGTATCTTTGCCTTTGCATTTCTAGAAGCTAGCATAAATGTTTGCTGAATAGAATTAAGTCACTGAAATTTACACTGAAACATCATTCAAGTAATGAGCCACCTCATGCCAATACTGGAAACAAAGATATCACAGAAAAGACCAGAAACAATTCACATTCTACAACTCCAGTGGGGGAAGAGTGGCCAAACGCATAGTCTGGGCTTGACCTAGGAACATGCCCAGTATCCTACCTCATCAGGAGAAGAAAATGGTGGCCTGTAGACAGTGTTGGATGCATTGACCTAGCCTTTAATGATAAAAGGCAGCAGCCCAGATGAGGTGGGTGGGAAAGAGCCTCATCATGTAAATGTATATACATTGGTAACTTCACACAACCCGGTGGAATGGAGATTTTATTAATTTGTGAGTTTTATTAATCAATCAGAGATGACACATTTGAAATAGACAAATGGCCCCAGAGCCAACTAATTGCAGAGTATTATTTTTCAATTAAAAATTTAATCAAGTCACCAAAACTCTAGTGACAGCAAGGTATAGTAGAAAGAACAGTAGGTTCAAAGTTGGAAGCCTTTGAATAGAATCCCTTCTCTTGCATCCAAAAGAATATAAGCTCTGTGAGGGTAGGAGTCCCTAGTACCTTTCAGGAAAGCCTTCTCCTAGCAAGTGCTTAAATGAATGAGAGCATTTAAGCCCTTCCTATGTGCTAAGGACTGGGAATACAAATAGAAAACCAGGATAGTTCTCACTCTCAAGGAATTCACATCCTAATCAGGGGAGACAACCCATAAAAGGTGGAGGGAGAGGTCCCAAAGTTGTAAAAGTGTTGTAAGGGAGGGCGAGGTCCAGGGTTCTGGGGGACATCAAGGCACATGGGAAGAAGGCCTGGAGGACCTCAAGAATCAAACATAAAATCCTCTGACTAGTTTTTATAGCTCTTCCTAATTTGGCTCCTTCCTACCTTTCGGGTCTTCTTATACCTTATAGTCTCCCAAGAATCTTTAATCCAGTGACACTGGTTTCCTTGGTTTTCCTTGTATTTGACACTCAATATCTTAACTCCCTGCGTTTCCACTGGCTGTACCCCTGCCTGGAACGACTCCCACCTTCTCCAGCTTTCTTCAAGTCTCAGCTAAAGTCCTACCTTCTGTTTATTCAGTTCTCCTTAATCTTAGTGCGTTCCCGGAGATGGTCGTCAATTTATCCTGCATCTTGTATATACAGTTATTTACATGTTGCCTCTCCTATTAATTTTTATATAGGACTTTTAAGGTTTGCAAATATTATCTCATCCAACCCTCACAATAACCCTGTAAAACAGGTGTTATTATTAACCCCCCTCCCTCCCATTTTGCAGATGAGGAAACTGAGTCTGAAATATTCAGTCACTTGCTCAGGGTCCCACAGACACTAATAAGCTAGCCGAGAAAGGAAGGTAAGTAAGAAGAGTACCCCTGGTAGCTGGTCCTTTTCCTTCCCAGTCATTTCTGATGAGTTACTAATAAATGTTTGTTGAATTAAATGGACACTTCTAACTGGGCAATTATGGGAAAGATGCTTACCTCCCTAAACCTCCAATTTCCTCATCTGCAAAATGGAGATCCTGATACAAGGTTGTTAGAAGGAAAGAGCACCTTAGAGAGTGACACAGATATGAACTATTCCTATGATAACAAAAGTGGCTAAGATAATCAATAATGGAGTTTTACCCCAAATTGTGGGGAAGACGCATACGTTTCACAACAGAATTAAAACATCACTGATACTTGGAGTTTCTAATGAAATCTATACATTACAACAAGCTACTTATCCTAGAAGATTATAGATCATACTTCTCAAAAAATGAGAAATTCAGACCAAAAATCTGTTAATAAGCATCTATTAACTATCGACCAGGTAGCAGAAATAAGATAGCGTTGGTCCTTAAGGTGTCTACATTTTCAGGTTGGGGTCACAGAGATGATAGGAATGAAATTTGGGAGTGCTCAATTCCCAAATTGACTTCCACCAACAAGCCATTTGTGATCTCAGGCACATTTCTTCATCTGGGTATCTATAAAATGAGGATGTTAACTAAAAAGTCCCTAACCTTCCTTTCAGTTTGAAAATTCTAAAGTTTTGAAAGTATCCTCTAATTTAAGCAAGAAATTTCACAAAACTATTGTATCTACAGCAGAGTGAACAACGAAACCTACTCAGGATGTCAGTGCCCATCGAGTAACCATGCCTCCATCAAAGCCACAGGTTAGCAGCGTCAAGGATGGAGATTGGGTAAGTCAGGTCAAGAAATGTTTATTAAGCATCTCCTATGTGCCAGGCACTGTGCTAAGTGCATGGGGCACAAAGAAAAGTGAAAATAGTCATTCCTGCACACCATGATCAATCTATTTTTAAAAAATGTCTACAATGCCACATTCTAGCTGTGCAGAAAGAATGCAGAACTACTTAGCTTCTGATCTGAGTTGCTCATGTCTCCCCCTTCCCCAATCCTCCCTTATCTTTAGAGACAAGGAAAAAAAACCAGCCTGCATGCCTCTAAGGGGAAATATGTTCAAGAGTCTAAAATTTGACCGATTCTTACTCTAATCATAGATAAGACAGACATTTCCATTTTTCATTATGCTAGTCACTTCTCTAAGTCATCATACTGAAAACTATCTTCCCTTCACAGTATTTTTTTGGGGGGCCAGGACATCTTTAACAGCATTAGTTAATATTCTGCAGTGTTTCTGTGCAGTGGAAAGAACCTCCCTGAGACATGTTTAGGAGGATACATTCCAGACTCCCTCAGTTCTCCAGAACGCTACAAGCTCGATACACCAAAAAAGGTCAGAGAAGTCCATTTTTCATAGTTTCAGAGAGCCGACATGGTGCAAAGCCAGATACATTAGGTACTATATTAGGTGTAAGTTACAACGGGTGAAGTGCATTAAGCTTGAAGGATATCTCAATATCTGAGATGCCAGAATATTAAAAAAGGCAATGACTGAATAAAGAACAGTTTTAAGTCAGATACAAAGCATGTGTTTTTAGTGAAGTCAAGACACTTTTGTTATTGCAGAGGACAGAGAAAATGTTTCTTCTTTATTGCTAAGTATCCCGCCTACACTCTATGAAGCTATTCCATAAATTTTAAATAAAAGTATTTTGTAATAAAGCAACAACACTGTCCTCTAACTTTCAGATGTGCACATATACATTTTTGCTTATATTCATTTTCCTGAGTCCAGCCGTCTAGCCATTGTATTTCTCTAAATCTTGAAATCTTCTTTCCTTCCCCCAGTTTATTTTCCCCCTTGTCAGGAAACAGTTTCCAAAAATCCAGCTAAAAGGAAAACATGGATAAAAACAAAAACACCCTTAGATTACACCTGCTGGACTCTGACTGCTGGCCAGAAGGAGAAAGAGGATCTGATTGGCTCATGAAATCTATAAACAGCGAATCTTTTCATGGATAAGCCAGAAAGAATGTGAAGAGATAGAAATGTCATAAATGCACAGGAGAGGTATGAAAGATTATTAATCATCTGAGGAAGGAGAGGATATTTTAAAGCTGTGGAAACTGTGGAAGCCTTTATAACTGAGCCTTGAAGGATGGGCAAGATCTTACCAAGTATAAACTGAAGGGGAGAGTGAGGAGGAAGAAAATCCCTGAGGTATGGGAGAACAGAGGCTAGAAAGGAGAGACTAAAGTTGGGGAACAGAAAGAAGTCAAGTTTGGATGGGAGACAGCACATGAAAAATAAACAGTGTGAGAAGTATTAAACACTAGCCTATGGAGGATAGACTTTATTCAGGAGCCTACAGAGAATTATGGAAAGATTTCGCAAGGCAAGGGGACACATTATTGGAGCTATGCTTCCAAAAACTGAATCTATCAGCCATGTGTGGACAGGATGTAGAAAGGAAAAACCGGCCTCGGGAAGAGACTGTAAGGAGCTATCATAATACTTCAGAAAAGTGGAAATGGAGGCCTGAATTAAATTGGTGGCAAACTCTTAGAGAAGCACAGGAGGAGAGAAGATTGAGGACATGAATGGAGGGATTAGCTCTGGAAACAAGGAGGATTTTTTTCTCAGACTGGAGAATGAGAAAACATCTCACAGCATCAACATTTGCATCTAGAGTTGTATCTGCGGCAAAACCAATGACTCAGGTTCACAATGTCCCTGCGTTGTCAAGGAAAAGTTAAATCATATAATGATTTGTCTCCTCTGCTTGAGAAGACAAGGTTGTGTAGACTATACGTTTTCAAAATGTGTCTACCAAAAATGTGTCTTTTTTTTTTTTAAAGTTTGGTATGACACGTCAAATCCTCAGCTGGACAGAAAGCTCTTGCCTCCAAGAAGGGTTGATTTCCTGCTAAACATGGATAATGCAATTTTACTGCATAAAAGAAGGTACGCAGCATCTTGGGGAGAGACAAAGAATGCTGGAGGAAGCTGGAAGACGTTAATTTGAATTCCCTGGTGCTACACGAGCCTGGGCAAATTACTTAACCTCCGAGCCTCCACTGGTAAAATGAGGATAATATTTCCCCTAACTACCTCACAGGGTTGTTGTCAGAATCAAGTGATAAAAGTTACAAGAAGCATTTTGTATCCTCCTAAACATGTCTCAGGGAGGTTCTTTCCATTGCACAGAAACACCACAATGATCAATAATAATTCTTTTCTCTTTCTTCTTCTCTAGACCCACTAAATCCATTCCTGACTTTCTGTGTGATGACTGCGATTTATGTCGCAATTTTTAAATCTTTCCATTTTCTCCATCTGTAAATAGACATGAATTCATGCTCCTCACGATCTCCAAGGAAGATGGTACCCTCTGGGGAAAAGCTTCAACTCGGTCAGAAAATAGTTACTTAGATCCAAGTTGTTGGGGTTATTTATACCTTCATGGACGTACATCCATCCATTGATATTTTGAAGTTTTGTTGATGCCTTTTATTTTTACACTAGTCATTTCCTGATATAACTCCAGTAAGATTTTCCATTGAAAAAGGGCTAAGCAATTGTGTCTGAAAGTGTATGTAGCATTCAGCACCCATACCCCTCCACCTTTCTAGCAAAAGAAGGGAAATTATTTCATCAGTTGTTCTCCAAGGCCATGATTTATCACTATATTTAAGCTGAGTTTAGCTGACTTTTAGTGTTCTTTTCATGTGCATCGATGTAATCAATGTGTTTACAAACTTAAAAAAAATTTATAGGATGAAATGAAATTGGTTGTGGTTTTTTTTTTTTTTGGAGGGCTGTCAATTATCCTAGAGTTGAATAATCTGATCTCATTTCTTTTGCTTGCCAAGCCCCAAGACTCTAGGGGCAAAAAATAGCTTTGTCTTCAAATAAGTCATCAAGTTTCAAAAACACTGCATTCTTTCTGAACCATCACTTTCTGCTTGACTCCGAGACGTTCAAGTCATACATTCAACTCCTTCTACTCCCTTTGGGGCCAAGATGCAGGATTAAAGAAAGTACAGCAGACCAAGAGGAAGCTTGGGTACAAGCTTAAGAAAGGCAGCATGGTGTAGTGGAGAAACAATTGGACTAAAGAGTATGGAGACCTAGAGGCAGCTAGGTGGCGCAGTGGATAGAGCACCGGCCCTGAAGTCAGGAGGACCTGAGTTCAAATCCGGCCTGAGACCAAACACTTGACACTTACTAGCTGTGTGACCCTGGGCAAGTCACTTAACCCCAACTGCCTAAAAAAAAAAAATATGGAAACCTGGGTCTGTGTTCTGGTTTAGACATTTCAGCTACTGGATTCTGGGTAAGACAGTGGGGTTCTCTTGAATGTGAAAGGGCCTCATGTGTATTTTATCAGACAAGGGGTGAGGAAAATGCTATGTGAACTTCAATATGAATTATTATTTTCTACCACTCACAATTCAACAGATCCAGGGAGATCAGCCTTCACAAGGACCTTAAAAAATTTCTTTTCGATGAACAAAAATCTATTTTTCTTCCTTCTCTCTTTTTTCCTTGCATTGAGGGAAAAAAAAGAAAAAGAAAACCCTTGTAAACAAAGATGCACAGTCAAGAAAACAAATTCTCATATTGGCCATGTCCAAAAATATGCTTCAATTCGTACCCTGAGGCTATCAACTCTCTGTTAGGCTCTTAACCTAACACCGTTAAGTGAATCAGGCACATGATACACAGAAGACTCTTGGGTCCTAATTTACATATTCTAATGAATCCACATGCCACCAGCTGGCCATGCACAAATGGGGAAACCCAACAGGTAGGGTTGGGTAATTGAAATGAGAGAAAAGAAAGGTAAAATAACTTCATGATGAGAGATAAGGGGATGATCAAGCACTAGCCTTGGAACCAGGAAGACTGGGGTTCAAATCCTGCCTCTGCCACATTCTGGCCAGTGGTCCTAGGCAAGTCTCAACCTCTCAGACGAGAAGTTGCATAGAAAGTTCAGCTCTGTATCGGTAAAGGGGATGAAATCAAAGGTCTAGTACAAAAATGGTTCCATTAATAATTAATAGTGATTAATTTCAGCATTTCAAGATAATTCATTTATGTCATTATTCAATAAGCACTTATTAAGTGCCTACTATTTGCAGGACACTGTAGTACACACTGAAGACAGGGATAAGGACTGGACCTGTGATTTTAATGATGAATCTAATTCTTTAATCAGAAAACTCCCTTAACCAATGGCACCAGAAATATGGAACCATTGCCAAATAGTCCCTCATCTCAAGGTATTCCATCATGCTATAATTTTCCTCACGTCCCATTAAGATCAAAAAGTCAGCCACTTTTACTTTTATTAATTCGCTTGAAATAAAGAAAACATTGAGTACGTATAATTTTATTATCTATCCCCATGTTACAAAGTTCCAGCATTATGTCTCGAAAGTGATTGTGAGAAAATGGAACTTCACTGAATTTTCTCCTTAAGAACTATTAAAAATGAATATGGAAGAGGGACCAGACCTATGATTTATTTCACTGGTACAGGGAACTCTCAGGTAAGGAAATCCCCTCCACTAATGCAGATTGGCACCTTCTCTGCAATTTACAGTCTTGGAGAGCTGCCTAAAGTACTGAGATGCTGAGAGATTTGTCTAAGCTCACACAGCTAAAATGTGTCAGAGGTAAAAATGTGAACCCAGTGGTTCCTGGCTCTATCACAACAATATCATAATTCTGCCCTCAAAATGGATACTAGTATAATGTGAAAAGCTATGAAAAAGTGATCATTTTAGTAACAAGACTTTTCTAGTGGGTATGCACCTGTATCAGCACATTCATAAATGGATATTTTTTCCCCTTATTCATAAGAAAAAAATAGATTCATACCTCCTCCCACCCCAGGGCAAAAAAATTATCTGAATTTCATAGATTTTCATAGATTATTTGAATTTCATGGATTATTTTTGCAGATGGTTTGAATTATTTATAGATTTTCATAGATTATTTGAATTTCAGTGTCTCCCCCAAGCCAGTGAGGGCTTCCTCTGTTGCCTTGTCCTCATAAGGAGTAAATACTTCAATGGCACATGAACTCTAGCAGGTCCTTTGAAGACAGAAACTCTGAGACTGGGTCCAGTGATGGACCATATGTCAGTTGCCCGAGGACCAACTTAGCTAAGCTGGGAGGGGTTCGTTATCAACTGGCTGTAGGATCATGAACTGTTTTGGCTAAAGTGACTATTGAAGACCATCTACTATTTTACAAAGAAGCTACGATCTGCACTGGTGGATGGATGACATGATTATAGATCCTTAAAACAGAGAAATTAGAAAAAAAGCATCTTCGGGTACTGCCATCTAACTTCAACCAGGCATTATTTCAGACAGAGATGATATCATTGCAAATGCACTCATGTCTCCAGCTTTGAGAATTTTCGGAATCATACCACCTGAAAATCCTGACATCTGGCAAAGACACTGTGAAAAACCAGGTATCTATGCTTGCCTCTTTCTACTCCTTTGCATGTGAAGTAATCTGTCTGTATTTTCCTGTCTGGCCATATCAATTTTCAGCACAGAAGAGAATGCTAATTGATCCTACATGTTGGCTGGCCTTGCTATCATTCCTCAGATTTAATTATCAAAAAATATTTGTAACAAAAATAAAAACGAGCCAGAATTCCCTGCCTTACCAATGGGCATTGTGCGCATGTGGAAACGGGGTTCGTTTTCTGGAATCAAATTAGAGGATTGGATAGCTGGGCTCCATCCATTCAGCTTGGACATTATGTAACCAGCCCAGCCCCTTCCTCTTGCCCTCTCTATGTATCTCTGTTATCATAAAACCTATTCAAACTTCTTCCAAGGGCAAGGAACAACACTTACAAGACAGCTTCCTAGGGAAGCCCAAAGCTTACCTCACCCTTCCCAGTGAAGGAAACAAGCAGACCTAGTCTTTTCCAGGGCTGTTATTTTAATAAGCCCTCCGAGGGCTTGCCCTGGTCAGCAGCTGGACTTTTCCTATGCCTTGTTTTCTTTATACGGGTTTTTGAAGAGTGTGTGTATGGTTCAATCAGGGTTGATCTGTAAATAATGATAAAACATCCAGAGGAATCCACCTTGGAAATTCCTCTGTACCAGGGAAAATAGAGCAAATTAGAAGAGTCAATGCTCGTGGATTTCCCATTCACTGGAGCTGGTATTCCTAAGCTTGAATCAACTATGCCAAGCTGCAGCTCCTTCCCCAAGGAGTCCTACTACTCCAGATCAGCAGCAAGCTATTAAAAGACTTTCAGCCTCAATTTTACCATCTTTAAGATGGAAATAATAATAGCATCTATTTTACAGCGCCAGTATGAGGATCTAATGAGCTAATATATATAAACCACTGAAAGTACTATTACATAAATTCTAGCTGTTATTATTATTCCCTAATTCTTAGCTTGAGTAGCTAGGTTGGCACAGTAGATGGAATGCCAAGCCTAGAGTCAGGAAGACCTGAGTTCATATCTGGCCTTAGACACTTACTAGCTGTGTGACCCTGGGCAAGTCATTTTAACCTGTTGGCTTTAGTTTTCTCATCTGTCAAATGAGCTGGAGAAGGAAATGGCAAACCAATGCAGCATCTTTGCCAAGAAAGCTCCAAATGGGGTCATGGAGAGTTGGATATGATTGAAACAACTGAACAACAACAAAATCCTTAGCTTGATGGCACAGTGTTCAGAGTACAAGGCTTAGAGTCTAAGATCTGAGATCAAATCCTGGCTCAAACAATTCTTAGCTGTGTGACCCTGGGCAAGTGGCTTGAACCATTTCAGGCTCTGCTTTCCTCTGTACAAAATAGAGATAATAGCACCAACATCAGCCAGTCAATCAATAAGCATTTTATTGAGTATAACTAGGTGCCAGGAACTATGCTAAACACTGGGGATACAAAAAGAGGCAAAAGACAGTCCCTACCCTCTAGGAGTGAGCTGATGACGATAAGATATAAAGTGTTTTGCAACACACCATATAAACACTATATGAAAGCGCCACATAAATGCTAGTTACATTATCCTCATCACTATTGCTATTGTTATTATCGTTGTTATTACTGTTACCATTATTGTTGTTGCTACTATCTTTATTATTGTTGTTCTCACTACTATCATTATTATTACTGTTGTTGCTGTCATTCTTATTATTATATCAGAGGAGAGATAATACCATGGGAGATGATTCTTGCACTTCTCTGGAAGGGGTGCCTTAGGGGGAAGCGTGAAACACAATGGGAAAACCTCCCTATCTCTCAGACTTTATCCCTTTTATTCCTTTATTTATACCCTCACTAGGTATAAATACAAAACTTGCTTTTTAAGAGAAGGGGCATTTGGCTCCGAGTTTTACATTTCATGAGAATCCTGAGCCCCCTTGAGAAAGAGAGGCATCCACAAGATACTGGAACACCAAGAAGCTTCTTCTAACTGCCCACCTTACCAGAGCAAAACCCTCTGGTGGATCCTTTCTACTCTGGATAGATGGAGGTCTGCCCTCAACAGGGCAGGTAGTGTGGACTCAACCAAGTGCTCTGGGTTTTTGCCTTTTAGATTTAGTCTTCTGAGTGGAACCCTGCAGCCAGAGAGGAATAGTTTCTGGTTCCTAAAGTCAGCATTTCCATCTTCCTTTTTAAGCGTGGGCACTTTAAAGTCTCCAATGGGCCATGCTGATCATGCCCCTTCTTCCGCATCCATGATAGAATGGCTAGAAAGGGGACCTGAAAACAGCTGTGGCTACCAAGGAACATTTGGAAACTTTTGATTTCTCCTTAGTGGCTAGGAAGCAATAGGCAGTTTTTACAACACGTTGCGCCCACTACAAACTTGGACATTCACCTATCTGTGAGGACATTCAATCACCTCTGTTCACTAATCCACCACTGAATCAACGAATGAACTCATTCACTCACTCAAAATATATTTATTAAGTGCCTGCCTGCTATGTTCCAATAGGCACTGAAGATACATGGATTAAAACTAAAACAGTTCATGCCCTGAAGTAGCTTCTACTCCATTGAGGAGAAATAACATGTAGACACATGAATACAAATATATCATATGGAAGGTTTGGGAATAATGTTAAAGACTGAGATCCCCTTGGTGCTCACCAGTAGGGTTAATAGTGGGAAAATAAGAGGTTTTTCCAGAAGATTGAGCACAAACAAATTTATGCCCCCCCCCCCCAAAAAAAAGTAGCCTTTTCTCACTTACCACTGAGGTAAGAGCCATCTGAAAACTGTAGATCCGTGCAAGGCCAAAATCAGCCAATTTAATCTGTCCATTGCTGGTGACAAGGATATTCTGTGGTTTCAGATCCCGGTGTACTACTCGGTGCGAATGAAGAAAATCCAGACCTCGGAGTAGCTGGAACATCATGTCCTAAAGATAATCCACAATCAAATAATCAATAGTAATCAAGAAGAATCATCTCCCTTCCACAGAGTCCCCTTCCTCACCAGTCAGGGCATTATCAATATGGAATGAGAGGCAATCTGGTGTCATAATGAATAAAGAGCTGGTCTTAGAGCCTGGAATAATGATAATAATAAGCATTTGTATAGGGCTTTGAGGTTTATAAATCACTTTACAAATATTATCTCACTTGATCTCATGACAACCCTGGGAAGCTGGTGTTCTTTAAATCTTCATCTTAGAGTTGAAGAAATGCAAATAGAGGCTAAGTGACTTCTCCAGAGTCCCACTGCTAGTAAGCATCTGAGGCTTGATTTGCATTCAGGTATTCTTGGCTCCACGGCCAACCCTCTACCCACTGGACAGCCTAAAACCCCAGGCAAGTTACTTGACTTCTCAATGCCTCAAGCAACTCTGTAAGGATATAAACTGTTGTCTGACATCAGAGCTTCTACACTGTAAGTTTCCTGTCCCAATGATCTGGGCCCCATGTGGAGCCTGGCATAAAGCAGAGAGCCCAGCCATCAAAGTCGATCAATCTCACACTTCTTTTTATAAAATGACAGAACTAATATCTTAAATGATATTACAGATGAGGAAATGGAGGCTCAGAGACGTTCAGGGATTTGCCCAGGGTCACACAGCTAATAAGTGTCTGAGGCTAGATTTGAACTCTGGTCTTTCTGACTCCAATCACAGCACTCTATCCAACAATGAACCTCAAAATGAATGCCATTTTACTTACAGGGAAAATAAGTAAAAAAGAGGTTTGTGATGGCCTCCTACCTCTAAGTCCACAGCTTTTACTATGGACCCCCCCAACAATGTCTAGGCCTACATGTAAATACCCATACCAATGACCAAATCACTAAACTTGGAGTTGGAAAAACTGAGCTCAAGGCTCAGCTCTGACCCTACCTAGGTAGTCACTATGTAACCAGAACGAATCGTTGGATCTCTTAGTCAGCCAGACCTCTCTAAGACTCGAAGTTATAGTGAAGTGGCCAACTGGTACCAGTGGGAAGAATTTTCACTCTGAGTTTCCTATAGGCATGAAATTCAAGTTAGGGGGAGAAAAATACAAATTTCTATCATTCACACCTGTGATTTATCAGTGCAGAAATGCCTTCTATCAATGTACATCTATGACAGTCCTGCAATTTACAGTGTAGAGAGGGATCTCCAAAGGGGAACCACAGAACGTCAACTAGGGGTCTGTGGTGAACCAATTAGGGGGTGGAAAGATGAGTTGCATCCCCATGATGACCAATCCTGGGGCTTATCTCAAAGAGAATCAAACCAACTCTTATCCCCCACCCTCCTCCGCAAGCTCCTAGCCTCCCATAACCCTTCCCTCCCACCCCCAATACAGATATACAACTTCCAAGAGCAGGGATGGTCTCTCTATTTGTATCCCCAATGCTTAGCATGGTGCTCTGCCCACAGGAACCACTTAATAAATACTTGCCTTCCCTCCTCCTTCTCCCTTCCTTCTTCCTCTCCCCTTCCCTTTCTTTCTTTTTTTCTCTTTTTCTTTCCTCATTCCTATTCTCCCTTTCCTTCTTTCCTTTCTTCTTTCTTCTTTTTTCTATCTTCTTTTCTTCCTTCCCTCTGTCTCCTTTTTCTTCCTTCCTTTTTTCTCTTCCTCTCTCCCCCCCTCCCCTTTTCCTTCCTCCTGTCTTCTGTCTCTCTTTCCTCCTTCCTTCCTTCCCCCACCCTATCCCATGTACATAATATACACCAGTTCTAGTGATTGGAAGGGGGTGGGGTGGGATTGTAGAATATTAAGAATTGGCAGGCACCTTCCTCAGGGTCACCTAGTCCAGTCTTCACAGAATGCCACATGGTAGACATAAGCAGTCCCACTGATGGCTAGCAGTTTTCACTTTTGAGAAACATTTGAAATGGCCCAGAGAAATTGGCAGCAGAGACCTTAGACTCATACAAATAGTGTTAACTGCTGAAGCACTGGAGGGGTGGGGGGAGGAGAGGACGCAGCCTGGGAAGATCAGAGGACCATTTTAGGTCAAACGACTAGCAGTGAATAAACAGGAGTGTGAAAGTGAACCCAAACATGTGAAAGACGCCAGTCTCTACTGTAGCAAGTGAGTCTTCATTGAAAACATGTGCACACAACTTAGGAGCCCTGATTTTAAAAGGCATGCCTAACCTTAAAAAAAAAATGCCACCAAAAGCGCACGTTAGTGGGCTTACAAGGCATGAAGCACTGTTTGAAACTGTACAGAGAAACTCAGAACAAATGAAATAGAACTAGTCTAAACCATTTAATTAACCTATGAATGCAATGATGATAGCTCTTAGAGACTGTAAGAGGCAGAGAAGTGTCCATCTGTATTAGGAAAGGGAGTTTCCTACACCAAGTGAATCACAGGTCCAGACGTCCCAAAATGAATTCAATAAAAACCCAATTACCTGTATTAACTGGGGTGTGAGTGAGGCCTGCCCAATTGGTGGAAAGTCTGATTATAGAATTTTAAAATTATTTCTGATTTTAAGTGCATACAAAATCACTAGATGAGCCTTAATGAATTCTCTATAATTAAATAATTTGTAATTGACATTCTCACGACATAATGAGTACAGAAGACATCTGTAAAAAGATGACTTCATGTTAAAAACTGGTCAGTTGTTTCAGAATCATCTGTCTCTATGACGTTGGATCATCTATCATTCAGTGAAAAGGTCAACATCAATACTAAATTATATAAAAGGATAAAGAGGATACTGTGAAATTACAACAGCTTTGGCCTGACCTACTTAAATAAGCTATTATTTCTGAAAAAACAGTATTTATAAAAATTAGCCACCATTGCCATTTCCTACAGGATTTTATGTTGTATAAAACAGCTGTTAAAACGAAGAGGCTGGAATAGCCCAGGAATCATCTCAATCAAAGAATGGGACACCCATAGCATCTGTCCATTGGTACATATGTCAACCGGAATATAAATGGGCAGTGAGCTGAAGGCAGTGTAGACTAGGCAGAGAGCAGGCTGGATAGCCCTGGGGAAACTGTGCTGTGCTTTTTATGATCCCAATCAATCAATGAATAAGGTACTAAGTGCCTACTATGTGCCAGGCAAAGTGGTAGGTGCTGGGATTACAAAGACAAAAACGAAACAGTCCTTGCCCTCAAGAGGTTTACAATCTAACAGGGAAAACATAATGCATACAAAGTTATTAAGCAATATTTACATAAAATCAATACAAGGTATTTGGGGAGGGAGGCCCTAATAAATGGGGTGATAGAGAATGGCTTTAGGTAGGAGATGGTGCTTGAGCTACGTTCGAACGAAGTTCAGGATTCTGAGTCAGGTCAGGATTCTAAGTTGTAAAGTCGGAATATATCCTAGGCATGGGAAAACAACACATACAAAAAGGCCACGACTGGAGGCAGAGAGTAATTACAAAATCCTGAAGGCAACACAGTTATCAATGGCAGAGGTCTTTAGCAATAATTGGTTTTTACTAGGATTCTTTAAAGGATCATAGATTTAGAGCCAGAAGGGACCTGAGAAGGGCAGAAAAACTTCATCTTCCTAATAACAATCTTCTCTGTTCTCTAGGGATGCTAATGAACACCACAATCACAGAAGACTCAAACCTTCAGGTGCCCCAGAGGCAATGGATGGATACACAATGGGAAACAGATGATGGCAGCAAATTACCGAAGGGGACTTAAGAACAAGCAGTGGCATAAAAGTCAACATGAAGGATGCAATTTGCAAGGAGAAAGGAAATGGTCATACAGCAAGTATGATGGATAACAGATGGATAGTCCATGAAAGAGTCAACCAATTCAATATCCTGAAGAAGGATTTCTATAGAAAGGCAGAACTAAGAATGGAAATTGGTAGAGGGTTGATTAAGATCATGGGCCCTAAGAATTATCAATATAATATATATATATCTATCACAGTACTTGTCTAAGCAACTTTGGGTCCTTTCACTACTGATATGTAAATAAAACATCTGCTTCTAAATTCTGAGTATGTGAAATTTTAAAGCTTTTCCACGAACAAAATTAATGCAACTAAGATAAAGCAGTGCACTAGGAAAAAAATGTTATATCAAATATCTCTGATAACCAAGATATGTAGGTAACTAATAGAAATCTATAAGAATAAGAACAAAGAATATGAATATTTTCAGAAGAATTATTAAAAGCATATGGAAGAATGCTCCAAAATGATAATAAGAGAAATGCATATCAAAATAACTAGATTTCAACCAAATCTGCAAGGACTATAAAAGACAGGAATAGCCAATGTCCTTTCCCTATGTTATGCTGCCTTTCTCTATCTTGTCCAGAGGGATATTGAGAAATATTCCGTCAAATTACTTTCTCAAATCCACATATTTGATAACTATATCATTCCCCCAATTTAGTCAAGTAATTATGTCAAAAACAGAAATGAAGTCAGTCTCACATGTCTTATTCTTGATGATGGTACCTTAGAGTGCTAACTACTTCCCTTTCTAAATACACAGAAACTATCCTTCTAATAATGGATTCTCAAATCAGAAATGTTCTGGTAGAAGAAATACTAATGAACTGTTTGGCCAAACATACTGTATGTTCTATATCAATCTAGAATCAGAGAATTTTAGAGCATTACTCAACTACAACCAACAATAATAGGAGAACCAGGAGAGAGTTAAGGAAAGACAGAGTATCCATAGGGAAGGGTGAGTGTGCACTGTCAGATGATGCAGAAAAATCAAGAAGGATGATGACTGAAAAAAAGGCCACAGGATTTATCAGTTAAGGGAAAAAACAGGTTTTAATGGTGGGGTAAGACGCCCGATTATAAGCAAGGAGTTGAGAAGTGAGTGGAAGGCTAGAAAATAAAAGCAACAAGCATATGATTTTTCTAGGAGTTTGCCTATGAAAAGGAGGAGACGTATGGGATGATAACTTTAAGGGATGCTACAGTGATATGAAAATTTTTTGAGGATGGGGGAGATTAAGGTTTTTTTTTTGTAGGAAGCTTTAGGAGAGGTGCCTACAGATGAGAAAGACTGAAGATGAGACAAAGGGAGAAGGGGTGTTGGAAGGGGCAAGCTCTGAGACAGAAGGGAATGGAATCAAAGGGCACTGTCCTTCGCAAGGACAAGGACTACCAGTCTCACAGATTTCTCTAGGAATGTTGGGAGAGGAATAGAGATAAAGACTGGACCAGATGATCTCTGAGGGCCTTCCCAACCCTAGATTCCACAATGTTCCAGAGTTACCATTATAAATAAAATTTAATAAAAATCCAGAGATGCTTAGTCATCTCTAGTCACTAAATTACAAAAAGGGTTAATAATATTTCTAGATAGATATAATAATATCTCTTAACTAAATTTTGTGGCTAATTCAAAATTTGTATTATCAGACAGAACTATGCAGATAATTGCTTTTGTAGCATTTTTTTATTAAGCAAAAAAACCCAAAAACGTAATGTAGTCAACAAACATTTGTTAAGTACTTACTATATGCCAGGCATTGTGTTAAGAGCTGGGGAGAAAGAAAGGGGAAAACCCCCCCCAAAATCCCATTCTTTGCTTTAAAGAAGCTCAGTTCAAAGAGGGAGGTTATTTGTAAGCAAGATATATGCACCATAAACTGGAGATAATATGAGAGAAGAAACTAAGATTAAGGAAGACTGGAGAAAGGCTCCTTGCAGAAGGAAAAGACTTTAGCTGAGACTTGAAAGAAGCAGAGAGGAGGTAGAGAGTTTCAGATGGATGAGACAGCTACCAAAAATGCTCAGTGTTGAGAGTATAGTGTGTGAGGAACAGCAAGGAGGTCACTGTAGCGTTACAGGATCAAGTTGAGTCTTTTTCCTTGGTTAGGAGAACAGACAAAACAAAAAACTATTGATAACTTTTGTTTTCACATCATCTACATTTCCCAATGTATCTTTTCCCTTATCCCTCCCAGAGAGCTATCTCTTATAACAATTAATAAAAAGTGAAAAAAGAAAAATAGTTCAGTAATATTGGAAAAGTCTGACCTTATACACATTGTTTCATAGGCAGAGTCTTCTGCCTCCATGGAGTATATCTCTATCTCTAACACAAGAATGTCTGGGTCAAAGGGCATTGTAGTCACTTTCTCCCCATCATTTCAAATCGCTTCCCGGAATGGCTGGATCAATTCACAGCTCCACCAACAATGCATTAGTGTGCCCATCTTACCATAACCTTCTAACATTGAAGCAAGCTTTATATAACAGCACTCTAATTTATTAACCTACCGAAGGCTTTTACTTTAAATGGAATTGTTTTCTCTAAGCAATTATAGTAGCACAATTCAATGTGAATTAAAAAAAAAAAAGTAAGCTGACCACTGCAAAACAAACATCCTTAAGTAAAATTTATTGAGGAAATTTCCTAGTCATGTGAAAAACAAAAACAAAACAAAAAAACGGAAATCGCTGTCAATATAATTCAGAATGGTTTAGGCAAATCATCATTTCAGTCACACCCATGATAAAAAGAGTCCATTTGGGTTCAGCTGGCTGTATCCTTCTGAGAAATAAATGTACACATGTGATTTGGGTGCATGTTTCAACAAAATGCAGTTGCGCAAAGCTGTCTGGCCTGAGGAGATTTTAGGTGTGGTCTTGTCTTTGGTAACTAACTCCCCCCCCCCCCCAAATATGGGACCTTAGTGCAACACCAGAAATCCTTGTTTTAGGTATACCATATATTGAATTTTCTTATTTTCTTAAGAAGGGAAGGCATTTGGAGGAGGTCCAACAGAATGGTGAGGCACTAGAGTTCAAATATGAGAATCATCTGAAGGAAATAGGGATGTTTAGCTAGGGGTGGGGACGATTAGGGATGGGGTGGGGAGTGGGGTGTGGGAGGATGGTTAGAGGGTGGTTAGGGTGATAGCTTCTTTGAAGTATTTGAAAGGACAAGTATAAGAGGAATTAGGCCCCAGAGGGTAGAACCAGGGGCATTATGTTTAAGTGGCAGAGAAGTAAATTGAGGCTCAACGTCAAGAAAAACCTCCAAATGATTACAGCTATCCAAAAGGGCAGCAGGCTACTTCTAGAGATGGTGAGTTTCTCTTCACTGGAGGGCTTAGCGCAAAAACAACTTGTTAGGTATGTAATATAATGAGGATTCTCTTTTGGGTATGGCTTCGGCTAGGTGGCCTCTGGAGTCCTTTCCAACCCCAGTCTCCTGTGATTCTGTATTACATCCAGTAGAGCTATATTTTCCAACTGCAGAAAAAGCTTGATTATTTTCAAGGCTATGGGAAACTGGTCCAATTTCCATTGTGCAGTAAATCACAGAAATGATGGATTTGAAGGATAATTTTGGATAACTAGATCCAATTAATCTGAATAATGAACTCATAATATCCTGAAAAAAATCCCAGCATCATTTGTGTCTAGCTGGCTTAAGTATCTCCAAATTTAGCTGTAATGGGATATTCTGAACTTATAAAGATGACTTATTAGTAGATAACATTAACTTCTTATCTCCATTTTCATGATGTGCAAACCACATTCTCTTCAAACTGTCTATTGCATTTTTATATGTTTCTCTGTAATAGGGACAAAATAAATTATTTTCTATCCTCAACCTTCATACCATTTTATAAGGCCTTTTGATATAAGGATGATAGCAAAAGGATTCTAAGATCTAAAAGTCTAAAATTCTAAAGTCTAGGCTTTACTTTCACATGATCAGAAGGACGATGATACTTCCAATCTAGCTAGGGATGACGCCTAAAGGTCAAAGATCACCAAAGCTTAGGCTAGACATATGGTAACAGACTTAATGTAAACAAAGGTAAGAGATACTGTGAAGAAAGAAAGAGCTCTAGCCCAGGAATCATCAGGATCCTGGGTTCAAATCCACCCTCAGATACTAGCTAGCTGTGTGACCCTGGCCAAGTCACTTTACTCTGTTTACCTCAGTTTCCTCATCTGTAAAGTGAGCTGGAGAAGGAAATGGCAAATCACCCCAGTATCTTTGCCAAAAAAACCTTAAATGGGGTCACGGAAGAGTCAGACTCAACTAAACAACAACAAAATGGAGGAAAGAGCAAGTGGGATATTTAAATAACAGCTTTCTAAACACCAGAAGACAATTGTTTTTGTTGTTGTTCCCCAAAATCATTACCAGGTTTACAGTCTGGACCTGATACTTTATCAAAAGCATGATAGCATAGTAGAGAAAGCCCTGGGCTTAAAGGCAGGAGAACCTGGGTTCAAATTGTAACTCAAGACACTTACTAGCTGTGTGATCCTGGGCAAGTCTTTAAACTTCTCCTGGCTGTAGTTCCTCAACTGTAAATAAGGACCTGGATTCAAATCCCACCTATAACATTACCTGTGCAACCTTACATAAATCGCTTCATCTCCCTTAGTTTTCTCATCTGTAAAATGAGTGGGTTGGACTACATGAGGTCCCTTTTAGGTCTATGAGCCTCTAAGATCCCTCCTACCTTTTAATCTAAGATCCTATGATCTCTTCTTCCTTTGGAAATCCCTTTTATGCACCCTGGATACAACTGGAGTCCAAGACTCGTCCTATCTATGCACGGACATATACATGCATAGATAGGTCACTTCTGCCCTCGGAACGCTCAAAGAATGCATCCTACAAAACCACAGAGGGAAAAACACATTCCTACTAAGCGCAGAAGTGCCCAGCTAAAGCCAGAAGCCAGCAACAGTGAGCTCATGTGGGTTCCCTAGTGATTTTCAGAGTTACTCGAAGGCCACTGGATCAGAGGATGGTGATGGAAGCCATCTTCCCTACGGTGCTTAACAAACCAGGGCTAGAAAGGCACATTTTTATGGTTTGTTTCACACGGTCATTGTCTGATGCCAGCTGTGGGGGAGGAGGGCACGAAGGGCTAAGGTAACTGACCGACCACCTTGAGGTCTGATGGCTAGAGCCGATCCCGAAATAGAACCCTTGTTGGAAGGGCTGGTATATTATTTGTTTTTATGGCTTCCAGGCAACTGAGAAGGGGCATAAATGCAGCAATGTGTATACAGCACATTAATAAAAGGAGGATGTATTTTAAACAGAGAATTGAGTCAAGAAACCTAGCATTATATTTCTGAAAGCAATGATAAACGATGGGTAAGTAAACTTTGTGACATATCTAAATGATATTTGGGAATAGAAACCTAACAACTGACTTTCTACTCAAGTCATATGAATGTCTGCTTTATAGGGATAAGGTAATGAGTAATTGAGGACGGCCTGAAAAAGGAATCATTACCTCATGATAATGGCTATTAGCCCAGTATGGAAAGTCATTGGGAAGTGAAACTGCCACTAGGCAGTGTTAATTATAACCATCTCCTGGCTTCTTCAGGGCAGGATATGAGAATTCAGGGCTGACTCAGTTAGAAAGTGGGAGGCAGAAATGGTTCTGTTATTGGCCAGTGACCTTTCAAGTTCCCAAGTGACTAACTCACCTGACTAATATACCTACCCTCTACCTTGCCCCGAGTCTCCTGACTCAGTTTGTTCTGACTAAATGGGTCAAAGGAGAAACTGGGTTTTTTTGTTTGTTTGTTTTTCAAGGGGAGAGGAAAAATGGGGCCATATTTCAGTTAATAATCAAGTCTCCACAGAAGTGGTTGTCAAACCTGACTACGGAATGGGTCTGTGTGTGGCCTGTGAAAATAGCCAACTATAAGTGCTCACTGACTCATTTCAAGGAGGAATTACGCAGTATATACAATGACCCTCTGGGAGAATCCACAGAGGCAGGGCAGGGGAAAGGGAGGGAAACAAGAGAATATATATGCACATCATTTATAAGGCAGCTAGGTGGTACAGTGGAGTGAGTACCGGGCCTGGAGTCGGGGAGACTTGAGTTCAAATCTGGCCTGTTTGCCTCAGTTTTCTTATCTGTAAAACGGGGATGATAATAGCACGTACCTCCCAGGGTTATTGTGAGGATCAAATGAGATAATATTTGCAAAGTGCTTAGCAGAGTGCCTAATATAAGTTAAGTAAGTACCACATAAATGTTAGCTATTATTATTATTATTAACAGTCAAATGGGAAAAAGACTAGTGATAGGTGGCTTCACTCAATCTGATTCAAGCTACATCAATCAATCAGTCAATAAGCATATATTACGTACTTATTTTGGGCTAGGAACGGTGGTGGCCCCTGGGGATAAAAAGAAAAATGAAGATATAAGAAGCCTACTCCTATGAGAACTGTACAATAAGGGGGAGAATCAGAGAAACTATTTGGAAAGGAAGTTTGCATCAACCAAGCAACAAGCATTTATTAAGCACCTACTGTGTGCCTGTGTGCCAGGCACTGGAGCTCAAAATCACACAGTCTGCCCTCAAGGAGTTTCCATGCTATTGGGGGAAATAAGAAGCACACATATAAACATGGAGAGAATAAACGCAAGGTAGCTTCTTGCGAGGCTTGAGCTGAGCTTAAATGGAAACTGGGGTTTCTAGCCATTCATCTTCGTGTATGTGTATTTTATGTACACAGACACCGTAGGTACTCTCCTGAGAAACAGTGTACCTCTAACATCTTACAATAAATAGTGAACCATGAAATTAAAAGTTAAGTTAAAGTTTTTCCCCTCTCTTCATTCTACTGTCTGAATTCATATATTTATTATCCATACAATTAATTTGACAACCCAGTTCAACAAATATTTATTAAGCCCCCACTATGCGCAAGAAATAGGTTCAATGCATGAGGAACCCAAAGATGAAATAAAGTGGTTCCTACCCTCAAGGGTCTTATAGTCCAGGAGGGGTATTACACATATACAACTGAAAATCCTTTTAAAAGGCTCAGGAGAGGTCAAAGAACAGCAGCAATTCAAGAAGGAAAGGGTCACTTCTACCTGAGGGAATCAGGGAAGGCATCATGGAATAGGTGGCTTCAAAGGAAGAAATGGGCTGCCATCAATGGAGATGAGCGTCTATGTGTCGAACAGGACGGAAACAGAAGATACTTTAGTTTAATTAATGCAAAGAGTGGCCAAAGGGGAAGGCTGAAGTCAGATCAGAGAGAACCTTGCATGTGAGACTAAAGAATTTAAGTTCTATCTGCTAGGCAATGGAGAGCCACTGAAACTTCTGATCACCTTCTTAGTTAAGAAAGTTACTTTGAGGGGCAGCTAGGTGGCGCAGTGGATAGAACACTGGCCCTGGAGTCAGGAGGACCTGAGTTCAAATCCAGCCGCAGATACTTGACACTAGTGGTGTGACCCTGGGTAAGTCACTTAACCCTGATTGCCTCACCAACAAAGGAAAAAAAAAGTTATTTTGAAAGCAGTGAGAACGATGAATTGGAGAAGGGAGACTTGTTAGCAGACAACTACAATAGTTCAGGCAGGTAGTAGGGAAGATAGTAGTTAAATGGAAAGGAGTGAACAGAAATGGAATATCATTCAGAGAGAAAATTCAAAGGCACAGGCTAATGTTTGGATGTAGGTGGTGAGGGTATATGGAAAGTAAAAGAGAAATGTTAAGCCTGGGTAACTAGAAGAATATGTCAGAGACAAAAATAGGGAAGTTAGTTGAAGGGGCAAGTTTTGGGGAAAAAATGATGAGCAGTTTCAGTTATGTTGAGCTTGAGTAAGTAATCTAGGTGATGATGATGATGATAATGATGATAATGGCTTCTAGCATTTATATGGTGCCTAGTATGTGCCAAGTGCTTCAGAGATAAAACCATCTCAAAATCATCACGTCCTATTTAGTCAAACCCTCATATTTTACAAATGAGGAAACTAAAGCCCAGGGAACCTAGGTGATGTTTCATGATGTCATAGGTAGTGCCAGAAGCAGGATACGAACCCAGATTCTCTGACTCAAAGTCAGTCCACTTCCCATTGTCTACCAAGGAATGGGAAATTTGAGACTGGGTCTAAGTGAAGTGTAAGAGGTGATGATCGAGATTTGGAAGTCATTCACACACGAGTGAAAACTGAGGCCATGGAAGCAGATGAAATTTCCACAGGAAAGAGTTTAGAGGGAACAGGGCAAAGGAGAAGGTCTTGGAGGGATGTCCACACTTAGAGGATAGTAAGGGGAAGAGGAACTACTGAAAGATACCAAGAAGCAGTGACCGGTGAGGGAGAAAGAAGTGTCGGAGACACCAAGGGAAAGTCCAGGTTCATCGAGTACTACAGAATGATGCCAATTTCTTGAGAAAGACCCAAGAGGATAATAACAAGAAAAGGCCACAGGCTCTGGCAATGAGGAAACCATGAGTGACCTTGAAGAGAAAAATGTCAGTCGAGGGAAGGGAATGGAAGCCAGATGACAAGGGGATGAGGAAGAGGAAGTATTGAGTGTAAACTACTTTCTCAAAGTTTGATAGTAAATGAGAAGAGATAATGAGAGAAAGAGGGTTATTGGTTGGAGGAATAGTTATGTCGGAGAGGGCTTAAAAAAAAAAAAAGATAGGGGAAACCTAGATACATTTGCACCGGTGGAAAGAAGGGGTGGAAAGGGAGAGGTCAAGGGAGCATGACAAATAGAACAAAATCAAAGAGATCAGACAGAAGGGAATGAGATGAAGGGGACGGGTGGGAGGGTTATCAATTACCCATGTCTTGGTTTGTGGCATCCCTTCTATCTGTCCAGTAAAACCGTTATTGGCATCATCTATTATCACTTGACTTTTTGCCTGCCAAGAGCAATGGTACGGGAGCAAGAGCAGTCAGTAAATATTTATGAGGCACCTACTATGTGCCAGGTGCTGTGCTAAGCTGTGGAGACACTACGAAAAGCAAAAACAGTCCCTCCCATCAAGGAGATCTCACTCCAATGAAGGAGGTCGCATGGACAAACAAGCTATATACAAGAAAGTTTGGAGGTAATTAACAGAGTTAAGTCACTAGATTTAGGGGGAGATTGGAGGAAAGCTTCCTGCAGAAGGTGGAGTGTTAGTTGAGACTTGGAAGAAGCCAGTAAAGCCAAGAGGGAGAGCATTCCAGACATGGGGGACAGCCAGGGAAAATGCCAGGAGTGTCGTGCTCGAGGAACAGTCCTAAGGAGGACAGTGTAACTGGACACAGAAGATTTTACATTTGATCCTGGAGGTGATGGGGAATCCCTGGAATTTACTGACGGACAGAATTGTTGTGAAGTTCAAATGATATTCTATCTTCAAAATTGATTTCAAAACTATAAAATACTTGAGAGGATGTAAGGGATTATGAATGTGCCTGATCTGCAACTGAGAGCTAAGAACCTGGAGGGCAAGGGTCCCTAGTATACTATATATCAGTATATCATCCAGTGCTCCAGACGCGGTTGGTATCAGGAGAGCCTCAGATGCTTACCAGCCATGTGATTGAGCACTCAGAACCTCAGTTGCTAGTAAAGCAGGACTAAAATACACGCACTTCCTTCTTCACAGGGTTGATTTGAGGAGAATGCTTTGCATGCGATAAAACACTATATAAATGTGAATTGTGAGTCTCCTTTGCTGCCGGCTCCCCACCCCTCTCCTGCCCAAGTGCATATATGAGTGTATTAATTTCATCAATCTGATCTCATGAATCACCTGAAACTAACAGATAAAATTAGTGTGGGACTTAAGGGTTCCTAGTCCTGGAACCATGCAGGAGTTGCACAATCAATCCTGGCTCCACCACGCAATCTGAATCAATTCCCAGGACTTGCTTTAGGGAAAAGGTCACACGTTCCGCTGCAGTTCACTGGTCATTGGCCAGAATTTCCTGAGTATCCATATGCCTAGTTCTGTGATCAGATCATAAGGTTTGGACCTGGGAGGGACCCAAGTGAGAATCTAACTCATACCTCTTCATTTTACAGATCGGAAAACTAAGGCTAAGAAAGAGGTCATATAGGTAGCAATAGCAAAGACAAGATTTAAAAATCCAGTCCCATGATTCCCAATTGAATATTCTTGCTAACATGAGGGTAGAAAATAAATAAAAGATCCCTGGTTCCCAAGAAGCTCATGAATTAATGAATTTATTTTTTGAAATACTGCTCATTCATTTAATTCAATAAGAATTATTAAAGTCCTAACTATGTATGTGCCAAGTGTTAGGGATACAAAGGCAGAAATCAATGAGTCCTCAAGGAACTCACCTTATGATGGAATGGAATGATGTCCTTATATTACACGGTTTTGTCAAGTACAATTATTTAATGTTGATATATTTCTGTGATGTATAGAAAAAGACATCACTATTCACCTTTCAAGCGTTTCCATTTCTATTTACTATAAATTTATATAAATATTCAATATGTTAACCAACATATAACATACAATTAATTATAACAATGCAATAATGAAAGTACTATAAATATTCTAATAATAAATATTATTTATTATATTCTCTCTATGCAATCAGTTATTCAAGTATGTACCTATTCAAGTATATGGCTTTGTTTCATTGAAGGCACTGGCTTAGGAGTTATGTGGGATATAACATAACAAGCTGTGCCAGGCACCGTGCTAAGAGCTTTAACAAAGATTATCTCATTCGATCCTCACAACAACCCTGGGAGGAAGGTGCTATTATTGCCCCCATTTTGCAGATGAGGAAACTGAGGTAGAGGTTAAGTAACTTGCCTAGGGTTAAATAGCTAGTAAGTATCTGGGGCCAGATTTTAACTCAGCTTCAGGACTCCACGTAGCTGTCTCAAAAATGGCCACATGGCCATTCAGAATGATTTAGTAGGGTTTTATTGGTCTGGAAGAGTCAATAGGAATGGCCTTTTTTACCTAGTCAAAAAAAAAATCAACCTGGGAGGAGAAGACCCTCAGGGTTTCTGGCCAAAAACCAAACAGCTGCTATTTACATTCACTCTGAGGCCCAAACAATGACCAAGTAGGGCTTGGCCTGGGACCTATCATTGGCCAACCGGTGACAGCCAGAGTGACTTGGGTTTAAGGCGTGATCCTTAAGAAAGCAATCTAGCCTACAAACCCCAAGATATTTTTCAAGGTTTCAGTGATCAAAATTTACATTCCTTTCAGAGCACCTGCAGGTAAGGGCATGTATGACAGATTTGGGGGATGGGAAGAATCCAAAAGTAGGGACATCAGTTCAGAAGTCAGTTACTCTCACAGTCCACAAATAAAGTAATAATAGCTAGAAATAGGCAAGTGGCAGAAAAGCAGAGAACAAATCAACAAAAATTTATAAAGTGCCTACTATGCTCTACGCTAAGTGTTGAAGACATAAATACAGGAAGCAACCCCTAATAGCAAGGAGCCTACATTCTAATGGAAAGGAGGGATTTAAGAAATAAATGTTGTTTGTTTTTAAATACCTCACCATGCACAAAGTAGTGAATTCTACACCCATTAAAGTTAATACCTTATCAATGACATAATCTAAAAGTTTCTGGTTTTCAGTTTCTATAAAAGAGGTAGGAGGTGCTCTGCAATCCATGGCCTAAATCTAACTTTTACAGTTGAAGAAACTAAGGAAAACACAGGTTAAATGACTTGCCCAGGGTCACACAGCTAGGAAGCGTCTGAGGCTAAATTTGAACTCAGGCCTTCTCGACTCCAGGCCTGCATTCTATGAGCTGCCATCTATCCCACTTTCCCATCTTGATTCACTGTCATCAAGGCAAAACTTAATCCCCAAGGGTGCTAGGCAATTTGTCTCAAGTTCTGTCTACCGACCATGATTTCTGCCCACCATTGCAATCAACAAGAAGAATGTCCACTTATATAATGCCTCATTAAATGCTTTCCTCCCGACTACCCCTTCAAGGGTTAGTTAGCACTTACTATATTTACTAAATACAATTTTGCACTTTCTGTTCTAATTTTAAAAACACCAAGAATGAGAACTTCAGAGGTGGAAAACACTTGCAAGATCACACAGCCCAAATTGAGTTGCATGTTTTATAGTTCTTTCCCACTAAAAAAAACTCCATACAACACCCCATAGACTCACAGAATGTCAAAACTGGAAGGAACCTTGGCAATGCCTTCGTCCAAACCCCACCCATATTTACTAAAGTTAGTCATAGGATCATAGATTTAGAGCTGAAAGGGACGTCAGAGGTCAGCTAGTACTACCCAGTCATTTGACAAATGAGGACATAAGTTGCTTAAGTAGTTACAAGTTGCCCTCACCTAATTTTCTTTTTCCTGTGGGCCAGTGGAATGCAACAGGGAATATTTATTCCCACTTCTATTGTCTTCCAGTGGAGAAAGAAAGTGATAGAAACCTTGAGTGGTTTCTATAAATAATATTTTCCAAAGATCTCAGTGAAGGGGCATCAACATTAGGAACCAGCTTTTCACATAATTAGCTCTGGTTACTCACCCCTCTTCTTCACTAATACAAAATAGAATTTTCTCCATCCTTTCCTTATGTTATCCATTAATGCTGAACTGTGTGCATTCCAATACTCGGAGAGAGAGAAAGAACACTTGGAAAAGAATGCCTAGCTTCATTTGGTCAAAAAATGGCCTTTACAAGGGTTTTTATTATAGGCCATAAAACTCTGCTTACCACAATGTACCTCTCTATTCCTTGAAAAAGAAAAGAAATCTCTGCAGTGGTGAGAAGATGAAAACAAAACTCTGAAAGGTTCTTGTGCCTTCCTTCCATAAACAGATCTATGAGAATTATCTGTCTTGGGCACAGAGGCATGAGCAGCTGCTTATTAGGACCTAGAAGAGGCAGGACCTTTTTTTCCCTTAAAAGTTTCTATTTCATGTGGCTGCAAAGGGCTGTATTTTTTTTAATGAAGCATTTTTTAGGGTGGAGGCTTCAGAACATTCATGCAGAAGGGGACATGAGGCACATGTGCTCACCCTCCCCATTTTCTCAATTCATAAGAAGAAGAAACTTTCAGAAACTATGTCTAGTCTGAAGAAAAAAAAACACAATTAAAAAATACTAAATAATCCCACTATAGGGTTTCTAGGAAATGAGTAGAACAACTGTGAAAATGCTGATCTATGTTCAGCAACAATGTTCAAAAAACTCCAGAAGGAACTGACATGTACAGAGGGAGAAAGGAGAACCAAGTGGAGAAATTAATTAGTTTTTCCTCCAAACCTGAACCCAGGAGGTTAATATGCAAATTTAGGCTTCTGGGTATCTGCCCATTCAGGGGAAAGAGTTAAGTAGAACAGCTGGGCAATGGGGAAGCCAGACTATCTAAAGCAAGCATGATTTGGGATGGAGGGACCAGTGGCTACCTGGACTGTTCTCCAGGTGTGTACTTGCCGACCTTTAGATCATGAGCGAATGATAAAATGAATGAAAATGCATTTATCATTTATTTCCTGAAATTTAGCACTTTGCCAATTGAAAATCTCCAATCTGGCTGGAAGACCATCAAGGGACCAAGAATATATCATAAAAAGATCATCATAAAAATGGAGAGTTTAAAGTTTGCTTTGATAACTAAGCAAGAAGGAATCTACATGGGAAAATAGGATAGAGAGCAACAGGCCTGGAGTCAGGAAAACCTGAGTTCAAATCTGGCCTCAGACACTTAACAGCTGTGTGACTCTGGGCAAGTCATGTAACCTCTGTTTGCCTCAGTTTCCTCAACTGTAAAATGGGAATAATTACCGCACCCCTCCCTTATAAGTTGATGTGAGGATAAAATGATACACTATTTGTAAAGCACTTGTAGAAGCTACATAAATGTTTATTTCCTTCCACAATACCTTCATTTTACAGATGAGGAAACTGAGGCTGAAGAAATGACCTGTCCATACGATCAAAGAGATCATAAAGTAGTACAACCAGTATCTGAACCCAGGTCCTCTGAGTCCAAATCCAGTACTATTTCTATGGTATTATATGAGAGTAAAAAAAAAAAAATCTTTCTTTAAAACTTCACATGAGTAGAAAGCATGAGAAGTTCACAAGAACTGATACATTCACATTAAGAAAAAAATAGAACTATAACAGCTAACAGTTGTCTTAAGTAGCAACAGGGCATTTGTAAAGGATTTGATAATGACACAAACTTTAAACTGCTAAGGAATCTCTTGGGAGCCAGGCAGTATAGACAGAGAGAGGGACTTTGGAGTCAAAAGCCCTGGATTTGAATTTCATTCATGTCACTTACTCGTCTCATGATTCCAGATAAATAATTTCTCTTTGGCCCTCAGTTTCCCCATCTGTAAAATAAAGAGTCTGGACTGAAATAATAAAAACTATCTAAGGCTATCAGCTTGGGGACACTAGAAAAAATGCATTTCTAGAACTGATAAAATCACAGGTGTAGCTGTAGAAGTCAACCAACAAGTGTGTTCCTATTAAGCCAGACTTTGTGCGAAGACCTGAGGGCACAAAAAAAGGCAAAAATACAGGCTATACCCTCAAGGAGATCACGTCAACACACATTTATTAAGCATTTAATATGCACCAGGTATCTTGTGAAGTGCCAGGGCTACACAGACAGGCAAGCACCACAAAAGGATGACAATGAACAAAAACTGTGCATACGAGATCCCCATAGTGTGGACGGGTAAATGGGAAACTGTCTTAGAGGGAAGCCACTAGCTGTATGTGCATATGGGGGTGCAGTGAGAAGGGGAGAATGGGAAAGATCTCTTTGCAGGGGGTGAGATTTGACCCGTGTAAGGAAGCCAGGGTACTCTATTTAAGTAAGCAGGGGAGGGTATAATACACTTTAGGAAAGCTTCTTTTGGAAAGGGTTAAAATAGAAAATACAATTGGTGCTGAAATGGAGTAAATAACTCAAGTCATCAGAAACATTTACTTGTATGTAGATTCTATGATTCAGATGAGTACAACAGAAATAACTAAAGGCGTGGATGATGGCATTTTTGAGAAAGGGGACAGAGACATTGAAGGTGGTAAACCTAAAAAAGAGAGAGTGTCCATGACTTAGTGATTATTTCAAGAATATCAAAAGTGGTAAAGGGTGTGAATCTGGTTTCTGCTTTTTTCTAGAGGATTATACCAGAGGGATGGCACTTAATTGCACCAGAAAATTTTAGTCAAAGTTAAAGAAAAATAGAATATAAGTGATTAAATACTGAGACAAGGTCTGAAATCATCTTCCCTTAGAACTTTTCATAAATGGACAAACAACTACCTTTTGGCATTTCAAGTTTTATAAAGGTACATCAAGCTTGCACAGATTTCATATTTTATGTAGCACTTTCTTCTCAAAATTCTCCTCACTGTAATTCTGTGCAGAAAAGGCTACAGAGTGATTGTCCTCATTTTAAAGGTAAGGAAACTAAGATTGAGGAAAGTGAATTGCCTTCAATATTCCTCCTTTCTCCTATGCTCCACTCCTAGGGGAAATGGTCCTGAGATGCCTCTTTTAATTAAAAAAAAAAAGCATAATATGGGGCAGCTAGGTGGTGTAGTGGATAGGGCACTGGCCCTGGAGTCAGGAGGATCTGAGTTCAAATCCAGCTTCAGACACTTAACACTTACTAGCTGTGTGACCTTGGGCAAGTCACTTAACCCCATTGCCTAGCCCCCCCCCAAAAAGAAGCATAATACCTATGGTTGCTTCTGGGGCCAGGTATAATGGTATGTTTCCCCAAATCTGGTGGAATCGGTTACTTTCTGATTTCCCAACAAAAGATGAGTTATAGAATTTGGGACTAGGAATGGAAAAGCCCAAGAAAGAATTGGAATAAACACTTTTCAGATATTTCTTTTTTATTTTTCTCTTTTTGGCTTTCTCTATGGAAATCGAGCTTCATTTATCAAGGTGTTCACAGAGGTCTAGACTAAGTTAATGGGTGAGATTTAGAACAAAGACCAAAATAAGGGGAAAGGGACCATTTGGGTCCTAATCTTGTTTGCCTATTGAGAGCAACCAATGCATAAGAATCACAAGGGTTCTAGAGCTGTAGATCAAAAAAATCTCTAATAGACAGTTAATGGATTTGAGTAGCTCAGCACTGATGTTCAGAAGATTCTAAATCAAAACCAACTGTGATAATCAGAAATTATGCCAGTATCCAAAACCCAAACTGGAAATCTTCATGGTGGCAAGGTTTGAAAACATCTTGGCCCCGGGATGTACACATTCTCTCTGAAGGTTATTGTTAATAACAACCCTTGTGATCGTCTACGAATATTCCTAAGATGAAATAGTTGGGTAGAAGTAATTATAACTCTTCACGGAGAAAAAGAAAATACATTTGGAATAGAAACATCCAAAGAGGAAAAAAATGTTAAGAATGATGGTACTAGAAGAAAATCTCACCAATCTGGAGTATTTTGGGAGAAGATTGGTCTGGAAAGCTTAAATTATATAATATTTTCAAAGGAATGTAGTTGTATTACTTACTCTTTTTTTGGCAGCTGTATCACTTTCAAGTACATAGAATAATTCAAACTAACTACTAACAGAGTGTTTCTAAGTAGGGGTCCTTACAGCCTCGCTTAATGGACAGATAACCCTCATTTATAACATGGTGTAGCAGACAAATCACTGGACTGAAATCAGAAGATCTAAGTTTTAGTCCCAACTTGGCTACTCATTACCTGCTGTGGGATCTCAGTAGCCATCTCTGACCTTCAGTTTCCTCATCAAAAATGAAGGAAGTTGGATTAGATTTCTAAGGGCGTCCTCACCAGCTCCAAAATTCGGGGAAGCTAACATTTGTGCAGAAGAAATACACTATCACCCTTAAAAATACCAAGTCAAAACAAGTGTGTAGGTAAATTTAAATGGGTTTTCAGTGATTTTGTTTCCATTATAAATTTGCTTTATAATCCCCTTTTAAAAAATAGATAGTGCAAGGTAAGTTTGGCCGAGGCCAAAAAGAATAGTTGAAGTTTTACAATACAGAATTTAGAAAGTGAAAAGTTTTATTAACTAGGGATGGCCTGAACTTATACCATCCAGTATCAGGATAATAGACAAGTACTCATGCTGACAAACTAGTGCAATAAATACCTCTGAGAAGGATGGCACTGTTTCATACTGAAGGAACTGAGGCTATGCCAACATCCCAATCATCCCTGGTGATCTCAGGGGATGAACAGAGACATATCTCAGCAAGTCAACAATAACGTTGAGTTGCCATGAGAAGAGCTTAACATTGAAGCTATTTCAAGTGTATTATAATTGGTTTTTACAAGCCCTGATTTGGTTTAATCCAGTTTGCAGAATACAAAAAAAAAAAGTATTTTGCTTAGCAAAAATGAAAAGGATTTAATTATGCTTAATGATATATTGGATAGTGGCTTATGAAAGCCATTCTGTGGTCACTGAACAGAATGGGGATTACCTGTTAACCAGCCCTAAGGGACACTTTCTGGAAGAAAATGGCATCTCTACTGATGCCCTTAGTCCTTTCCTCTTCAAATTATCATGTATGGACATCTCTGTTTACAGGCTGTATGCCCCCCAGTACAATGGAAGCTCCCTAAGGGCAGGGTCTATTTTTAAAAATTTTGTCTTTGTATTCCCAGGTCCTAACAAAATGCATGGCACATAGTATATGCTTAATAACTACTTCTTGGATTGGATTGGATCAGAGAGTCTAAGGGAGAAACTACTAGAAAAACTGGGAGAAGAAATTACATTTTCAATTCAATAAGCATTTACTATAGGCTTTGAGGCCCTCCTGTTTTTGCAGAGGAAGTAGCCCATGACATCCAATATCTACAAAATATGAAATAAACAAAGGAAATCCAACCGTGGTTTTTGAACTGCTGGGAGGCATAACGTGAACTGAATAATCACTTAAAAATACAAAATTCCATCTGCCATGTTCTCCCACAAGTCTTCCCAGAAATACAGAAAAGACAAGAACAAATAAAATGCTATGCAAAAAGTTTCAGATTATGAGATGTATGTGTTTTGGGAAGTGTGATGATGAGGCTTCTAATTTAGGTGTTAAGACACATCTTAATGTATAAACTTTAAAGGAAAAAAAGTACATTCAAAATAAATCTTGCTAGATTTCTTCCTTAGATTAGGTGATAAAATTTAAAGCATTTTTTAAAAGTCATTCTGGGCCTGGGTATCTTTATATTAAGAAAGCAAAGGAAGAAGGAAAAAAAGGTAGAAAAAAGGAAAGAGGAAAGGAAGGAGGGAAGAAATGAAAGATAGAAGAGGGGAGAGAGGACGCAAAGTTAGAAAGTAAAGAGGGAAGGAGGAAGGGATGGAGAAAAGTTTGAAAGGAGAGAAAAGAAGGAAAGGATTAAGGGAGAGAGTTAGAAAAAGAAAGAGGGAGGGATGGAGAAAGGAAAATTAAGAAGAAAGGAGGGAGAGATAAAAAGAAGAGAAAAAAGTAGCAAAAGAAGAACAGAAAGAGAGATGACAGGAGGGAGGGAGGAAAGGAAGAAGGCAGGAAGATGGGAAAGAGGAAAATCATTAAGTAGGAAAGAAGGGAGGGAAGAAGAGAAGAAAGGAAAGAAATTCTTTGTTTCTTTCAATTCCTCAAGATACATTTAATTATATGAAACTGAGTTGACATAGAGCTCCTTTTTCTATTATAAAATACAGTAGTGAAAATAATTTGGCAGCTGCTTACAAGTTTGTAAATGAGTGTCAGCAGAGAGGTAGAGACATGAAGTTCTTTACTGTTGCATGGGGATGCTATGTTAATTCAATACAGTGCCATCCTGTTTTAAGTATTATATGCATTCTTGGAAACATTATAACGTGAACCTTTATGGAGAATATTTTTACCTGACTAATTATAATTTTGAAGCTCTGTTCACACAAAATTGTTAAGGCCCATGACAATATAAATCACATTTATGATCTTACCCCTGACCTCAAAGAAAATTTTAAAATACGCTTTACAAAAACAGTAATATGACCTTTGTTTATTCCATTTCTGATTTTATTTTATATATTTAGAGGTTGAACACAATTATATTTATGAAAAAGAAATTGCATTAATAAACCTGAGGGCATGGAAACACTAAAATTATGTAAACAGGATTTACTCATTAAATTGTACAGACAAGAATACATAAATTATATTTAATTCTACTCCTGTGATTTAGATGAGAACTGCCTAATGGCTTGTGAGAGTCATGAAGCCTGGCTCCTGGCTCTTGACTTGTGTGAACTTGGGAAGGCCATTAATTAAATAGCTACTGTATATTTGCTGCCTCCACCTATAAAGTTAGGATGATGAAAGCACTTACTGTCTATGTGTGTCAAAAAGTTGAGTCAGAGTATGTGTGAACATGCTGTGTTTGTTCTGGTGTTCAGTTGAAGCCAGGTCTGAGTTCACAATTAGATATGAGAGAAGATAGAGCAAGTGTGAACATGCTATGTTGTTCTGGTGTTCAGTTGAAGCCAGGTCCCAGTTCGATAGGAGAGAAGGTATTTGTTTTCGCTTTTCTAATACTGAAGATGATACACTGTAGTCTCCTAAGAATTAAACATAAGTATCAATCAAGGGGCAACAGAGAGTTACATTGTGGGTATAAGCAGGCTGCAATACATAACAAATAAAGGAGTATGGTAAAGAGACTGAAGAATAGACACCATCATAGAAATATTTGATAGAAAAAGATAACTGGTGGACCCCTCCTGTGCTCTACCGGTATCCTCGTGATACCTACAGAAATCAACCAACCAAAAAGCATTTATTAAGTATCTACCATATGCCAGGTTCTGTGCAGGGATACTCAAGTACAAGGAATGAAACAATCCCAACTCTCAACAGTTTACCTTCTATCTGATCAATGGAGGAAGACAATAGGATACAGATACAAATATATACAGCACCAATATAAAATGAATAGGTACAAAAATAAATACAAGGTAGGTTGGAAGTGGGGATCAGAAAAGTGAGGAAGGCACCGTAGGAGGGTCCTGTAGGAGGGCTCAGTCAAGAGCTGCACAGAAGGCCACGTATGAGTTACAATCTGTACCACTGGAGGAAACAACTGCACTGATGGTATCACGGATGCATTTTTGCTCTTGAGTACTGACAATGAATTATCCATCATCCAAAAGTTCACAAAGATAGCCAGCCTTCTTGATTCACAAGGCTGTGGACGCATAGAAGAGAGAGTACTTTGAGGGTAAACAGTGGGTAAGGTTGGAGAAAAAATGTTCAGTGAGTCATTAGGACTAGAAGCGAAATGAAACGCTATACCCAACTCTGTTGAAACTTTGGAATTTAAAATAAGAAACTGTTTCTTAGCACCAGAGGGAATGGTCCATTTTAATGCATGTTAGGAGAAGTTTGCAAATTCTTTAGCTGAAATACAATTAAAAATCAAGCATTTCCAATGTAATATGCCACTTAGGATGTATAATTACAACCAATTAATGGCCAAACCAAATGAATTCTTATGGAATTACATTATCATAGTCTCGCAAATACCAAAAGAGTTCCTCATGATTGATGTTATTATACTGAATACCAAAAGAATTAGTAATGATTTGGTGACTTCCATCCAGTTTAGTCCAACTTCTTTGGTCTAATTAGCTCATCATTATTCAATAATTTGGTATTTTTGCTACTATTCCTGTCCTTAATTATCTAGTATTTCTCTGGACTCTATGAGCTTCAGGTAAGTATTCCAATTAAAAGACTTATTCTGAATTGGGAGGCACTGGACATATAAATATATTTCATTTCATAAGATTAGGTACAGGAAATGATTCAGAGAAAACCTATTAGAATCTAAATACCAATAAGCCATTTGTTTAGTGTGTGTGTGTGTGTATGTATGTATTTATGTATTTTTGCTAAACTGAAAATCTATTTAACAATACCCTAACTAGAATCTGTAAAAGGGGAAAATCCATTACTGATCATCAACTCATGCCACTTAATGTTGAGTTATTAAATTATATGCTTCAACATTCATCTAAAGGTCAAAGAAAAGTCAACTGCTGATTCCTTACTCTGACTGGAGAGACTAACAGGGATACCAGAAAATCACATATATTTTATCCATCTGGAAGGCAGAGAAGAGGTCCTAGTGCATGCACCGTGCATGGGAAATGATCCTACATGTGTATTGGTTTCTGTTTATGTGTTATATGGCTCACTTACTCCACTCATGTCACCATGTTAAAATTAAATATGATTATTACATATTCATGTAAACACCTAGAATTCTGGCTAAGCACAAGCTCTTTTTTGCATTTGCAATCTATTTCTTAACTGCTATGTTTCCTGAGGATCCCTATACAAAGATGATACCAACATTTTCAGATTTCACTTCTTCCTAATAATGGCAGCTGTTGGGAAAGAGAGGCAGGTTGCAGCTGGTACCACTCTCCCATCTCCACCCCCTCCCCTGACTCAGAGTCTAGGTTCTGTTGGACCTTACCCCTGAAGTAGGAACAGCCAGGTCAGGTTACCCTCCCCACCCCCCCAGACACCGTCTCCCTATCTCCAAAAGTAGGGGAGACAACAATAGGAGATGAGTGAGACCAGCAGCTGAAGTAGGCTTCAGACAAAGGTAATGAGGCCATTTAGACTGTATCCAACAACTGGATTCAATTCAATTAAATTCATCCTCTACTTATTAAGTGCCTGCTGTTTATAGATTTCTATTCTGGGTTCTAGAGAAGAAAGTTGAGATAAGACATAGTCCTTACCTTCACAGAGCTTATAGTTTAGCATGGGGCTAAGATAAACACAGAAAACTACGGATGGGTACATCAGAAAGGAAAAAAAATAAGTGCTACGTGAGTTCAGAGGGAAGACCCTTACCAAGAAGGAGAGCCTCATAGCCTCATAGAGGTGACATTTTAAGTAGGACTTTAAAGGAAGAACAGGCATTTTTAAGCTGGGAGGGGGAGAGAGGGTATACCAGGCATAGAGAACAGAATTAGCAAAGACAAAGCGGAAGGAAAAGTGTAGCATATTTAAGGGGTGGAGAAGAGACTAGATGGGTTGAAGAATAGAGTATACATATTTCTAGAAAGCTTTTAGGCTTACAAAAGGACCTCCTTGGAACAACTTTTCTCACAACTCATGCCAGTATTATCGCCATTTTATAGATGAGGAAACCAATCAATCAAAGAGCCTTGATTAAGCACCTACCACGAGCTAGACACTAGAGACAACAAAGGAAAAAGTGAAAGTTTCTGCCTTCACAGAGCGCTTACATTCAAACACACACACATATACACACAATAACACACACATATATGATATACACAAAACAGGTCCAAGATAACCTGAGAAAGGGACACTAACAGCTTTGGGGCATCGGGAAAGCGTCAGGCGGAAGGTGTCACTGGAGCTGAGTCTTGGAGGAAGTAGGGAGTTGGAGAGGCAGAGGTGAGGAGCAAATGCGTTTCAGGAAAGAGGGGGTAGAAGGGTGAACGAGGAGGAGGACAGGCCTTCTGTGCAAAGTCACAGAGATGTGATGTCCTCTACGAGGACAAATAAGGCAGCCACTTTGTCTGGATTGTAGATTGCAGAAAGAGTGCAATAAGATCTCAAGCCAGGACAAGGATAGATCTGAATGCCAATAGAGGACTTTCTATTTGATCCTGGAGGTGATAGGGGGACACTACAGCTTATTGAGTATGGAAGTGACAAGGTCAGATCTACACCTCTGAGTTTTTGCAATCTAACTTAGGGTTTTGTTTAAACTCCAACAATTCCTACATGCGTCTCCCAAATTATTTGACTTTGGAAATGGCAGTTACCAAGCTGGGTCATATGCGTATCAAGGGGTTCTTGGTGGAGTCAGCAGAAAAGAGTGCTACATTTGGAGTTTGGAGATTTGGTTTCATATCATGGCCCTTCAACTTACTATCTGTTTGACCTTGAGCAAGTCATTAAATTTCTCTAAATCTCAGTTTCTTCATCTGTCAATTAAGAAAGCTGGACTACAAGGCTTCTAAGGTTCCTTCTGGCTCCATATCTACCATCACAGGCCTTCCCACCCATTACACTATCTTCTCTTCACTTAAATCCTCCTCCAATATCTGGATAATATGGGAAAATGCTTACAATAAGCCATCTCATCCCAAGAATAACTTGTATTCTACTTTATCTCTGTTGTTAGAAACTTCTTAAGTAAAGATCTGTGGTACTGGAGAAACCAAGGTAATAATCTGTGGTCCTATGTATGGGCCTATCTTACTTAAACACACACACACACACACACACACACACACACACACTTTTCACTATAAAGCCCTAGAGTAGTCTTCGAATGATCTCATATTTAGTACTCTATTTATATATCTTCCCAGGGCTAAACACAGTGCCTAGTACATAGTAGGTGTGTTCATAAATGCTTGTCAAATTAAAATAAATTCTCAGAAGAATTCCCTTTTAAGGAAAATGTCATTCCCCCTAAGCAAAACGGTCCCTTTTGTAATTGATAAAATTTTGAGCATCAGGAGCAAAAACACTGCAATGACATTTTTTTTCACTGAATGTTTTAATGACTTGCCCAAACCGACATGATTTTGACAAACACAGTTTCCCATGAGGCATCTATGTCGACAACTCATCTGTGTAGGCAATCAGATTTTCCTTCGGCTTTGCCAGTCCAAAGCATGGGGGCAGGCTATGAAGTATCAGTGGCAAGCTTGCTCTGGCTAACAGAAGCATAATCATTTCAATCTTTGAGGACAACAAAACATTTTTGGGAAGCTCCTATTTGTTTTTAAAAATTCCTCTTCTCCTCCCGCTCCCCAGCTGGCCTCTGGTTTCCCTTATGCTGTTGTTTGGTCTTTCGTGCCATCTCTCTCTGCTTCTCTTTTTATCTGTCTGTCTGTGTGTGTCTCTCTCTTCTTTCTCCTCTCCGTTTCTTTCATTCTCTGTATTTCTCCTCTCTCCTTCTGTCTCTCTCCTTTCTCTGTCTCTCTCCTCTGTCTCTTTCTCCATCTCTCCTCTCTCTGTTCCTCTCCTTATCTCTGTCTGTCTGTCTGTGTGTTTCTGTCTCTATGTGTCTCTCTCTCTGCTATCACAGGCTCCTGGTAAAGCCTGACTGACTAGGCAGTCAGCAAAACCCATCAACTCAAAAATGGAGGCAGTTTGGGGCCAAGTCATCTTCACTAACTCACTTGGAAATGAGGAGGTGTTTATTGCAGCCTGTCTGTCCCATCCCCAGCCAGGACACACAGCAGTCAATTACTGGTGATTAAAAGAACCAATTTCCCTTCAGTCTTTCCACCCCCACCACTCTCCCAGCAAAAGTAGAAAAAAAAAAGAAAGAAAAAGGAACCACCAGCAGCATCAACAAAAAAACCAGCCCCAAGGGGACAAAACCTGCCACCGAGTCTGCCTTGCCATAATTTCCCCAAGCATTATGATTGATAATGATCAGCAGAGCGTGGGTTAATAACTCCCCTTAATTTCCCCAGCCCCTTTGAAGGGTTAAAATATGGCAGATGTTGATAGCTGACGCTCCTGGCTAGCAGGAAGCCGGACTGCCGGGAGGAGCTCCCCTTTCCTGCAGCTGTCTATGGAGAGCAGCTCCCTGCATGCACTTGTCATTTAGGCCAGGGGGGAACGTCTGCGGGGGACCCAGGACCACAAGGGAACCTTTTTTTTTTTAACGGTTATTTCCTCCCCTGGTGTAACTTGCATGACAGTATGTGACAAGCTGAAATTAATGGGGACAGGACTGCGCCAATACCTCCTTGAATTGCTCTGACACTGGCTGCAGGCGGCCTGTTTGGCCACCCAGCCAAGACCTCACATGAAACATGGCCAGGGGCCCACGGCTCTATTCACTAACAAGCCAGCTGGTCAGTGATTAGAAAAACTCAAACAATGTGGTACGGCACAAACGGGGATGGGGGTGGTGGAGGGCTTTACAAACAGCTTCTGCGGAGAGGTCGCGCCATTTGCCCAAAGGAAATATACAGGTTTATCTCACTCCCCTGAAAATTCCAAACCTCTCCCAAGGTACTTAGAAGTCAGGAGGCAGTCATGTTCCACGGTCCTCCCTGCAGAGTATACACTAGGCGAGGCACATCATCCTAAGCCCCGTACACCATGATCTCCAGCTCTGAGGAAGCTTTTCTGCAGCCCCAGTGGCTAGCTGGGCATCTCCTGCCTCGAGTTCAAATGCCAGAGTCCAGGCACCATGGGGCTGCCTAATATCAAAAGTGTGCATGTGTATATCTTTCATGTTTTCTGATCCACATATACACACATTCACAAAGAATCTATCACACATTCTATCATTTTGGAGATGATGATACCAACTTTCTTTGGCAGATTCCCACTCTGGCCCCTTAGGACAATCAGAAATGAAACTTAGCCTGCAGTCACTGGTAATACAATAAGGCCTCACTGCTACAAATTCATCAGACCTAAAGAAATGCCAGAGGATAGATTACCAATTGTGGATTCGTAAACCTTAGAGTCACAGGAATGTGACTTGCTAACGTTAGCATTATGATTCTGAAGGATTCTATGTAAGTTAGAACAGCCCAATAGTATTAGTGGAGGAAGCAGCCAGGAAGACCTCAGTTCAAATCCTGCCTCAGATGTTTACAAGCTCTGTGACCCCAGCCAAGCTGCTTAGCCTCCCTCAGCCTCAGTTTTCTCACCATAAAATGAGGATAATCATAGAACCTATCTCATAGGATTGCTGTGAGCATCAAACGAAATAAGCTAGGAAAAGCTCTTTGCAAAACTTAAAATGTTAGCTATTATTTATTATAAGATGGATATAAATAGAAAATTGAGAAAGGGAGTTTTTGAGGACAGGAGGGGGTAGCTTAATCACATTTTTTAGGCAACCCCAAAGTCCAACCGAAAAGCTTCTCACTCTTCAGCTTTAATGCTGGTAATACCCCTCCATTTCTTCACGATGTCAAGGCATGTCTTCAAGGACCATAAAGTTATAATGCCATAAAGGCATTCTGATAGGCTAAATGCCTTCGCAGGGCTGGGAGTGTATTCACATTTGTCTGTTCTCTTGTCCAGAGTTTCCTCACGTCCTGGTTCATGTGAAGGAGGCCAAGACGGGGGCCAGAGTGAGTGGGAGAATGAGGAATGTTCTGAGCAGGCCAGGAACAAAAGCCAGTTAGATGAGACAGCAGTGTGGGTAACAGGTTGAGACCAAGGTGATTCTAATGAGGTTGTGGACTTGGCCCCGAGAAGTACAGATGAAGGGAGCCCTAGAATCGCCGAATGTCAGAGGCCCTCTATCCATACCTGAACAGAAATTTCCTTTCCAGCCTCCATGACTCTTGCCTAATGGTGACCTCCCCACCTCCAGAGGAAACTCCTTCCCATTCAGTGACCTCTAATGGCTAGGAACATCAAGCCTAAATCTGCTTCTTGGTACCTTTCTTCCATACTCCCATGCACTCGGGGGGCTCTGCAGGACAAATCTAGTCCCTCTTCCAGGTGGTAACCCTTTAAAACTTGAAGAAAGCTACTGTAGTCACCCTAAACCTAGGTCTGACCATGTCACTCCCAAGTCAATAAATTCTAGTGGTTCCCTATTATCTCTATGATTAAATCTAGAATCCTTTCTTACGTGGGAAAGGCTTTTAAAGCCTGTTGTACCTTACACCTTACTACCCTCTGCATACTCTGTGGGGCAGTGACAGGGGCCTCTTTGCTGGTCCTCATACATGACACTCCATCTCCCAAGGGTGGGCATTTTCACTGGCTGTCCCTCATGCCCAGAATGTTCTCCCTCCTCCTATCTCCCTTTGAGTTCCTCCCTTCCTCCGAGTTCCAGCTAACATCCCATCTTCTACAAGAGGCCTTTGCTGCCTGTCCCTTCCCCTTAACCCTAGTGCCTTCCCTCTGAGACTACATCCAATTTATTTGGTCTTTAGCTTTCTTATTTGTATATTTTGTCTGCATGCTGTTGCTTTCAGTGGACTAGGAATACTTTGAGAACTATTTTCTCCTTGCCTTTCTTTGTACCTCCAGTGCTTAGCCTATGGAACACAGTAGGTGCTTAATGTATTCTTGCTGACTTGAGTAAACTTCCTCTTCTCCATTTCCAGTTCCTTTAGCTGATCTTCTGAAGGCATGGATTCAAGGCCATTCACCATCCTGGTTACCATCCTCTGCACCCTCTCCAGGTTATCCTTCCTAAATACGGTGACCAGACTGAACTGCCTTATTCTATATAGTCTCACATGGATAGAGTACAACAGAAAGGCTACTACCATTTTAAACATGGACATGATGACTGTCTTAATGCAACCCAAGATTTTACTTAACCTTCTTACCTGTGATAGTAATAGTGCAAAACACTTCTAACTCTGAAGGCACCCTTTAAATCCAATACTACGAGGATAACAAATGCAATGACAAGAGAAAAAAAAAAGAAGGTTCTCAGCACTTTGGATAGAACCCCTGCAGTTGATCTATGGGAGGTCATAGACAAGAGTGGAGAATATAAGGAAAGTACAGATGGGTGCAATATATAACATGGAGGTAATACCTACCATGATGAGATCACATGTCCATTAGAGTATAGGAGAATCATTGGGTGTGTTTGCCACAAGGGGATCATGCTTTGGTTACAAAAAGGTTAAAGACAGTACTATATTAGATTTTGATCCATCAAGATAATAAATTAAAGCAATTTTCAAAACTCCAATGAAGACCTGGCCAGAAAAAGAGTCAAAGAAAGGGCATCTTCCTACCCTCAGTGGAAAAGGTCTCTCAAGACGGCTTTTTCCCCTCTTTGGGAAGGGAGTAATGGTAGAAAGGGGAGAAAAGAGACTAGTCTTGTAAATAAAACATCGTAAGAAGTTTGTTGTTTTTAGGAAAGGCTTTTAAATTTTCTATCCCAGACGTGGAATGCAGGCCTGGAAAACATATGACTGAGGGAGTCAGGGAATGAACCTTCAACACAACGAAAAAGTAAAACAAGAGAAAATTCATCCACAGAAGCAGCTAATCTCTTAAACAAATACATTTCCCAAACACACTTCATAATGCCACCTGAGCCTTCTTAACATTCATCGCCCACTGATTCTTGGAACCTTGTTTTTGGATAAGAAGGTAGTATATTAATGACATTTTTTTAGCTTAAACCAAAAAGGGTTTTGAGAATATTTTGGCTATGTAATAAGCCTCCCCCCACACCCCTCGCCCAAGATAAGCGATTAAACATTAACGAACAGGGAATTTATTCAACTATAGGCAATTCCTGTTATATGACAACTCAGTGTGCAGGACTCTAATCTTACAGTATTAAGTTGGTCACATTGAGTATACATTACTAAAGATTCTGCATTGTGAAATGCTGAGATTCTCTTGGCTTGAAATATTGCTTCCCTGGCTCAGCTTTCATGGCATTTCTTCTAGATTACTGCACCCCTCACCCCCCCCCCAGTCCTCTTCTACCCCCACAGCTCTACTACACCAATGGCTCTGCTGATGGTTCTCCAGTGGCAGAAGCAAGTGTGAACCACTGGGAGGAACATCAGGGGAGCCACTCTACTGGTGACCTTCCTGGCAGACTTGTTTAAAGTGGTTCACCTAGTGGAAGAGAGGCATTCTCTTCCATCTACCTCCACCTAACCGCACACCAATCAATCAACAAGCATTTATTAAGTGCCTATTCTGTGACTGGTACTACGTAGGCTAGGAGCTAGGTATACAAATATAAAATGAATTAGTTTTTTCCTTCAAGGAGCTGACAGTCTACTTTATAAATATGAAAAGGTTCTCATAAGGCAAACAATTAGCTCTCTGTCTTTAAGATCTCTCTATCTATCCAACCATCCATCCATCTATCTATCCCTTATCCCACAAAACCTCATTACATAATAATACATCTCCAATTAAATACACACACAACACATACACACACACACACAAATATACTTCAACAGTTCTATAAAGGGACTCTTCATAAGATGACAATGTGATGACTGGGGATTTTCATTAGTATAGATTTTGCTTCCTTTGGTACAACTTGAACGACCCCTCCGTGACTTGCTTGATGGTCATCAAGAGTTGCCAAAAAAACCCTCACCCTCATGGGTAGCCTCTCTGGACTTGGCTAGGCCAGTCTTCAGACAACCGAAATCGAAGCCTGGCACCAGGGCTGATTGCTGAAGCAGCATGGTGCGTTCAAATTCCACCTCAGATACTGACTAATTGTGTGACCCTGGGTTAAGTCACTTAACCTTTGCATGCCTCAGTTTCCTCATCTGTAAAATAATAACGACCTCTATTCTAAATATATGGTCCCAAGATCCTATGATGCATTCAAGAAGGCATGCCTCTAGGATATTTGTGAAGGCCTCTTCAAATAATCCCCTCAGAAATAAACATTCTATACGTGGAAATTTCACAAGTTGGATAACTTTTCAAGAACAAATCCATCCTGTACAGGAAGGGATTTCTGTATTTATGAAAATCTTTCTCCTAAAAACAAAACAAAACAAAAAAACACAACACTCCATGTTCTCATTCTACCCAGGGGCAGAACAGCCCACCAATCACATTCTAAGATGCTCATTCTCTGCTGGTGAATTTACCAGCTCTATGGGCCCTACTCTGACTGAACCAAAGAGCCGGCAGCTGGGGGTAGCCCCCTTTCCAAGCCAGCCAGCCTGCCCCTCCTCATGCTTCATTAGGCTTCTTATCAGGACAAGAAGAAAAGAAACCCTTTTGTTATGGCTTGCTTTCCTGTGGCAAAGGGAAAGAAAGACCAGGCAATGTCTTTCCAGCCCATTTCCCTGGAGGCAGGGCAGCATGTACATCCCTTAACTCGGATGGGACCTACTAGTTACTCGCCCGAAGGAGAGAGAGCTGAGACTTGGCAGTAACCCGGACACATGGCTTCACCAGCCAGCATTATTAGGAGCCAGTCTCTTGGGCTTCATCCTACACTGAGTGAGTGAAGGAGGCTATGGACAGCATGGAAAGGGGCATGAGTGAGAGGAGGAATTCAGGCTGCGACAGTGTTTTGGGTCTCCAAATCCAGGAAAAGAATTACTTTGAGGGATGCTGAGGCTAAAAATAGGATAAACTCTCCAGTTGGTGTTTCAAACCCTCCCACTCACTCTTACCTACCTTTCCAGTCTTATGTCCCATACTCTCCCCTCTTCCAATCAAAATGAAGTAATAACTATTCCTAGAATATGGCACTCCATCCATCCACCTACCCACATTAGTACCTTGAGCTACTAGCATAGTGTAGACACGTCATGACTGTTCACTTTGAATCTATTACTGATCATCTCGTAAACCATGTACCCTTGGTAGCTCTACCCTCTTGCCTTCCTGTGGCCAAACAGAAGTCAAAGCAATGGCTTTCCAGCCCATTCCAAACACTACTGGCTTTATTATTATCCACAGGGGTCTATTTTCATCCCTATGCCCTTCAAGAAAAAGTACAGTGATACAGGTAGACAGACAAACCTCTGAATTATGAAGACCTGGGTTCAAGTCCTGCCCCTGGCACATACTAGCTGTGTGACAAGTCATATAACCTCTTGGTGTTCTGGGAAACTCTTTAAGACTATTAGTTGCAGAGAAGGTGATGAGATGCATTGGTAGAAGGAGTACCCTTAATCAGGAGTTTTTTCTACCAATTAAATCACAAGCTCTATTACTTTTCTTTATTTTCCAATAATACTGAATAATAGTAATTTACATATCTACAGTGCTTTAAGGTTCATAAAGGCACTTCTCTCAAAAGAACAATGAGAGGTAGATCTTTCAAAGATGATCACAAAAATTTTAAGGTATCAGTGGTTAAAAGAGAACAGACTTTGAAGGGAGGCCTAAAGAAGCAGAAGAAAAATCATACTAAATGTCGATAAGATTTTTGTTCCTTGTCTGGAGTTACTTTTTAAATGTCTTAAAAAAATTCGGGGGGAATCTAGGTTGGATTGCTGAGTTCTATACAAACATGTTATTGTAACATCAAGCATATTCTATGGAGATCACTGTTGACATTTCGAGTCTCCAATTAAACATTTTACTTTAAAAACATGAAAGCCGTCTGTACACTCTTTCATTAGAACCAATTTTACATTTGTAACATCCTACATATTCTTTTTGAACCATTTCCATGTAAATGCCAATCCTGGGTTTGGAAGGAAAGTATTTCCTTTTGTAGCAAGTTAAGGAGTGCTGTCAGAATTCTCCCCCTAAAGAAACAAGCCTTTACTAAATTATATATCATAATTATTTTGAACGTGTTATAACAAGAATGAACACAGTTAATTTTCAAGTGAAAAAATACTGTTTATGGAATCTTAAACCAGGAGTGAGATTTTTAAAAAAGAGAGTTCTTCCTTCAGTGCCAATCAGTCCTTCCAGTTAATGCGCCACTAAAAAAGAATCTAATTCTACACACACAAACTATTTTTAAAAGTCCTCTATCAGGAATTTCTGACATTCCCAAATCACATGCCATCTTATTGTGAACTATTTTGTTTAGCTATAATATGATAATAAAACCAGGGAGAAAGATAAGAGCAGTAAAATCTGGCCATCTAATCAGAAGACGTGAAATCCTGCCTTCCCAAGACCTTGCAGATTTGTTCTGTGCATGTCCCATCATCTCACCGAAGCCGACCAACTTCATGGCTTGTTATATAAAAGTAGAGGAAGTCATACTCCTGCCTAAATAAGACATTTATGAATTCTTGGGTTGGTCAATAAGTTCACCAATTAAAGGAGAGATTTAGGTCTGAGAGCTTGGAGTATTCTACAATGGGGCCTATATAAAGTGTTTTGACTTGACATAAACCCACAGAATGGGCTACTTACCGGGGATCCAGTATTAGAAATGTTGTTTCTAGCCTCCCAACCAGCAGTAAATGTTACGAAATCAGGTCTGTTTCTACCAAAATTTACAAGTCAACTCAGCTGTCTCTTTTCTAAGGAAATGTTCCCGCTATACAAAGGGTTACCTCTGAACAGTATCCCCATTATTTCACCCATGACTCCATTCCTAATTTTCTGTTTTATGGCAGCTGCTCTCTAACTTACAAATAATGTGTCTTTGTTTAGAGTTCCTTAAAAAAAACACACACACACACACACACAACTGTGTATTATGAATGTGGAAGAGACCTCAATTTATTTTACTTTGAAACCTGAGAAATCAATAACATAAACCATATGTTAATTATAGAACTTGGTGATAAATAAAGAATGATGTTCTACGAAATGGCAGAAATAATAGGGTTGATGGCATTGGCACTGGGAGAGAGAGAGAAGGAAAAGAGCTCTTGGGAAGGGGGCCTTCAAGAGTCTTATGATTTGGGAGAATATAAGAACAGGCTTTATTTTCTATATTCATGTAATTCATCAATCAAGCAATCAATCAGCACCCCACAGTATTCCAGGCATTTGGATAAGGGCTGAGGATACAAAACAAAAATAAGATAATCCTTGTCTTTAAGAAGCTTACATTCAGGGGCAGCTAGGTGGCATAGTGGATAGAGCAGGTGACCTAGAGTCAGGAGGACCTGAGTTCAAATCTGTTCTCAGACACTCACTAGCTGTGTGACCCCGGGCAAATTACTTAACCCCAATTGCCTCAAAAAAAAAAAAAAGCTTCCGGGGGGGGGGGGCGCCACCACATGTTCACATATGCATGTACATTGACAAGTATATGAAAAAAGTAAAGATAAGATAATTCACAGAGAAAGAGTTGCACCCAGAGCTGGGAAATCAAGAAGGGGCCTCATGGAATAGGTGAAAATTGAGCTGAGTTTGGAAGGAAGGCTAGGGATTCGAAGAGATGGAGGTGAGGAAGGAAAATGACCCAGGCATAGGGGTGGCCAGTGGATATTGTGAAATATTTATTATATTATAATGTAATATTTATTATAACCAAGAAGAAAAATCAAAAGCGGTTAGGGTATTTTGTCACTCCCTGAAGGACTGACAATGGTGAAAAACAACAAGCACTTAAAATCAGAACTTTTAGAGAATGACAATCACACTTCACACTGATGTAGTACTGTAAAGTTTAGGCATGACTTTCACATTCGTTCTTCTCATTTCATCTTTGTAACAATCCTACAAGGTGGGTGCCATAGTTATCTTCTCCATTATATCCTCTCCATACTCTCCAAGTAAGCCTCAGAAAAGTTGAGCTAGAAAAGGTCAAGATCAGGGTTTGAACCTGTGTCTTTCTGTCTCCAAGTCCAGCAGCCTTTCCACTGCCCTGTTGTTATTACTCAGTTGTAACTTTTAATGATCACATTTGGGGTTTTCTTGGCAAAGGTTTGCCATTTCCTTCTCCAGTTCATTTCACAGTTGAAGACCAAAGCAAACAAGATTAAGTGACTTGCCCAAGGTCCCACAGCTAGTGTCTGAGGCCAGATTTGAACTCAGGAAGATGAGTCTTCCTGACTCCAGGCCTGGCATCATATCCACTGAGGCACTTAGCTGCCCTTTCCACTGCCTTACAGGGTTTTTGTTTTAGGACTAATGTTTAAAAAGAAATGAAACACACATCTTTATTTTAACTGGTAAAATAAAGAAATTGAGATTTCCTATGGCTCTCTATAAGAGTATGTTACCAGAGCAATTGTATCATCTTTTGTATGGGAGTCATCAGAGCTTAGCACAGTGCCTGGCATAAAGTATACTCTTAATAATTAATGCTTATTGATCGATAACGGTTTGGTGAACAGTATCAATCAATCAGGCAACAAAGAATTTAGTTAAGGCTTACAATGTGTACCAGGTACTATGTTAAGTGCTGAGGACATAAAGAGAAAGCAAACATGCTCTTCCTCCTCCTCTCAAAGAGCTTACATTCTATTGTGGAAGGTGGCATTTTAATGCATATAAACAGGCACATACAAAATACATACAATGGAGAAACATGATAACCTTGGAAAGGAAATCACTGGTACTTGGGGAGACCAGGAAAGGCCTCCTACAGAAGGCGGCTTTTGAGCAAAGTCTCTGAAGGAAGGAATTCTAAGATAGGGAATAGGGATGGTGGACAGGTCATTGCAGAGACACAGAAATAGGAGATGGAGCATTTCAGTTAGCAACAGCAAGCAGGCCGCTAAGGCCAGGCCTCAGAGTTTGTGGAAAGGAGTAATTTATAAGAATATCATAAAGAGAGAAACAGTAAATGGAGAAAGGAGTCTTAAGAATGCATCTGACATTTTTTCCCCCACATTCTGAGCAATACTCGTAGCTTTAAAGGACTAACTGAAGCCTTTTAACATATGTAAGATTTAAAACTAGCTTTCACCTCTTTCTTGTGACCCCTTTCATCAACCCCTGCTGTCAACTTTCAAATATGACCTCTCCCCACTTTTCCTTCCCCCTTTTCTGGGCCTGCTTCTTCCTGTCCCATAACCTCTGCCAGTACTTAAATGGTTTTAGATCGCAGACTCTTAGATGGGAGAACAACTATTTAATTCGGACAAACAACTACCTAGCACAGATCTTTCCACACACATGGGCACTTACATGTCTCTGATGATCATGGCATCCTTTCCTCCTTCTCCTCCTCCTCCTCCCCTTCCGCTCTTTCTTCTGGGGACTCATAGATCCCTTTAAAACCTGATGGCCATGAAGCCCTTATCTAGCCCAACTGGGATGAAACTAACCCAGCAGGCACTTTTCCATCACCCCCCAGCCCAATCTGGATCCCAAAGAGCCTAAGTTCTAGCCCATGCTCCATAAGTGGCTTGATAATTTGAAGGCAAAAGAACTTGGGGGTAGAAGTATGTGAAATTCTGGGCCCAGAGGAAGAAGCCAGCCACAGCTTTTATTCCTAAGACATAGCAAAGCCAGTCAAACTTTGGTGAAGCCCGGCAGAATCTCAATAGTCTTTTGGATTCTCTGTTTTTAGAATTAAATTAAACTCATTTCAGTTCAACAAGCATTTATTAAGTGCCACACCCCCCCCTCCAATTAGGATGTATGCTAAGCACTCAGCACAGTGTTTGGTATATAATAAGCACTGAATCAATACCCTCCCTCTCCTTTCCTCCCTCCCTATCTCTTTCACATACACACATCCCTATTTTTGTCTTTGTCATTCTCAGTTGTTACTATAGCGCCTGGTATACACTAAGTACCTAATATATGCTTGTTGAAACTATGGCCAGGTACTGGGAAGTTTGAGATAAAAATTAAACAATATGCATTTAGCACAATGCCTGGAATATGGAAGGCACTTAAGAAATGTTTATTAACATTTATTTAAGTGACTGAACGACTCTGTCCTAATGGAGGGAGGGAATAACATATATATGGATATGTATATATGTGTGTATGTGTATATATGCAACATGTATATGTATATAAAATATTAATAAATACATAATATAAAGGCAAAGAAAAGAAAGTAATTGGGGGGAAGGAGAGGTAGCGAGCACTGACAGTGGTTTGTAGGAAGAGGTCCTGGAGCTGAGGTTTTAAGTATTCTAGGTATTCTAAGACATGGAGGAGAGGAAGAAGTCAGTTCCAGCTATGGGAGAAAGTCTATACAAAGGCACAGACTCATAGAGGGAGGGACTTATAGGGGATAGAATGCTGCGCAGGCTACTTTGGCGGGAAGGTAGAATGTGTGAAGGGGGGTAATGCATAAGTCCAGAAGGGTAGGCCGGAGCCAGACTGGGAAAGACTTCAAATGACACTTTACAGAAAACATAAACTAACGGGAAGCAAGTGGCACTTGGGATCAGAGTATCAGAAGAGGCTGTATAGACAGACCCCTCATCTCCCAGATGAAGAAACTTAGTCTCACATGGGCTAAGCATCTTTGCCAAGGTCATATCGGTAGCAAGAGACAGAAGGGGAATGTAAACCCAGGACCTTTTTTCACTGAAAAGGTTCTTATCACATTTGACTCTACACAAGAATATTTTGAATGTTCTTTGATTAAGATATTAGCACTAATGCAAACTACAAAAAACCTGTCTAATATTTAGAATAATTTTCTCATAATGTGTATAATTCTTATATGCCTTTATCCTGACCCACTTAGCTTTGCCCCTTGACTCCATCTCCCTATTCCACTGCATCTGCAAAAAAAAGTGTAGTGAGACTTCCACCATGTTGAACCAAAGGAAAATGATCTTAACTATTTTGTTTTTGTTTTCTTCAGGGGAGGAAAAACTACTAAGGGACAGGGCAAATAGAAGACAGATCTAGGTCTAAGAGCTAAGATGCTGTTGGCATGGCAGCTTCCTGAATTCAAAGTACCTATCATTGGGTCACTCTGCTTTCCAATATGCAACAAGTTGTAAATATCAAGATTAGTCAATGTCACCCTTTCAAGGGCTGGGCGGAGGGGGTGGGGGTGGTGGCCTTATTTTCTCCAAATGTCATTCTCCAAATTAAATGTGGTTGACCCAATAGGCAAAGGAGAGAAACACGGTGGCATAAACAGCCTGTAATATATTTCCAATGATAACCAATGCTTAAAAAGTGGTGTAAGGGATTTTTTTTTCTTTTTGGACTGGACATGTGATTTTATTTAGGGAACTCCTGATGGGGAGACTCCCTGTCAATGCAGACATGCAAGTCTACTTAAACTTTTATTATTTTAGAGTCTCCTGATACACTGGGAAGTTAAGTGACTTGCTGAGGGTCACAAAGTCAGGGATAGCATTTCATTCAACCCAAATTCTTCTGACTCTAAGGCAGGTCATTAACTACTAGACCATGCTGCGTCTGACAGTATGAGGGAAATTAGTGAGGAAAGATACAAACAGAAAAGGACATGAGCTGGTCACGTGGTACAAGTGAGGGTGGACAACCCAAATGCCCCATTGGTATCTTCAAAATGTAATTAGCATGAGAAAAAAAAAATTTCCAGCATATTGCATGGGCTCCCCTGTGGAGTATCAATGGAAGAGCTCAGAATGAGAATACATTGAAGGGCTGCGATCTGACCAGTGGAGGGAATACTGTCCCTATTACTGATGAGATCACATATTCACCAAAGTATTTTCTTCACAGGAAAAAAAGAAGTAAACTGCTGGAATATATAGAGTGGATAAATGATGGTTTCTTTCATGAGTGGTCTTTCATAGAGTGAATGTGAAAGTAAAAGTAACATTAGCATTTTTTAAATTCCCATGTATTCTGGGCTTGGGTAGACAGTCCTAGTTTGGGGTGCAGGGGTGTAGTTCCCAAGTACACGTCTTAAGAAGGGGATGCCAAACAATAGAATCGACCTTTGAGGTTTTTGGTCTAAAAGTCTATGATTATGGATAAGTCAAAAACTTGATAGGGCTTTGTTAAATAAACCTACAAAGCAGTGACCATTTCTGATCAGTCTTGCAGACAAGCTTGGTTGTGAGAAACTAACTTAAGACCACAAAGAACTATGAAACAGTTGTTATCGAAACAAAGAGCATTTATCTTTTTTAGGTCAAATCACACCGTGAATAATTTTTTAAATGGGACAGATTCCTGGGTGGTACAAGAATTCTAAAGTACACATTTCTATCGCTTACTGGAATGCTCATATTTCTAACCCTCCCTCCCAAGACTCCACATAGCACTTTGTTCACATTTCTCTAATGCACTTATCACATATTATTTTGTGTTTAATTTATTTATCCCTTTGTCAAATCTCCCTACTAGACTCTAAGTTCTATGAGAGCAGGGATCCATGGATTCTGTTGGGTAAGAAGTCTTGCCAAAGTCTTTTCACCAAGACAATGTCACCTTCCTTATTGCCCTCAGCCCTGGCTAGGATGTTCTGTATACTAGAGGACAGATACAGGGCCTGAACCTGTGATTTCATTGTATAAAAGATATTTCCAGATGAGGAAACTCCCTCTACCAATACAGAACGGCACTCTGTAATCTTAAGAGAGCTGCCCAAAGCACTGGGAGGTGGTGACTTCCCCAGGCTCACAAAGCTGGTATGTAGCAGGAACATATTTGAACCCAGGCCTTCCTGGTTAAGACACCAGCTCTCTACATCTTTGCACTAAGCTTCCTGTTGCAAGCAGAAGGTTCTTAATAAATGAAATGAATGAAATAGTTTCTTGAATAAGACACATCCTGTTACTTATTGTGATTTTTTTATTTTGGTCCCTAAAATTCAATGCTTCAATGGGTCTGGAATTTCATCAATTTAGGTACTAACTCCAAAGCAGGAGAATGGAATCCATCTATGCCTTCTTGCCCCATGTAGATTTCGTCCAGTCTCCCATAAATTCTCCCCAGTGAGTCCACCCACTCTGTGGAGGGCGTTCCTCTGGGTCTCTCATTATTATGTGCCTGACAGTAGAGCCCAAAGGCTGTCCATCTGTTCTTCTCTCACTCTCTCTATAGGACCTGCTGCCTTCTTTTCTGGCTCTCTGTCTATTTGATGACACCCTTTACACTGCTTCATTCATGCAGTTTGTTGCTGGTAATGCACTACAGCTTGTTTATGTTCACCATATGTCTTTCCATTGTCCTCTGGGTCACCCACACCCTAAATGTGTCAAGAAAATAACTTAAATAATAAGATTCCCATGCCTTTCAGACAAGATATAATGCATTACAATTACTTTAAGTATCCACAGGCCATTGAGAGTTCAACTGGTGTGAGCTGGGGAGCTACGGTTACCCCCCAAGATAACCGAAGACCCCAAACTGTTGCCACCTGACGAGACAGGAAGAGGTTCCCTTTGCCCAACATTAGAGGTGCCTATCGGGGCAGCTAGGTGACTCAGTGGATAGAGCATTGGCCTTGGAGTCAGAAGGACCTGAGTTCAAATCCAGTCTCAGACAAGACACTTGACACTAGCTGTGTGACCCTGGGCAAGTCACTTAACCCCAATTGCCTCACCAAAAAATAAAAAAAAGAAAAAAGAAAAAAGTTGCCTATTCTGGAACCATTTTTGTAGAACAAGGGCCATCATGGGAGATGGTTTACTTTTGACACACCTCATGTTATAATGCTAGTTTATTGACTGAATGGTTCTTCCTGGTACTTTAAAGTTGTTGGTTTTAGGATGAATGAATTAAAATGTATTTATAAAAAAGGGTGTGCACTGTGCTAAGCACTGGGTACACAAATAGTAAATAAGACAGTTCCAGCTTACCAACAAACTCATGGTCTAACAGGAGTGACAACATACAGAGAAGCTTTCAGTGGCAAGTCAAATGGAAAGGTCCTATGAGTCTTGGGTGCAGCAGTGAAGTGGATGGTGACGACTCTTTTTTAATAACACTTTCACTGTTAAAATGATACTGGCAAGAAATTTGTTTTCTGGATTTTTTTTTTTGGCAAAGCAATTGGGGTTAAGTGACTTGCCCAGATTTTTTGCCACAAAATTTGTGACTTGCCATAGCAAATAAGTATCAGATGTCTGAGGGCAGATTTGAACTCAGGTCTTCCTGACTCCAGGGCTGGTATTCTATCCACCGTACCACCTAGCTGCCCCTTTCTGGGTCTTTTTTGGCTGTAACAGAAGTAGGTGCCACGTCCCAGCTTCACAAGGAGTGATTCCCAGGATGGTGGCTGAGCTGGAAATAGGAGGAAACAGGTACTGCCACCCTTTGGTTCTTGAGCTTGTCTACTTGTCAATGACATTTGGTCCACAGTTGGTGTTGGTGTTGGTGAGGAAGGCAGGCCCTTTATCCACAGTGATTTCTCCCCCTGATGCCTCAACGTTGGCTGTGAGGCCTGGGCTAGATTTTCCCAGGTATCCATTTTATCTTGACCAATATTTGATATTCAAGGTTCTTACAAGGAAGCATGATGCTTGCTCTCCTCTCATATTTAAGACATCCTCCATATCTCATGACACTTTAGTGAAACTGTGATTTCATTGGAGTGAATGCTGCCTGCCCTAAAGCAGATAACAGCTCCTCCATCCCTTCTGTGTGATCCTTGCCCACATTTTCCAACACTACCTCCACAAAGAACTTTCCCAATGTGACAGAGGCTGTCCTTTATTTTTTAATATAGGGGGGTATTCATGTCTCTATCATTGCGGCTATCTATCCATTATCTCTTAGTCTCACTACAGCTGACTCTCCTCTTGTGCTGGCCTTACAAATCATTGATAATAACCCTCATATATAAGTATGTTTTCAGCCTGCTTATGGCCATCATGCATTTTCCCCACTGCCCTTTAGGTTATCTATAAATTCAGTTCTTCTGAGATCATGGTATTCCATGATTTTATAGCCATGTCTTATCATTGGGAGCATATGAAAAACCAGAGATGCCACTTCGCCAACAAAGGTCCATATAACCAAAGCTATGGTTTTCCCAGCAGCAATGCACGGGTATGAGAGCTAGACTATAAGGAAAGCTGAGCACTGCGGAATCAATGCTTTCAAATTGTGGTACTGGAGAAGACTTTTGAGAGTCCCTTGGACAGCAAATAGATCAAATCAATCAACATTTAAAGAAATTCATTCAGATTATTCATTGGAAGGGCAAATACTGAAGCTGAAGCTTAAATGCACTGGCCACATAATGAGAAGACAGCACTCATTGGAAAAGATCCTAATGTTGGGAAAGACTGAAGGCAAAAAGAGAAGGGGACAAAAGAGGAGGAGATGAATAGATGGTGTCATGGAAGCAATGAACATGAACTAGGGCAGACTTTGGGAGACAGGGGATGATAGAAGGGCTTGGTGTTCTCTGGCCCGTGGGGTCACAAAGAGTAGGACACAACTAAATGACGCAACAACAACGTCCTCAGGAAAATACTTGGGTTATAGGATGAGCTTTTGTGGCCATGACCTGTTTGAAATTCTTGTGAGACTTTGGCCAAGTCATTTAAATTCTCTGGGCCTCAGCGACCTGGTTGGTAAGATGAGGGAACGGGACAAGATAAGTTCCCTTTCAGCTCATACACTATCCCCAAAGACAGGTTGGCATATGGTAACCATGCTCAAACTATGCTCGAGGGATCCCTGGGAATCCCTAAGAATCTGTCAAGGAATCTATAAGGTCAAAACTATTTTGATAATAAAACTCGGATGGTTAACTTCTAATATGGTAAATATCACTAGATATAAACCACTTAAACAAAAGCTTTTGGGGGTAGGGTAGGTCCTCAATAATTTCTTAAAGTATAAAAGGGCATTGCTGCTGGCATAATGGTCAGCAAGTAGGAAGGGGGGGAAAGACTTTGATTCAAATCCCACCTGAGACACAACCTATGTGGCCCTAGGCAAATCACTTAATCTAAGGTTTAATTTTTTTTCAGCTATAAAATGGGAATAGCAATGGTAGCTAAAAATGCAAGCTATCATCATACATTGCAAAAAATGTTGACCACCATTGGTCAAAAGAGTTTCTTCACCCAGAAGCTCCACCTAACAGTGAAATCACAGGTACCACAATCCCCACCTTGTGTTTTGCAATTTAGATAACGAACACAGAAAAGAGGGCCCTACAAAGTTCTATGAGAAATCTGAAGCGAGAGGGATCACTTCTGGGAAGGTGGGTCCTGATCTGAGTGGGCTTTGAAGGAAGGCAAGTTTTCTGTAGCTTTAGGTTGTACTATTCCAGGTCATCAGTATGCGCTGTTCTAATATGCAACGATTATTCTTGGTAAAATTTGTGAAATCTGAGGCAGTAGAGTCTATAAAATGAGTGTGTCCAGCTTGATCAATTACCCTTTTAAGTTCAAAATTCTATAAAATAGGCTTAAACTGAAAAATGGTGCTACATTATAAAAAAAGTAATATTCACAGCTAGTAATATTGTTATTATGAGTAGTTTAAGAAAGCATGTTTTAAACAGAAAAAAAATTGTTAAGGATTCTATGTCATAAACTTTGTGTATGCCCAAAATGGCCTTCTGCTCATGATCCAAGATGGATGAGCCATGAAGCACCAGCACTCATAAGTGATCTAATTCTTGATTTAACTTCTTACTATAAATATATACAGGTGATCCCTTTGCCATAGTTTACTTAAAATTAATTTTAGAAATATGAATAATGGATGTTTATGAAGGTAAATCATGGCTTAATATTAAAGAAGGAAAAATAAATTAAGAAACAATCAACAGAAGACCTGAGGAAGGTATGCCTACAAAACAACACACAAGAAAAAGATGAGAGTTTTCATGCACATGAGCTCAATGAGTCAACAGAGTATTGGAAGCTTTTAAAAAGGCTAATGGATTTTAGTCTCTGGTGAACAGCAAAGAGTCAAGGATGAGGAAGGTGACAGTCAGAGAGTCAGTTAATAAATATTTACTGTGTCTGCTCTGTGCCAGGGACTGTGCTAAACACTGGGGATAGAAAGGGAAAAGATAGTCTCTGCTCTCTTACAATTTAATGACGGAGACTGCATACAAACAATTACATACAAATAAGATATATGTAGTTTGATAAAAAGGAGATACTCATTAGAGGGAAGAGCCTAGAATTAAGGGGGTCAAGAAAGGTTTGTTGCAGAAGGTGGGATTTTAGCTGGGATGCTGATCTGAGGATGGAGAATATTCCAGGCATGGGGGACAACCAATGAAAATGAGATAGAGGCTCTTGTTTGAGGAATAGCCAGGAGACTGCCAAGTACATGAGAAGGAAGTGTATAAGGTATAAGAAGGTTGGAAAGTTTGGGGGAGGGGGAGCAGATTATAAAGGGAAGACCTTTTGCATTCTTCCTTGGGATACTGTGTTTAGTTCTGGGTCCCCTCCATTTTAGGAAGAACACAGATGGTCTAGAATATATTAAAAAATGGCTGAACAAGATGGTGAGGGGACTTGAAACCACGCAGTACAGTAAACAGTGGACAGAACTGGAACTGTCTCATCTGGAGGAGATTTGGGGGACGTGGAATAGTTTTCAGATACCAGAAGAGTTGTTGTGTGAAAGGGGGGATTAGATTTATTTTCTTTAGCTTCAGAGGGCACAAATAGGAACTAAGTGATGAAAAGTACAAAGGTGGATCTAGGTTCAGAAACATGGAAGGTAATAATAGATTCCTTCACTAGGATTCGAGAGATGGCTGAAGACTTTGTGGGAATGCTGTATTCTTGTTCTAGTTTGGGAAGAGCAAGAGGACCTCTGAAGACCCTCTTCTACTCCTTGGGGTGCTGTAATTTGTGTGAATGCTCTGGGCAATCCAGGTTTTCTACTCAATTCTAGGCCCCATTCACTGTCCACGTGCAGTAAACAGTGGCATCCTGCTATGTGTCACGGTATGGCAAGAAGCCTTTTCAATCCCCTCTAACTGGTTCTCGACCACATAGCTAGTAAGTGTCTAAGGTAGGAGCTGAACGAGGGTCTTGCTAATTCCAAGTCTGATACTCTATCATGGAGATCCCTTAGAAAAGATGGAAGAAATGATCCATGAAAGAAGCCAACAAAAGAAAGACCGTAAGACCGCAGAGGGAAATCAAACTACAGTTATCCCTTCCACATTACGGGGGTTAGGGGCACAGCACCCCCATGTTCTGGAAAATCTATGTAAAATTTTTTGGCCCTCTCTTTGTACCAGAGAAGAAGTCTGAATCTTTTTTTCTTTTATAGGGTGTTTACACTACCTTATTGCAAAATTTGGGTTAAGTATTAGATCACAGGCTATATTATAAAACACTATACATATATTTTATGCATTTCTGAGTTTCTAAACATTCTCTGTGTTGTCTGCTGGCCTTTACATGTCTACTGTGGCTTTCACAAAACTCCCCTGAAATTCCCATTTAATTTCTTATGCCTACCTGCAATATATTGAAACTGTGATGGGGAAAATCACGATGTGGAAGGGATAATTGTAGTATCAATTGATGAGGGTCACAAAAGTTGTTGTTTAGTTGTTCAATTGTGTCTGATTCTTTATGACCCATGGACCATCCTGTCCATGGGGTTTTCTTGGCAAAGATACTGGAGTGGTTTGCCATTTCCTTCTCTAGTAGTTTAAAGCAAACAGCGTCAACTGACTTGCCCAGCGTCACAAAGATGGTAAGTGTCTGAGCCCAGATTTGAACTCGGGTATTTCTCACTCCAGGTTTAGTGCTCTGCTCATTAAGTCATCTAGCTTCTTCTTAGGATCATAGAAGAGAAAGGTAAAAAGAAGAAACCCCTGGACCAGGTGATCTAATGGGAGAACCTCCTCATAGATGATGAACCTAGAACTTGCTAGGGCCACTAAGAACTTCTTTCTAGTGGTAACTGGGTGGTATAGTGGATAAACCACTGCACTTGGAATTGGAAAGACCTAAATTTGAATCTTTCCTCCAACACTTAGTGGCTGAGAGACCCTGGGCAAGTCACTTAATTGTTCTCTGCTAAAACCAAGAGGCTGAAATTAACAGGATGAAACTAATGTAAAGTCCTTCACTGAAGTTTTTTTTTTTTT